>NC_056567.1:15448225-15467693 GCF_013358625.1 Macadamia integrifolia
ATAGCTTGTGTTTCCTGTATGGTTTGAACAGCTTTCATGAATTCAGCCAGTTGCTCCGATTGGGTGGCGGTGCTAGGAGGGGCAGACATATCCTGGTATGCTCTACCACTACGAGTGGACATAAGGAGATGGGCAGCCAAAGGTACGGTTGCCACCAAAGACTCAAGGTCTACTCAGGATCTCCAATTGAGATAAGCAGTTAGCCCTTTCAATCTTGAGGTCAGAAATCTCCCTCTCGAGTATATGCTTTTGGAGGGAATAACGTCCAATGCTATTTGGTCCCACCAACTTAAGAAAGAAAAGGGTGTCCTCTAATCTATGGTATCGCTCTCTTAGCTCAGACTCGACCACGGACAAACGGTGACGGAGACTAGACCTCAAAAGATAAGACATGTAAACAAGGGACAGCAGTACTTAATTACCCTCAACCTAGACAAAACTATGCTCTGATACCAAGATGATGTAGGGGGTTCCTAGGTGACTAGGTCTCCTACAAGATTAACTAGCTAGGTAGGGTTGACTCAAGGGGCTTAGGTAGATAGGACCAAAGAATCTCAGCCAACACGATTAAGCATGCAAGATAAAACGAGACTAATAAACAAAGTAGCCAAAAGCAATAATAATCTAGACGGAAAAACACATAAATTCTTACTCAAGTTTCAAATGGGGGCATGGGGAAGGGAACAAACGACATACGAGTATTAGGTTCAGCACAAATCCATCTAGACACCCAAATTAGATATGCAAACAATCGATAAAATAGGCATAAACAAAGGACAAAGGTAGGCTTCAACGTCAATGGGTTGTATATATATAATAGGGATTAATGGAGGTGGGGGAGGGTTTAGTTTAATGTTTTACCATACTCCTGTTCAGATCTGAGGAGAGAAGAAGAGATCAAGGTCCTCCAAAATAAAGAGGTTGCAGTCCACTTTTAGTTGATGAAGATACATCCAGTCGATTGTAGAGAGAGCAGCACCAGCGTAGGGTAAACAACAACCGAGAGTAGTAGCAGCAGTGATGTAAAGGCAGCAGTGTGCAGCAGCAGCAGTATTGTAACGGCAGTAGTACGTAGCAGCAGCAGCAGTGAGGTAAAGGCAGCAGGTGCAGCAGAGCAGTTTTGTACCGGCAGAAATAGGTTGCAGCAGCAGTGAAGCAAAGGCAGCAGGTGCAGCAGAGCAGTTTTGTACCGGCAGAAATAGGTTGCAGCAGCAGTGAAGTAAAGGCAGCAGGTGCAGCAGCAGCAGTTTTTGTAACGGCAGTGATGTGTTGCAGCAGCAGTGGGCAGCGATGGGGGAGGTCAGCAGTGACAAAAACAGCAGCAGAAACAAAAAAAAAGAAATAAGATTGAAAAGAAAGAGAGGGAGGCAAGACAAGAAGACTGAGAGAAGAGAGAGCCGAGAGAGTAAGGGAGGAAAGAGGCGAGAGAGAAAGGTGAGAAAACGAGAGAGAGAGAGAACCGTGAGGGGTTTGGGGGTTTATTCTTGGTCTTTTTTTTAATTCTCATTCATTAAACTCAATCGTGGCCTAAGCCATTACAAAAATATCAATCTAGTTACTAAAAATAAAAAGAGTTAATTGACTAGTAAATAAAGACTTTCTAAAAACTAATCAACCAATAAAGTAGTTTCCTAATTAAGTAAAAGATTAACAAGGAAAAGAATATACTACAAATAAACTACTAAAATAATAACTAATGGGGCCCACAAGATCTTCTAAAATCTTCTAAGATCTTCTAAAATCTGGATCGAGCTTGGGGCCCACAAGATCTTCTAAAATCTGGATCGAGCTTTCCTTCTTCCTCCTTCTTTATTCTTCTTCTTTCTATTCTTCCAGCCACAAAGATGGCTGCTTCTTCTTCTTCTTGCGCCTGTACACTTTGATGTCCCCATCACCCAGCATCTGAGACCCCCTTGAGGAGTCCGAAAGTTCAAAGAGATACCAATTTTTTTTTTTTTTTTTTTTTTTTTTTAATATACAAGAGGCAACTGCTAGCATTACAAAGAAACTGGAAATTTCTTCAAGATTAAAATCTATAATGTCATGGGAATAACGCATTCAATGGTCCACCCTCCTACGAGAAATATTTCCAGAACTGTAATTCGATGCCTTTGTCCAAACTCATATCAAATGCAGGAGAGAAATTGAAGAAGAATCCTAGCGACGGATTTCCAAGCCTGGCTTAGTAGGCTTACCATTTCAGTAACAAAAAAAGAGAAACAATGGCTTCTATTCCGATAAAAAATTACTTCAATTTTTATCAAATTTTGATGTTAGCCTCACCAAATTGAAACAGGAGAACACATTATATTAGAAAAAAGATGAATTTAATTAAAATCTCTAAGAAAATGCACTAAACACCACCCTACACTTGCAAATCCCTCCACAGATGCTGTGGCATTTATCATATACTCAACCACTTCAGTCCTCTTCAAGCTACTACTGACAACAGAAAAAGACTTAGGTATGAACATCTAACAAATAAGTAAACTTATCAATTATGAAAATAGAACAACATGAGAAATAAAAATAACATTTAAAGAGGAAAAGTATTTCATAACGGGAAGCAAAATCATACCTGCCCAATATTGTAAGCATTTAAATAGGGAAGTAAAAGGCAAAATGATGGCCGATTGCCAGAGAAGGTCTGCAAAGGGTAAACAAATTTTAAGATTAAATATAAAGAAAAAAAAAAAGGATTCAGCATTGAAGGTTAAACAGAAACCAAAAGAAATTACCTTATGGGGAATAAGATGTTCAGGCACTTTCTCACTGCGCAACTGTTCCGGGGTCTACAGAGTAAAATAGAATAAGTTAGATAACATTGCAATTTAAGCACAATCTACACTCATGGAACAAAGCATTGAGAAAGCACACAATTCATACGTGAATCTATTTCTAGGGGAAAAGTTCTGTTTCTCTACTCATTTTCTTTTTCAGGATTTAATTAGGACATATGAAGAAATTTAAGTATGCATCAAAAAAAGAAAACAGGTAAAATCACACAAAATAGGAAAAACTTAAATATTTTAGCCACCCGATAGACATCAAATCACATGAAAATAGCTAGTTATTTCGCAAGTAATAGGCACACAGTATCAAAGATCACTCTACTACACAAGAATTTAATGTGGCTTAATTTATTTGTTGAAAGGGGGAGGGGAAGGGAAAAAGTTAAATAGATCCATGACAAATTGTAAAACCTACCTTCCCATAAGCAAGGGCATCAGGCTGCGCAAAAAAGTTAGACATGAGCTCATCATGGTTACTCACTATTTCACCTGCAAGGCAAAGACATAAATAAGGTACAAAACCTGAATATTTGCAAATAAAAGGCACAGTAGGCCAGTCTCTGCACTGTACCTTCTCTCCCGTCATCCCCTTCCCCTCAAAAAGAAAATAAATACTCCCACCAATAATAATAATAATAATACCAATAAGAAGATCAGCATCATGATACCTTTCAAGTACACAGGTTGTTGACTCTTCATAACACCAATAAAATCGCAAGGAACAACGCGACCCTGACAGTTTAAACAAAATTTGTATTAAGAATACAGCTACTAAATGCTCAAGGGGTTATCTAATTTGGCATACTATCCAAGCAAGGGTTGTTAACTATCACATAGCATATTTCAATGAAATCAAATTGAAGATGAAGTGTTATATAACAGCTTTACCATTTGTCCTAATAGAAAGACGTACAAATTACCTGGTGAATTAACTGGTAAAAGCTGTGCTGACCATTAGTTCCTGGTTCACCAAAATCAATTTCGCCAGCCTCAAAGGGGAGTGGCACCCCATCAATTGATACACCCTTTCCATTACTCTCCATACTAACCTAGATCAAAGTCAATAAAGCACAGGGTAAAACATAAAAAATGGAGGAAGAAATTCCTGAAGTCATACCCAAGGAAGGAAGTAGCACACTTGCCTGTTGAATATGTGGGGCAAATTTCTCAAGGGCCTGAGAGTATGGTAAGATAGCCTGGACGCACAGTAGCAGTTACATTGTTATGGGAGTAATTAATACATGTAGAAACCATATACTATTGAAGTTGTTCAGTTCATGTTCCAAAGCTGGAGGGATACTCACTCTTGCAGGATATCCAAGAAACGTAGCATTCCATACGCTTAATAAACCTAGAAGAACCTGCCCTCAAAGAACAATAAGCTGTTATCAAATGGGTCAACAAATAACACCATTTAACAAGAGAATATCCAAAATACCCATCTTGAAGGCTATTAGGATGCTCTTGCTAAAACGGCAGTGGTATTCATGGCACAAAACAGGACACAGACCAGACATTTAATGTTCCCCACCAGTGAAATCTAGGGAATGACTACCTGATTTGAAGATAATGAACATCGAATCAATGGGACACCTTATTCATACTTTTAAGATCGGTGGTCAAGGCAGCTTGGAGAAAACTAGGCATTTTGGCCTCCTAAAGGCAATTTGTGATACAGCAAATAATTAGTTGTCACCTACATGACTAAATAGTACAGTCCTCACTAAAGATAGTAACTAAATGCTAAAAGATTGGAAGTCTAAGACATTGCCACATATACTTTTCAAGCTATCCCCACTAAAAATATTAATAGATTCAAATCATAGCTTCCTGGCCTTTTGTTTAAAATATAAAGGAATTACTAAATTGGATTACCAATTAGTGACTTGATTGGGCAAACCCTGTCCCACAGCCTAGTATGGCATACACTGACCGGGTTCACTTCGATGGGTCTTGGCCAGTGGGGCTGATCAATCAATCATTGCCTGCGTGATGCTCCAAAAATGGTTACAGCCACCCTTCTGAGAAATTTTGTGAATAACCCAAGAGGAAAATGCCATTTTAGCCCAAGCCTATGTGTCAGGAGTACTAATATACCATCGGTAGATTTGTATATGACCCACCAAACAGACAATGTATGTTTCCTTATTTAAGAAAAGATGACGGCAAAGAAGAAATTAACCAACTAAATGAAATAGATTATAAAAAGTTGGCTAGGGCCCTTACAGGGATGTTTTTCTCAAATGGTGCTGAACGGAAGTGTCGATCAATGCTAGAAGCTCCCTTAAGAAACCTTTAAGAGGAACAGTATAAACATAATCCAGGTATACACCAGAATCATGTCAAAGTAATGAAAAGCATAACAGTTTTCAGGATCAACATAGTAGATAAAAGTTTTAACAAATAACACTCTACGAAGCATGCTACAAATCAGCAAACAGCGCGAGCTACATATTAACACAAGAACTACGCTAGTACAATCTGTTGGTCCAATGCCCCTTAAGCAACTCTAACACCTCTTATAGCTTTATTGCTTTCAGCAATCACTATGAATGCTGTGTCAGGTAAATACAACATGTGAAAGGCAGTGTCAAGTGAACTAATATTTGATGCAAGTTTGTTCAACAAACAAGATGCTGGCCTCTAAGCCTCCTTTTCACCAAACAAAAAAAGCTTAAGTGTCCACCACAAATTTAAAAAGAAGAGCCACGAACGGGTGCAAGTCCTGCTTCAGCAGGGTCCTGTAGAGGTGGATTGGAAACAGTTCCATCCTTGGGTATTTTTTGCACAAAGTGGCCACTCTAAAGACTCAACCCCACATCATCATGCTGGGAGTGTGAACCTTTTGCCATTACACCAAGCGACAGCCACTCACGCCACAAATTTAAATAACAAAGACAAAGTTGGCAAAAAAAAAAAACAAATGAAAATAACATATTCTCTGAGGTAACTACCAAGGTTTCTTTTTGTTTTTTCATTTCTAATTTCCTTTGGCAGGGGGATAAGGCAAGCAAGGTTTGGGGTAAGCATCTATCAAAACACTCAAATGGATTATTTCAGACGCCTGCAACCTTTCCCTCACTTTCTTTTAGAATCACAAAATGGATTCAGCTGTTAATTCTCTCTTTTTACATTGCCTATTCCACACACTAGTACACACTACTGCTAAAGAAAAAGAAAACATTGATGCGAGTTACCATACTTCTCAACAACAGAGAATCCATATTGGAGAGATAAAGGCAACACACCGACAGCACTGCAAACTGCAACAAGAGTGCAACAGCATCAAATTAACACAAGCAACAGATCAGGAAACTAAAAATTAGTTTTAAAGTTTGAATTAACCATAAGATCCCATAAAAGGATATTTACCACTGTATCGGCCTCCAACCCAGTCCCAAAATGCAAAGGCATTATTAGGATCTATGCCAAACTTCTCTACAAGCTGGCATGAAAAACACATACAAAGAAGTGTAAACACTTTACAGATTCTAGACAAGAAAATCTTAGGTAAAATAGTAGGAGATCATTACAACACCAGTTTCATACATGAAATATTGGCTTTCAGGAGCAAAGAGGTGGGAAGCTATTATAAACATAACTCATAAGGATTACATTCAGAAATTCAATATAGCCCGTCAACAATATTGAAGTGCAAAGTACTTGTCACTTGTCCAACCAAGAGAAAGAGAGGCTTCAGTACCATAACTCATTTGTATAATTATTTGAAAGAAACAAAGAACAAGAAAACAAGATGAAGTAATTTCAGTGGAGAAAACTGAGAGCCAGGGAAGAATATCCCTGTGTTAGTGGTTTGAACTGATAAAAATAATATATATTGAAACAGATCATCAAAAGTGTAAGTTACACTATCTCTAACTTGTAGGGATATTTTTATCAATTCAATTCTCTTTATGACTACAATGCAAGGAGCCGAAGATCCCTGACTCTTATCTCTCTGATGCAGATTAATCACCAAAATAGGCTTGTTTTATTAGGAATAAGCCTAGGGTTGGGTTCCATACATGTTGGGCCTTTGATCCCATGTACAACCTTAATACCCCTAGTTTAGGCCCATAAAAGTGGCCTATTACACTCAAAACACATGGGATCAAAGGCCCAACATGTATGGAACCCAACCCTAGGCTTATTCCTAATAAAACAAGCCTATTTTGGTGATTACTCTGCATCACCCTCTCTCTCTCTCCTCTCTCTCTCTCTCTCTCTCTCTCTCTCTCTCTCCTTCCCCCATTGTATTCTGGTCATCTTCAGTATACTCAGTGCTCTGATGATCTGCTTTGGCACCATTGACAGCCCAATAAAAATAAAAATAAATAAAAATAAATAAAAATAAAAAAACAAAAAGAAAAATAGAAAAAAGAAAAAAGAAAATAAAAAATCTCCTTGTTTTCAATCAGTGTTACCAGGGAATAGAACTACAGGGGATCTTAAAATTTCCACCACAATGTTCTTAAGTTTCCTGTCTAATTTGATGTGGATACTTGGATTCCTTGAAGATCTGTCACACCAAAGGGATTGTATCCAGTTCCATTACCATACAAAATGAAAAAACATAGAATAGATGGATGGATGGATAGACTAGATACAAACGGATAGAGAGGGTTCCTAATTGGCCTATATCCTGTTGGTGGTTTGCCTAAATTTCTTTGGATGCAGAGCTCTACAATTTGAGCCATGAGAAGGGATAATGTGTCTAATCTGGCCCCTTCATATAGATGGAGACTCTCTTGACCTACCACATGTCATGATTCAGGTCCACCAAAACTCCGTGGCCACCATGTTGTAATTTCAGTATCAAAAACTTTGATTTTCTAGTTAAAAATGGCCAGACAAATACTAGGCTTTATTCTTTCACATGGCTTAGTACTCAAGGGAGGCCAACATATGGAGCCATTTCAGGCTGCCAACTAAGTCACCATATGGAAGATTCTGTGGCTTCAAGATTTCTTATTTATATTATCAACTTCTCACTAATGAAGTCAAGGGTTTTTAGGTTTAACGTATGAGGGTTCCCAACATCTCCCCCCCCCCCCAATTTTGTTCATGGATGTATACTTCCCAAGGTATGTCTAGTACCTGTGTTGTGATGCTAACATTTTATAAGTCAATGAACTGGACACCTGGACACTAACACATGAGCCACATGCCTACACTTCATTAGCTACACATCCTCAACAGGATCCCTCGAATGTCTTATTCTGGATAGATGTATAGTAGTACCACTACTGTGACAGAGGAATTTAGCAACCAAAATGCAGAAAGAATTAACGATTTAAAAGGGAGCTTCAATGATGTTCAACCACTGACACCATAAGATGAAAAGATAAAATATCACTACAGTATAGAATGAAGCACATACTCAATGAAACCACAACAAAAAAAAGAAAGAAACATGGAAATACCGTAAGGTTTGTACTGACAGCAACCATATGCTTTGCAACTGCCTGAGGCCTGAAAATGGTATAATAGTTGCATGAATATGTTGTAACCAAAAAGAAAGTAATTGTCAGGTCCAAACTCTTAAGTGAGTCGTATTATCTCACTAACCCAAGAGCAGCTGTAATCCACTCCCTCAGGGTCCGAGCATTGAGCATGGTTTCAGCCGTCGTAAAGGTCTTTGAAACCACCACAACTGCATTAATCACCCTAAAGATTAAAAAGTAATAAAGAGAAACAGCAAGGATATAAAAACCACTAATGTATCTTGCATGGAATAATTATTACAATTAAGTAACAAAATAATGGTTACCTAACGTGGTTTCAGGGTTCAACCCCGCAATACTTCTGGCAACATCAATTGGATCAACGTTTGCAAGACTGCAGTCAAATACTGCTACAACATTAGGTAGAACAACAAATGGAGACAGTGACGATTCTACAGATAAGAACTGTGTCTGCAAACTAAATAGCCACATGTGATATTCGCTCAGGGTTCTTGATCTCCAATTTCAAACTTAGGTTAGGGATAGCATGTGAAAAGAAAAGCAAAGCCTAGTGGATCAAAATATATATTATATTTCTTCTAAACGTAGAAAAAAGTCCATGATAAGGTGTCTGCAAGGTATTGTCTCTCTATCTAATAGCATCTACATTCCATTCAGATAACATATCTTTTCAAACAAATTTATTAAACACCCTAAGGGACTGCCAAGATTTAATTCACCGAGGCCAATATCACAGACACCCAGAGACTTGCCTAGGCCACACTAGTTCTGTTGCACCAAGACAGCAACCACATATTTAGATCTCAAGTCCTGGAAACTTGACAAATGACAGCATGAGTTGCCTGACAACATCCAAACCAACTTGAAACACCTAAAACTTACACAAGGATGCTTCATATTGCAGAATTTTTTATGTTGAGGTTGAACACCATGTCTCCATGTAAGACACCAAAACTAACACTTCTGCTTCTAAATTAGCCTATAAAAGTTCACACAACAGGTGTCATATCAGACACGTGTATCAATGTTGGACAGACCACCTGCAAGTGCCCTTGCTACCCAGGTTATACTGCAACATATAGGATCCGTTTTAGTATTTTACCTGTTACATACATTTTTCTAAACATTTGAAATAGGATTCTGGGATGTCCTTGATTACAGCTGCTTGCTGAAAAAAACATACTATCATGAAGACGCATCTTATGCAGTATTCAAAGTAAAAAGATGCATAGAGTTCAAAAATAAAATTTATGGCATTCAGGATGCTTTGACAACAAAAGCAAATGGTCACAAAAGACAAACAAAATCCACCATATAAGTTTCGAGAGCTCCTGGAAATCACATACACTGTGACTCTCTCCCTAAACTAGTTAGTACAAATAAGTGAAGCATAAATAGTGCTAGGCATTTCAGTTAGCGTACCCAACAAATAACCCACCCCCCCAAGTAAACCCAAATTAATGATTAGTGGATATTGATTATTTTTCCTCCTAATATACACATTCCTACAACTGCATCTATCCAACCATCATCAGCCCAATCTGGCATTGTAATGAAGTTGGACCAACAAGGGATACCACAGCAGGGCCTGCAGTTCACCTTGCATATCTGGCATTAATCTATTATTTCTGTGTTTAAATGGTATTATCCTCCCTCTTTCAAGAAAAAAATAAACGCCATTTGCTTTGAAACTGGCTTTTCCTTTTGCACAATCCAACCTTGCTACAATAGATAGTGACTCAGCCTTTGCCACAAGTAGCATAACAAAAGTATAAAAGCCACTATGGCAATGTCAGTGGGCAGGGAAGTACAGTCGAGAAGTAATAAGCAAATTTGGTGTGCTTCTTACAATCGTAGCTGGCGCCCTTTTGCATATTTTACTGCCTCCGGATCTGTAAGATTTTAAGATTACACCATAGACACTGTTAGGTCATTCGTGCAAACCATCTCAATCATTCACACGAGTGGGTACCAAAGATTTGATTATAGAATGCTTAAACTCACCAGTTTGAAGGGAAGTATGCACAAACAGAGGACCTAAGAAGCTACCACCGATACCAACAGAAATAACATCTTTCAATGTTTTTCCTGTAGCTCCAACCTGGCAGCCATTTGCATATTAGCCTACTACTTGAGATTTAAGCATTACGTGACAGAGATATTTTCACAAACACTAGCAGTTTATTACCCAGGAACCACTTCGAATCCTTTCAGAGAAGTCATTAATCTTGTCCAAGACCTTCCAAACTTCTGGAACCACATTCTTCCCATCACTGCATATAACTTCATCCCTCGAAGCACGCAGAGCTACATGAAGGACAGACCTTTCCTCAGTGCTGTTTATCTGAAAGCACAATCCAAATATTACAACAATTTATCAAGTGATCATATCAGAAATGACTCATTGAATCCTATCAAATTTTCAATCTCTACCATGGGGTAACTACTTTAGCTAAACGTGAACTAGGTGTACAATTTTTTTTTTTTTTTTTTGGGGGGGGTGGGGTGGGGTAGGCAGGAGTTCAAAGTTTATGTTAACACTAATGGTGTTTGGTGAAGAACAAAATCAGTAATTACATGATCTCCATTGAACATGCTATCGATCTTCTGTTTGAGATGTGCCGCCTGCATTAGGATAGAAGGGAAAACATTTAGAACCGGTAAGGACCCTTTATTCCAGCAACATGAATGACGTACACCCACCTCTGCGAGTGTGAAAAGTTTCTCCATGGTATGTTCATTGGCACATTGCCTTGAGTAGTCCAAAAGCAACCCATCAGACTCACTGATGAAAAATACCGAAACACAAAATCACCATCAATTACATCGATAAATATAAGAATAAGAGGTAAACACATAATTAAGTACAATCAGTAAAATCTCACAGGGCAGAGGGGGAGGGGAGGGGTAGGAAAGCAAAGAAGCATGAGCTTTATGTACTATACAAACTTTGCCCTGTTCTCAAAAGATAGAATTCAAAGAGAATGATCAAACAAAATGAACAAGCACTCATGTACTATGAATTCACTCAAAGCTCCAAACATAAAATTGAAGAACATTCACCCCAACCAAAAAAAAAATTTAAAGAACAAGAAAAACATATCAGGATCTAAAAGAGGATCATACAGCATCATTGACTTGCACCGTTCATGATCGTTCATCATATCACGTAAATGCATCTTCTTGATATCCTCAACATGGGCCTGCGAAGAAATGTAATTTTCATGTTAAATATTACATGGAAACTTCCGGCATGCACCTTAATTACAAATTACCATGGAAAATTATACCTTCAAGTCCTTCCAAGGCTGTGTATCACTAATGAGAGTAGATGCAGCCATCTATAGTCGTGGAATACACCCAACACAGTCAATTCCTCCACGAAGAACAATGTCAAAAATAGGTCTTAATATTAACCACAGAAGCGAAATAAGTCGAGCAAACCAAGAGTTGAACTAAACAAAAATGTAAATATTTGCAGAGGTAGCGAAACTAGATCCCCCAATCCACCCAAAAAAAAAAACACAGATCCCCCAACTACTAGAAATTTAATCGAATCCCATGAACCAGACCATCCAAATGAACACAATTGGCATTAAAACAATTGTCCCATCAGCTGCTTTTTCTAGACTAAATAAAGAGGAAAACTGCCACAAATACGATCAGCAGCCATGCAAGAAGCCATTTTCCTCGCAACTTCCCCCTTTTTGCCTGATAAACTAATTTACTCCAGTCCATTCATAATATGCATTGAAAACGAACGGAAATCTTTCAGGGATGAGGTCCGATTCAACGAATGGCAAGATAGCATTGCGCGAAACCATAATCCAGAAGAAATATGACGAATAATCAAATAGAACACAATAGAAAACAAAAAAACTAGTCTATCGGGAAGGAATACTTCATGAAATGATTCTTTTGCCATAAAACCTCGGCAGTGAAGCCGAAACTAGTACGAAGTGACAAGGAATTCATGAGTTCCAGTTGAAAAATGAAGAGCAAGAGCATACCGGTCTCGGATTGGAAGTTGCAGAATAGACTTTGGAGCTTGGCCGAGAGAAATCGTCTTCAGTCCACCGAAACTCCTTCCTTCGCTGCTTTATTGGATTTTGGGTGGTTTAAAGTGTAATAGGTTGATCTGGACCATGCGGTCACTCAATGTAGCGTCAGTTGCTGATAGGAAGACACGTGTCCAAACGTGAGTTAAAATAAAGGTGACACATTTCGCATTCTGCGGCTTACTAGTGCCCGGGGGAATACCATGGGCGCCGGTCCTTCTCGATTGAAAGATTCCGCATACGCGTCTGCAAAACAAACCGCACGTCATGGTAGCGACTTTAGACCGATTGATCTTCTGTTTGGACATCGGGTAGGGCTGACCGGGATTTCCTCACTGACAGCCCAATGGTTAGAAAGGTTCCGGTCGCATGCTGGCCGTTAGTTGGTCTAGGCAATTGTTTTTTTAAAAGAAAAGAGAAGTGAATCATTTTTCTTTGGGAGAAAAGTATCATTGTATCACAAGATGGTATCTTATATTGAAGGGTAACAAGGTCATTTAATGTGAGAAGGAAAAGGTGCTAGCTAGTTGTCGTGTCAAAAGTTGACTCGCATCAATAGGATTAACCTGAACCAATCAATTGAAGCCCAAAACCGACCCAATCTACTAAATATGTCCGGCTCAAGTATCAACCGATTAATAATCAAGCAGTCCTGGTGCATGATAGTGTCCTCATAGTACTAGCTTTATTGGGATAGACCGAACATTGTCACCTACCAAACATTTATAGCATGATTAGCCCTTTTATGGCCCATTTAAGGATCATTTGTGGGACAATGAGTCAATTAGTCCTTTTAAATCCTGATTAATCTGATTACTTGGAGTCCAATAACAAATCAAATACTGACTGATCGAATAGGAATATACCCATGCCTTGTCCTACGAGCCCCGATTACTTAAATTGGTGAAAACAGCGCACAACCCAAAATTGATGAGGACTGATTAGGCCTAACCAAGGATTAAAGTATCAGTATCGGTCAGCGTATCGGTTGACCAAAATTAAGATATGTATCGGAGGTATCGTATCGTATCGGAGATACACTAAGATATTCACATAAATATATAGGAAATATTTTTTTATATACTTTTGCATAAAAAAAATTTATATAACATGTATTATGCATAAACAGTAAATTGAGAGTATCGCACTAAGAATCCAAGGTTTGTAGTTGTTTCATAAATGTAAAATCCTTGTTCCCAACCTTGATTTCCACTTTAGTTAAAGAGAAAAATGGTTGGCAGTAACTTTGGAACAAAAACACCTCAAAAAATTTTGTTTTTTCTAAAAAATTACCCTTTTTGACCATTTTATGACCGTATCGGTCAATACATACCGATACACACCGATACGTATCGATACATATCGATACGTATCGATACATACTGAAACGTACATTTCACTTCAATTTTGAATTTTTCATAGAGTATCGATACGTATCGGTGCGTATCGGTGTGTATCGGTGCGTATCGATACGTGTAAGATACGTATCGATACAAAATGGTGTTAAAAACTATATATATCATATCGATAAAGGTCGATACGGATACATATCGGTCGATACGATACCATACGGACTAATACTTTAAACCATGGGCCTAACCAAAACTAAGCTCATTCAATTGACAGCTAACACCCATATTAGATTGTACCTACCTTTGTGGTTCAAATCATATTTTTCCAATTAATAATATTGAGAGAGAGCGATTTAGGAAAGATTTATTTATTTATTTACTTATTCTTGATAAAGAGTTGCAAAAGATGATTTTACATTCTCATAAACATGACCCCGAATCATTTCTTACTATCTTTTAGATCCCAACATGAGAGTTGATAGCTCTTAGCATTGTCATCAAAGTTGAGCATTTTTCCAATTTTGTGGGAAGGGTACAAGGTCAAATATGGGAGAGAAATTCAGTGTAGTAGGTTGCAAGGTTGGTATCCAATCCTTGTCATGTATTTTTATTTAATTTTTTTATTGTCGTAAAATTAAATATCATTTGGCATGAAGCATACCACATTACTAGATGTCCACTTACCACATGATAATCAACTTTAAATGCTAAAGGGAAATTCTCAAGTCACCTAAAGAAGCTTCTGATCTACCTAAATCTTCTAAATATAATTATGATTATTTTATTTTATCTTTTTATCCTATAGTTTTATCTTTTAATATTTTTAGTTGTATTTTTTATTATACAAATAGAATATTAACTATCAATTGATGGTTGTAATGTTGATTAATACCAAGAATATGCGATAATGTTGGTTAGTACTGATGATATGCATAATAAGCTATTGATATTATAATTTTGTTCCTACGCGCATCAATATCAAATAATAGGGAAAGTAAGAAACTGATAATCTTTAACCCCTTCCAAAATAAAGAGAGAAACCAATATCTGTGTTTTTAACATCTATTTTGTTTGACTAATTCATTCCTCCAGTCTTTTCATGTAAACATTTGACTTTGCTATTCCGTTGAGGCCTTTTTTTTTTTTTTTTTTTCTATGGTGCAAAGTATAGAAGCCGCTATGATCGCACAGGTGTACAAGACCCACTAATAGGTTGGACAAAGATCACACAAAGGGCCAGCAAGGAGCCTAATAGACTCACTTATTCAAATTATAGCTACTACTAATATATAGAAGGATCGGGTGAGGGAGGATTTTCAAACAGATGCCCTTGGACTTACCATGATATTCTTATATTCACAAGTTAGGAATCGATCATTACATTGAAGCGCAAGCCCCAATTCATAAATATTAAAAGGGTGAGAGAATCATGTATGCTTGTGCGATCACTACATCAGCACACAAGCCAATGGAAGGTCCCAGAGGTATTTGGGTGGGGGCATCATAGTCTTTTTGTACTCACATGTGTTTAGACGTAAAGCCATGCAAAACGAACATGGTATTTTTCCCTATATTAAAATTATAAAGGATAGCTCTCTCTCTCTCTCTCTCTCTCTCTCTCATTAACATTGAAACTATAATGCCTTTTTACCCATACTACCATGTTAATTAATTGTAAAACTTAGACATGGCCAGCTCTTGATAATATAATTTTGGGAAAGGGTTCTTTGAACCTACGACATTTCTGACATATTCTCATTGTGCAATTTTATATTTATTTTGTAATTAAATATGATACTCTCTCTCGTATGTAATAGGGCATAGAAAACACCTTATGCTTAGAGACACTTTTTCATATTATTATATACACCCCTCTTTATACCTTCGCATTTATTTATTTATTACATTCAAGTGTTACATCATCTACTAGCTTTTTTTGGTAGTGACACCAAAACTTATTAATTTATCAAGCAAACATATGTACTGTTAGAAATCGTTGATGAGAATATTGAATACAAAACGATAGACCAAATATATGCGATATGAGAGGATATACCAGAGAATGTTATATGATTTATCTTTTGTTATAATTTTGCCCTTGGCATTGCACAATTGATGTCATTGCTCCCCCTCCCATTTTGGGGTTAATTTGAGGATTTTGGAAAGTGATATCAATCTTGATAGTTTTGATAATATAGTTATGGCACCAAAAAAAAAAAGACAACATATGGCAAAATCTTAATCTAACCAATTGGTTGGTTACAAAAATATTTCAATCTTACTTTTCTACCCTTTTTGTACAATATTCTTTTTTTAATTAGGGTAAATCTATCATTGCATATGAAAACTACATTAAATGACTTTCAACTTTTTGAAAAATCTTTTGTTACCCTCGGTCCCTACATTAAATAATTTTTAAGAAAAAAATAATTAGCAACAAAGTAAGATTATAACTTCTCAATTCATCTACTTGAAAACAACAAGATGCACCCATTAATTATTCACCAAGCATTTACAAAGTAAGGTTAGAACTTCATAGTTCACCCACTAGGGATGTGTACACACCCCGGGTGTAGCTCCACTGGTCTAGAGGCTTTGTGTATTAATAAACGACTCTAATTGTATATTAACAAAAGTCTTTAATTTGAGTCTCCTTATGACTGATCTATTACACGTGTTAGGTATGAGTGCATGTAGCTGTACCTAAGAGCTTAGAACCCTAAAACCAGGCAGGTTTATCGTTGGCAAAAAAATTATGGCCATGTGGGTCTAGTCTAGTCGGAATTCAACATTATAGAGTGTGAAAGATTTTGTACGAAAAGAAAAATTTCCACACACTGTCAGATCTCTACCTAAAAAGAATAAATAGAAACACTCGACAGAATAATAGAAGCCTGACATCCATTATGATATTGGAAAGAGGTTAATTTATTGATAGAAGCCGACAAGAATATACCATATATTCAAATCATGTACATCCTCTAAACAATGAATTGTGAGGCAAATTATTATCAATCGCCTACACTAGTTTTATATTTGCTTAAACTCTCTCTCTCTCTCTCTCTCTCTCTCTCTTTCTCTCTTTCTCTCTTTCCACCCCCTTTTCGTCTCTAATAATTCAAAGTACTACAAATGCCCTTAATATCATCCCCTGCCCTCCTACAGCCCGTCCTACAACCACCCCAATGACCTGCTCCAACTCTGGTCCCCACCACTGTTAGATAAAATGGAAACGGTAAAAAAATTGAAACGTGTAGTATGGGTTTTAAATAGATAAAAACGATGAATGACACAATCAAAAAAAGTAAAAAAAATAAAAGATGGCAAACAGACGAAAACGAACGATACGAGTATTAAATGTGTAGTTTTAAAAAAAACGAAAAAAAAAAAAGAATGGTAGTATGCTCATGCAATTTGAGAGATTATTACCTGTATACATGCATCTAATGTTCCAAAAGCTCTGGGAGTCCTAAGATAAAATAGTCCAATGGGCTACAAGAAAATGAGATGTTGCTAATTTTAACTTCTCCTTACTCAATGGGCTATAAGAAGATGAGATTTTTTTTCTTATAGATAGTATGGAAGTTAAAACTAAAAACCAAGTACCATATTGTCTTCACTCTTCACTTTTACTAATAGTTTTTTAATTTTTTTAATAAAATTCCTATTTTACCCTTAAAAAACGGATACACGTTTAAAACGGCCGTTTAAAACGGCCGTTTAAAACGTGTTTAAAACTGTTTCTTTTGTCGTTTCCCTTTTTTTCCATATTGTATAATAGCATACGGGAAACGGGTTTTAAACGGTAAAAAAACGCAATTGTGTTTTAAACGCATTTAAAATGCGTTTTAACTAACAGTGGTCCCCACACCGCCCTCCCTATCCGCCCACCCATGCCTCTGCCTCTGCCTTTGCCTTTGCCTTTGCCTTTGCATCTTAAATCCTGATCCCCTTCCCAAACCCACCCCAAGCTCCCTATCCCACATCCACCTTCTTCACCATCATTGCCTCTTGGCTCCGACTCGCACTGAAAGAAAGAGGCTAACACATGTATATAGGACTAAACCGGAGAGACTGTTAAATTGCAAAGCCCACATCAGTTTAGAACAAACCAGATTAACTGGTAACGAGAGGGTTTTGTATGATTTGATTTTATTTTGTTTTCTTAAAAAATGCTTTCTACACTGTTGCTACTCAACTAATCCTAAACATGTTGCAATTAAAGAAGAACGTCGAAGATGTTGGATCCCATGGACAAATAATATAAAAAAGAAGATGCGAAGACATAGGGTTCAATCCAAGCGTAGAGCTAAAAAAAACTCAATAGTACAAGTTCAAAAATACAATCTTTAATACACATTAATATACAAACTCAATTACGGCATAGTGTTTTCCCTATTTGCAACTTAAAACCTCCTAATGATCATGAGATGTTTTTGTGGATAATAGCCAAGAGGTTCCAATTCAAGTTCCCTTGCAATATTACCAAATAAGGGGTGGATATTGACCGGGTCTTGCTACTTGGACCAGATTTTAATTTGTCCGACATTTTCCAAATTTGGGCCAGAATTCTTCACGGGCTGGCCCAACCAGCATCCAGGTTTCTAGTTCGCTACTCGCACCGATAGATACCACGTGGCATGATGTAATTGTAGGCTTTGACCTTTTCCCCAAATTCCCCATCATGTCATGCCTAAGCGGCTAAGCCCATATTTGTTTCCTTCCAGAGCCCTTTATTTTCTCTACAGTCATCTAAAGATTTGGACCGTTAGATTAGGCCGCCATGACTTTGTACTCGAGATCATATCCATATATTACTATCTAACGGTTGGACACTCGCCTGTACATACTTAAATATATCCATTTTCATGTCTTAAAACATTTCCCAACTGTATACAGTAAGGAAAAGTTGATTTTCCCGCCTAAAAGACCCACCATACGAGGCACTACGAGGCAACTGCCAACTGGTCATCACTCAAATCAGTCATTGAAGTCACTTCTTCATCCTTCCTTTAACTCCGCTAGTCCGCCGAGCCGCCGAGGCTTCATTTTGTGTTTTGTTCTCTCTCTCCGTCTCTGCGGGCGATTGAGCTTTTACTGGCACGAGTACCTATTCCTGCAACTCTCTTGGGAAAGGTTTTTCGCCTTTTCTTTGTCATTTTATTTGAAAAAAAGAATGCCGTTGTTTCCTTTCCACTCTTTCTCCCGTCCTTGCTCTCGCTAGAATGGAAATGGAAATGGAAACTTAAAACCCTAGGTTACTAACCTCAACCTGGCATCTTACCTCCTTTTGCCTTTTATTGTTTTGGATTTCAGAGTTCCTTTCAGGCTTCGTGAGTTATGGAGGCTGAGAATGAGATGAAGAATAATGAAGCTGCTGATTCTCCGACTTCCGTTCTTGAAGAAGAGGTTTCGCCCTGTGTCCTATCTTGGCATTTCATCCCGCCAGTTCTATTTATTAGTTTCATTTTCTGAGTTTAATTTCCGTTTCTGTGGCTTAGATTTGTACTGTGCCTATTTGTTGTTTGATTATATATGCTCCCAGTTTTTCTATTTCCTGCTTCATCGTTTTGCCGTCTTCCTCCCATTAATTATTACGGTTCTTTTTTTCTTTTGTTTTTTTGCTTTGAACTTCTTGTTCCTCTAACATGAAAGTGTTCTGTAGCTCTATCCTATATTTTGGATCATTCTCCCTGTAATGTTAATAGTCTCATTTTTTTCCTGATTGGGAATATTAATTATGGTGTTGATGATGATGCTTATGTCCAGAGTTACGTCTTTTCTTTTTGCCCCCCCCCCCC
>NC_056567.1:15467713-15520864 GCF_013358625.1 Macadamia integrifolia
CATATCTTTTCTGAGGGCATAAGTTCATGGTTAATCCCCTGTTCAGTCATTCTTAAACTCTGTTGCCTCAGATATGTCTCCCTTCCCCATCATCCTCTATCATTTGATTTAAGTTTCGTATCTCTAATTTCTGCTGTCATTTTTCATTAGGGAAATATTTGATGCTACTTGTAATTTATTGATAAAACATGCACTGTTTGTGCTGGGACGTTTGCTGGATTTTATTTCATTTTCCTTCCCCCCCACCCCTCATAGCAAGGAATTTATTGATAAGAGAAAAGAATGCTAGAAGTACAATTATTTAACTGCAAAAGAGAAAAACAAATATAAAGCAAAGACAACATCCCACGATGCCAGACTAAGTAATGTATGGAATACCCAAAACACAATGGTAGTCTAACCACTTCTTGTTTAGCCTAAATCATAGATATAACAATTAGCCAATCTTGGTTTCCCTTGGAACGAGGATTTCAGTGTGGATTCTAAGGAATGGTGGCAGACAAGCTCCATTTTATTCTTTTTCTAGCTAAGACATTCTCCTCCCTCTCGCTTCTTCTCCTTTCTAACATATGCTGGGAATTGTATGTTTGTTTATTTTTTATTTGCAAGTATCTTTTCACCCCCAATTTCACATGTTATAAATGAGCAGGATATTTGTAAGGAGGAAGTCAAAGTTGAAACTGAGGATGATGGAACCCTGTCTGATGCAAAAAATGGAGACTCTTCTCTAATATCAGGAACAATGGCTGAGGAGGAAGAGAATTTAAAAGAAGCTCGAGTCAAGCAAGAGGATGCTGAAAGGGAAAAGGGTAATGAGACGGAACTTGGGATGGACGATACCCAGTTCACCAAATTGGATGAGCTCCTGACACAGACCCAGCTCTACTCAGAATTTCTCTTGGAAAAAATGGAGGACATCACATTTGTAATCTCTCACACGCATGCTTTCAATGCCATTTTACATTTCTTTTTCACTTTTTTCTTGCTACTTGAGCATTGTGCGACTTTACTTTCCTAGAATGGAGTAGAGAGTCAAAAGGAAGAGAATGCAAATGGGAGGAAAAGAGGTCGCGGTGCAAAGAGGAAGGCTGCCTACAACAATGTAAGATTTTAGGCTCTTGAACATGAATTAATGTTATTGTTATCATATTTTGTTTCGGGTTATGTTGTCCCTTGTATACATATCCTGATTATCTGGCAATTTACTTGTTTAAGTGTACATAAGACATTGGCACATATTTCTCTTCATGTGCTGCATAATTTTTCTGTTTAATTATAGTGCTGTAAATTGAAAATGAAGAAAGTGGGGAGAAGAGAGAAGGTTGAGTATTTTGGTGACGGGGTAGTGAATATCTTTTCCCTGCTGCCATAATTACAGTTTCTTGAACCGACTACCTGTTACAAGATGATATTATTAGTTTAAAAAATCTACCTTGAGATCAGCCTGTTGTCAAGGAGGGGATGGGAATATATTCACTAATTTTATGTAAATTGTTCATGAAAGAAAATCATTTGTCGTAAGAAATTGCATAAGATACCTAGAAATGTGAAAGGCTAGGATGGGAATATATTCACTAATTATATATATATATATATATATTTGAAAATTGGACATTAACTGCTCCTGGAGGAAGCTCTAAAAATTTCCTCCTTGGTTAGATTAACTTCGTGTCCTTTGTTTTGTTGTTGTTCCACTACTTTATAATTCTTCTCGGGGAAGCACCATCTGAGAATGGTAATTTGAGTTGTATGTTTCATTGTGTAGCCTTTATTTGCATGCTATGATGCTTCTGATGTAGGTGGCAACCTTACATAATGGCTTTGTAAGAATTTGAAAGAATTTTGCATGGGATTGCAGAGTTCAGTGTATACTAGTCTCAGTGAGCAAGGGGTGAATTAGGTTATTGTAAGGCCTTATATCATGTCATATATTTCTGTTTTCATTTTAAGCTTCACAGCAGATACTTTTAAAAGCCATTGTAACCATGTCCTTGCTGTATACGTTGGTAACATAATAGTGAGGTATTCATTGTTTAATTCTGGGAGTTTGTCCTTTTCTTGTCATTTTATCTCCTTATCCTTATAAAATATTGTTCAAGAAGTATGCTTCATGTTATTTTTCCGAGTAACCTATATCTTGTGACAGTCAATTAAATATATTGCTTCTTGTGTAACTCTTCAGTTGTAAAATGCAAAAACTTCATACTAAGGCCAGTGCTTGGTTGGGTTGTTAAATTTGGCTCCCTCCAGGTACTCTATTTGCAAACAGACATAGTGTGTGAAGTAGCCAATTTAGTTTGGTTTGTGGTGCTGATCTTAATTTGTTAATCCAGGCTGAATTTTGTGGAAATCTTACTTGGCGTCACTGTTTGGATAATTAAACTTTTGAATTGTTTGGTATCACTATAGCAGTTTTGAGACTTTGCATGATATTGAACAATGGAATCTATGTGGTTCTGCACTTGTGCCCCATCATAGTTCTTTGATTAATTTTCTTGTGTGCTGGATTATGCTCATACATTTGTGCTATGGCTCATAATGTTTCTCGAAGGACCTTAAGTGCGTGCTTGTTAATCAATGCATATCTCATTGTGCCTATAGCTCATATTGTGTAACGCCTTGGCCCCCTAACCATGCCAAGATATTGTCCTCTTTGGCCTGTTGTCCTCAAGGCTTTAAAACGAGTCTTGACATGGGAGGAGAACCTGAGGTTATTGTTGGAGCAAACACCAAAGAAAAACAATACAAATTCATGCAACACATAAAGATTTAACGAGGTTCACACACCGATGTGGTGTGCTACATCCTCGGACGAAGAAGATGATTCACTATGTTGGAAGAAAGGTTACAGTGGAAATCTTACAAGAACACCCAAATCACAATAAGAAACTCTCACCTAGAAACCTTAACACGAAAATCTCCAAATCTCAATTACTTACATAACAAGACAATAGTATATATATACATACTCCTTCAAGTCGGGTCGATCCAACGGGTCGTACCATACTAGTCCCCACACCCCTATATGAGATCAGTGCTTCTCTGCTACCATCACAGACCTTTAAAAAAAAAAAAAACCCTATTCGGGTCACCACCAAAATATGTCAGAGCGGGTCTGGAATTCGAGACAAAACATAATAAGTGCCCAGGAACCTCTCCCTTAGCTGATTTGGGACTAAAGGAGACATGCCCCTCACTAGGTAGTTTCTTGGCCTCACGCCACAACCCCTCGTTCCTTGGGCATAACATAATGTTTCTCCAATGACATTGTGTGCTTGTTAATCATATCTCATTTTGAGCAAAGTTCTCTTGAACTTGCTATTAGAAGGCTTCACTACCTTTTCTTCTCATACTATTTATGCTTCAATTCAATCGAATCCATGTAGCCGACCCCATTTAGTTGGGATAAGGTTATGGTTGTTGTTGTTGTTGAGGTTCAATCTGATTGGTTGGACCTATGGATTGATAGTGTCTTTTGGTTGTCTTCTTGTAAAGGCTTCACTAAAAGGCCCATCATTTTTGAGTCACATTGAGTTCAAATCTGATCTATTCGACATCTGGATACACATTGAACACGTTACTGATCTTCATATTAGACGGAAACTCCAACATGTATGCCTTAGGTCCAAGCATACAAAGAATTTCTGCCTTAAGTTCAGTAGTAGGGTATACTTTAAGTCCCTGAAGTTTCAAGCCCAACTGATGAGCATTTCTGCTTTAGGTGATTAAACAAACTTGACTGAAATAAACTACAAAACAGGAGTACCACACGTAGTAGTTTCAGGCTATAATAATGCAGATAAGTAAGAACAAATTGAAAGAATATATTAATAAGCTGAAGAATGAATGTATCTATTCAAAACAGAGAAAATTTAATAGTAGTGATACCAATCGATGAGGAATCAGACCAGTACCTTGTAGCAGTAAAAACAGAGCATAAGAGGAAAGAAGAACGATGGGTAACCTCTCTCAGGTTCTTGGTATCTCACCCACACCGCTTCTCACAGGTTTCAGGCCGAAGAGAACTCAGAATTCAGCATTAATCAAATCGTGCCTGGCTATTGAGCCTTCCATTGTATTTATCGCAACTAAAATCAAAGTCCTGCTCTAAACAAGAGTCTTTCTTAGTTAAGTAGCTATTACAACTTAAAATGAAATAGAAATAGTAATTTAATAAACTATCCTAATTGAACTAGGAATGAAATAAGGAAATGAAAACTCTACTATTAGACTCCCACGATAATGTAGGACTAGGTTTGACAAGCAAACTAGACCCAAAATTGCAGGAAAATTAAACCAAAGAACAACCACATAACCTCCACAATAATTCACAGCAGATGAAATACCAGCAAAAATCAGACCACAGAAAAGAGGGAAACAGTAGCTATCGATCACAGTACTCAATACTCTCTATCCCAGGTTTCAGGAGATCAAATAAACTAGAATCCAGCAATAGTAATAAGAGGCAGCAGTCCCAAAACAACAGCAGGAAAATAGCAGAACAGAATTAAACAGATCAGCTACTGATTCTGGTTATGTTCTGGGAGATTCACTACAGACACAAAATTCTGGAGATTTTGAATATCTCTTTAACGGCAGCTTAGAATCAGACCTACTTTGGGTCGATCCATAAGGGAGTATAGGGGCACAATCGACCTCAGTTTGGGGGCTAATCAGTGGCTGGAGCTGGCTCCAGCAGAAGAGGCCGAAAGGTTCTATTTCAGAATTTCTGGGCCGAAAATTTGAAATATAAATTCCTGTCGCAGCAGTGTAAGACCTTGAGAATAGAGAAGACTTGAAGAGAATTAGTAGAGCCTGAAGAAGAACTTCTGGACTTCACGCCGCAAGGAGCCGTCAGATCACACACCAACCCACATTATGATCAAACACAAAGCAAGCTCACAGGGAGAAGCAGCGACAGCAGCATATGGTTATTCATAAAATCATGGAGCATAAAAGAGCCCCTTTCCTTTATTTATAATGATGGGGAGTGTTTACAAATATTGGTAACTCAAAAGTTACTAAAACTGAAATAACAAAACTACTAATATGTAGTTACTAAAAACTGAGATTGTAAACTAATGAAAAAGGAAGCTAAATATAGACTGGAATTAGAAACTAATATTAGACTGAATTAGAACCTAAAATTAGAAACTAATTTATAAACTAAATCCAAGCTAAATCCCCATCAATACCCAAGCCGTGGGGCTTGGAAACAGCTTTGGTCGACCTCAGCCACTGTGGTGGTGGTCGACCCTCTTCCCCCTTCTGGTATTTGTCTTCAATTCTGCATCACACGAGCTGGCTGGCTCGAAACTCCATGAACCTGGACCATATTAGACCTCAGTTCTAGCTGCTGCTTTGTGGTTCTTGTGGCTGTACTTTAAGCCTAAGAACTTATCTACATCAAAGGCTGTGTGAGGACCACGGACCTTTTATGGGAGGATCCGACAATGAGGGTCATCGAACGTGTCCCACATGATTCTCAAGGTTTCATGATATGATGCCGAGTCAATGCTGTAAGTTTAAAAGCGACCACTCCTTTCAAAGAAAAGGGGCTTCTAGCTATGAAAATAGAAAAGCCACCGCCCCAGTAGGGCTTCTAACTTATGGGAATAAAAATTTGCTTCCCCTTCCAAAAGAAAAGGGTTTCCTAATTGTGGAAACAAAGAGTTGTCGCTCTTTTCAAAAGAAGCGTGCTTCTGAAGACTTGTCACTACCTAGATTAGGGTCTAGGACCCACAAATAAATGTGACTCCAAAGATAAACTGGTATGGCTATGAGATTGTGATTCTGTTAAGTTACGTATGGGGGAGGTTATTAGGCACCCCAGTCCGCCCTGTGAAAACCGGTCTCCCATTTATTTGATATTTATTAAACGGGAAAAAGAAGCGTAAAGGCAGCGTGACTCCTATGCCTAGACACAGTGGGGCGAAATGATCATCCCACCCCTCATTAAAGGCAGAAATCGCACCCTAGTTGATGCTTGGACATGCGCTCTTATTGGCCCCCGCGCTAGTGACAGGGCCACGTTCCCTTTCACAAAACCCTCTATCTTTTATTAAATAATGAAAATTCCCCAAAAGATGCGAAAGAAAAACATACTTGAATCCAGCCGCGTTATGCACTTAAATAAAGGTTTGTACACCGCAATCAAAGTATGTAATTATGCCCTAAATGCAAATCATAATGCATAGAACTATGGAATAAGCTTATGAATGCATTAAAGACATGAAAAACAACTTAAATGATGTTGAATCAAAAGATGCTATAAATTGCGGATGAAATAACAATTTTACATAAAATGAAATGTAAACTTAAAAACAATACCCAAATGAAAAATCCCAAATAGATAACTAAAATAAAGAAAAAGTATAAGAAAATTACATATGGCCTAAAGTAAACTGCGTAGAAACAACAAAAATAACAAAAAAAAAAAAAGTTGGAAAATTGTTGAAAATTGCCATCTCTTAATTAAAGCAAACAACTAGCCTTTTATAATCCCTTGGCAATTATACCTTCATTCCGAAACCAAATTAATATAAATAAGTGGCAAAAGAAAGTAGACTTACATGCTTTAAACGCCCTTGATTGATCAAGAGGATGTTCTTGAGCTCAGGATGTGTAGACTCAAAATTGTATAGGTTTTTGACTGCAAATTCAGGGTCCCTACTATGGACATTTCAGTCTTTTTCATGGATTTATGGGGTTTTTCTAAGTTTTCTGAGACTTTTTCTTGCTTATAGGATTTTTTTTTGTTCTTACTTTTTGGGGTTTATTTATGGCACTTTGGCAGATGTTGGACAAGGATTTCGAGGTTCTCTTGAGCTTCCAACATGTGTTTTAGACTAATGGGGAGGGAGGGGTATTTATTGGATTTTTTGCTGGTTTGTTGTAATACTAGGAATTTTTACACAATTTTAAAACAAAATTTAAGGAAAAAAAAAAAAAAAAAACAGCCATGTGCCCTCGCGTATGCGCATCACGCGCGCATTGTTTTCTCACGCTTTAAATCCGGTCGGTGTGCCCATTGCCTAATTGACGGTCTGACTGGCAGGCTAAACCGGGGGTTGTGTGGCACCCAAGAATACGGCATGTACCGAACCCGCTTGGGAGATCGGTGAGGGTGTACAAACTTATCTCACATTGCCTAGGGGGAGGTTCCTGGACTATTTGATAATAACTAGCCTTCTTAACATGGCCTAACGTGGTTTAAAGCCTTGAGGCCCATGGGCCAAAGAGGACAATATTATGCTAAGGATACTGGGCCGGGGCGTTACAAATGTTATCAAAGTAGACCTCGACAATGTGTGGGGCCACAACGGGGACGTTGTATCCAAAGGGGGGAAGAATGTGACACCCAATAATACAGAAAGTGTACTGAACCCACTTGGGAGATCGGTGAAGGTGTGTAAACTTTAGTCCCTCATCACCTAAGGGGAGGTTGCTAGGTTAGTTGATAACCAAGGTTCACGGTATCGGGTTTCGACCTCTGGGGAGACCGAAATTTCGGTGGAAACCTGAAATTTTCGAGGATACCGGGGATTTTTTCCCAGTATGGTGGAAACTTAGGTTTCGACCCCCAAATACTGTTTTTTTTTTGTCTGATTTTTTGTGTATAGCCTATTTTAAACATTTCTAATACATTCACATCATTAGTTTCATAAAAAAAACACAGTCTTACTCATGTGGTGAACCAAAGGTTCAATAATCATTACGCTGACTTGTTGGCTTAAATTCTGAAACTTTACTACATAATGACTATATATAGTTTACAATCTACATAAAAACATATGACATAATCCAAATGATCCAAAATAGATAAAAATATTACATCATCAATAGTTATCTATCAACACTGAACAATAGTGACTCGATTACTTAATACTCGAAGGTAGTGACTCAATTCCAAGTAGAGTGTCTAGGCAGTTCCATCCAATTAGTGACTCACTACCCTGAAGGGATGCATGTTATCTTTTTTATCATTATTTAGTAAGTTATATATACTTTATATCATAAAAAATCAACATTAAGCGACATCAAGTCATTAAAATCAACATTTAACCATATCAAATCATAAAAAAATCAACATTAAGTCACATTAAGTTATAAAGAATCAACAATGCTCTTGTTCTATAATAAGTTTGACTAGTCAAATGATTTTATTTTTACATGAGATTTTTTGTATTAGATATAATATAAAACCAGCTTTCCAACAAGTCTAAGATTACTTGTCAAACTTATTTTAAAGTGCGCAAATGCTGTTAAAATCTCTTGAATGAAAATAATTTTAAGGATATCAAAACAAAAGATTATTTTTCTGGACTTTTGGTTTTTAGCAATGTTTTAACATTATAGGATTTATAAAATTTTCATAATTGAGAAAAACCCTAACATTTAAAAGTTGAAAATCGCCCCTATAACCAAAATCCAGTTTTTGTTCTAGGACTGGGGGGTTAACTTTTTATCCTTTAGGAATTTGATTTTTAAACTATTTTTATTGGATTCAAAGAGGGGGAATTTCTTTATTTATGAATAATATCTTAAGTAAATGAAATAACAAATATAAAAAACATTTACTTGATTGAAAAATCATTTAAAGTGTAGGACCATATAACAAAAATGATATAAGACCATCTATTCTTTGCTTGCCCTGTCTTGTACACCATTTAGAAAAGAGTCCATGCAAAGTGTTGGCCTAGAAGGATAAGAATTCTCCCTTTCCAGAGGGAGTGGTTATGGATGGACATGTCATTTGCCGGGACTTCTATTTGAGACATCGTGGCCAAGTTGCTTTTTGCGCTACTATTAGCCAGATCTGGATGGACAGAAATCGTAGGAAATGGACCTCCAACTATCGTCCTCCAGAAAAGATTTGGGATTCCATTTCCTTTGATGTTAAAGCTAAATTATCCAATGTTTCTACAAGTTGTATTGCTTCCCCAAGGAACTGTCACATTGTTGGGTTCTAGGGGCTTTCTTCTATTGTTATTAGGACTCCCTCCTCTTCTTGAGGGCTGTTTCTTGGTCTTTTCCTCTTCCCCCTCCCTTTGAGGCTCTGTTTGTTTTTTCCTTTCTTTCGTAATGAAATTATTTATTCACAAAAAAAACAAAGATATAAAATGATTGCCAAATCAATGCTGTTTTTGCACTATATTCAAATATCGGATATTTTAGGATAAGATACACCCAATTCCGTCCTTTGAGGCAGTTTTATTAATTTTGTATAATAAACCCCTCCCAGGGGTATTTTGGTATTTTAAAATTGGTCTAGGGATCACTACTTGGTCGCGTGCTACTGTGCCAATGTTGGGAGCTACCAGGGTGCACTGGATTTCCGCCACCCCCTGTTTCTAGGCATAGGGGCATGTGACTAGGTAGCGATCTTGTTCTCGTTAAAATTATAAAAATTGAGTCTTCCCCTTTGTCCTAGAATTTCCATCTCATCATTGGCCAAAACATCCTCAAGGTGACAAAATGGAGGTGTCTACAGGCTGATGTTGAAAATTCTAGCCATTGGATAGAAAAAGAACAACATGGAGGCAATTTGTAAAGTTTCAAAGCTAAACTCTAGCATATGGCCCACAAGCCACCATGTACTGTGTGTCGTGTATTTTTGTTAACTGTTCAAATCTTGACCAAAATTGAGCTGTTGAATTTTTAAGGATGAAATTTACCACATAAATCAAAGGTGACATGGACAATATACCCATACAAAAAATTAGGAGCCAACATAAGCTGTCTCATCTGAGATATTTAGCACCATTCGGAGAAGTCTCCCGATGGGGCTATGGAAAAAACTTTTTCCTTGCATTCTTTTTCAGTTTTACTCACAGAACTGTTGATTTTATACGGATTTTCTTTTGTTGTGTATGCACTGTTTGCAGTTTACATTCTCTTTTTTTAATTAAGGAAGTATTTAAGCTGAATGCTTGGTTTTCTCCATTCATTTGTATTCACAATTGTTTCTTATCTATGATTTGTGCCCATGTGGTTACACTCTTTAGAGGAAAGCCAAGAAAGCAGTTGCAGCCATGATAACAAGATCCCAGGAGGGGACAGCTCCTGAAGATGCAAACCTGACTGAGGAGGAGAAAGCTGAAAAAGAGCAGGCTGAACTTGTGCCGTTGTTGACTGGAGGAAAATTAAAGCCTTATCAAATCAAAGGGGTTAAGTGGTTGATTTCATTGTGGCAAAATGGGCTGAATGGAATCCTGGCAGATCAAATGGGGCTTGGCAAGACTATTCAAACTATCGCATTTCTAGCCCACCTGAAATGGAAGGGATTGGACGGGCCATACATAATAATAGCTCCTCTTTCTACGCTTTCAAACTGGGTAAATGAGATTGCAAGGTAAATTTATGTCTTAGTCTTCCTTATTGATCATGTAATTTCAAATTTATTTACTCTTAATGGTATTTTAGGTTTGCTCCTTCAATGAGTTCAATTATTTACCATGGTGACAAGAAAGAACGGCAAGAGATCAGAAGGAAATACATGACAAAAACAGTTGGCCCCAAATTCCCTATCATAGTTACCTCATATGAGGTTGCACTAAATGATGCACAAAAAGTTTTCAGACACTACAATTGGAAATATCTTGTGGTAGATGAGGTTAGTGGTAAAATCATGTTGGGAATTGGTTCATTTTTTTAGTAATTTATTATTATTATTTTTTTATTCACTTCTGCAATCATTACTTATTGTTTCTGCTAGCTTACTAAACTTTTTGTTCTTGAAGGGGCATCGGCTGAAGAATTCAAAATGCAAGTTACTGAAAGAATTGAATCTGTTGCCTGTGGAAAATAAACTCCTGTTAACTGGAACACCTCTCCAGAACAACTTGGCGGAGCTTTGGTCATTGTTGCATTACATTTTGCCTGATATTTTTTCATCCCTGGAAGAATTTGAGTCGTGGTAACATAGGCAATGCTTATTGCTTATTGCATATTGGGTTGATTTTTGTAATTTTGATTGGCATTTGTTCTTTTTTACTTGCATTTTATTTATTAATTCATGGAATTTTACAGTCATGTCTGAGTTGGAAGAATTTTTTCGTCAATCAAATAATTAAAATAAAATTTCAGTACAATTCCTTGTAATCCACAATTATTTTATGCTACGTGTATTAGTAAATTATGCACTTGATTTCGTTCTATGATTATCTATGGGTAGTGGCAGTCACTAAGGGGGAAAAATTATTTCAGGCTTGCCAGCATTATTATTGTTATTATTATTATTATTTTTTTGTCTTTATCATCTCTAGCTGGGGCAATGCTTGATGATACATATTTAGTGTTTTTGAACTAATTAAACTGTTAAGCTATATTATCTCCTGTGGTTAGATGGTGCGTTTCTCTGCGGTGACTCTATTTTCATTGTCTGGAAGGTTATTTTGATTCTTGGTAAAACTAATTCTGATTTAATATATTTTTGCTCTATAGCATGTTTAATTAATATGATATTGCACTTATTACGTTATTTACATCTGTTGTTTTTGTTTGTAACTTGAGATTTCTTATTCAGGTTTGACCTGTCAGGAATGCGCAACAGTGAAGCACAACAGGAGGAGTTTGAGGAGAAGCGAAGGGTTCAAGTACGCAACTTTCCAGAGTCTGTTGAATTTCTGTCTTCTGCTGAACATATCTGTGTATAATGATAGTAGGAGTTGATTGTTTGCAGGTGATCTCAAAACTCCATGCAATATTGAGGCCTTTTCTCCTTAGAAGATTGAAATCTGATGTTGAGCAGATGCTACCCCGGAAAAAAGAGATTATCTTATATGCTAACATGACTGAGCACCAAAAGAACTTTCAAGATCATTTGATTAATCAGACATTGGAAAACTACTTACAAGAGAAATCAAATTTTGGTAAGAAAATCACTGTAATTTAGAGAAACCCAAGGCTAGCTTGCAATGGCAGCCTTCATGAACTTGAAATGTCATGTATATACTGCTTGAAATAGCTATGGGAGCAAAACTTGAAAGCATTATTTTCAAACTGTTTCCTACTGACAGCTTTGCTGGTCAAGAGGCCCAAGACTGCTAGCCTGGCACTGGGGTCTTACGACTCTAAGCTGCACCAGTTTTTTGTGGCCCTCTGCCTAGGATTCTTGATCCTCTTTTTGCCTCAAGGTTTGTATTGGATGGGTGCCAAATTAAAAGGGAATTTAAGGCTTGAACAGGCATAAAAAGGATCCATTGAACTTGGATTCCTATTTCATGTCTGTCAATGACTTCTGTAGAGTTCACTGTCACATGTCAAGCATGGATAAATCCATGTGATAGGGGACCTCAAATGTATCTTGCTGGTCTAAGTTTCAGTCCCAATTAGACATTACATGTCGTTCAAGCATGAATATAAAGTTACCCAGTATCTCAAACTCCTTGTTTCTACAAAATACCATCCATGTGGTTCCTTGAGAGCCTTACAATCTACCAAACCGGTGCTTGAAAATTTCTTCTATATGTACTGCTTTTCTTTACTGCTGACGCAAACTTTTTAATACTGCAGGATATGGTATGAAAGGAAAGCTTAATAATTTAGTGATTCAACTCCGGAAGAATTGCAACCATCCTGACCTCTTGGAGTCAGCTTTTGATGGGTCATGTGTGCACACTTTGTAATCCTTTTACAGCTGTACTAATATGTATACCCTCTATGTACTCTAGATTTCAACTTCTCATTCACCATTTTTTGTTTTCTTCTTTAGACACGTATCCCCCAGTTGAACAGTTGGTGGAGCAGTGTGGCAAATTCCGCCTTCTGGACAGACTCCTGTCACAATTATTAGCTCGCAAGCACAAGGTATCCTTAAGAATCTTTTGGTTGAGGGCTACAATTCCCAACCCCAATTTGTTGTCCATCTATCAACTAATTTTCACTAATTGTTTGATTTGTCAGGTTCTGTTATTTTCACAGTGGACTAAGGTATTGGATATAATAGATTATTACTTTAGTGAGAAGGGATTTGATGTTTGTAGGATAGATGGCAGTGTGCGGCTGGGAGAAAGGAAAAGACAGGTATGATTTATCCATAGTTAGATATTTGTCAAAAAATATGTAAATAGAGAGTTATTTTTATTTATTGTTTATTGTCCCTACTATTTTGGTAAGCTTAAATCATGTTTGGCCATTCCATCGTTTCTTGATTATAAACCCTCAATCCTGCAAATATTCTCTCTTCTGCAATTTGCACCCTTTTAGAGCCTTTCAACCTCTCCTATTGCTATTGGCGGTCTTCGTGCACGACTGAATCATCTAACTGGAATTCCTTTTCTTTTCATCTACTTTGTGTTTTGATAAATTGAAAATGGACTTTTATTCAATCCGACAACATGATGCTGGAAAAATTTGCATGAGGACCAAAAGGTGATGAGATCCCTGTTCGCTACTGAATACATCATCTAAAAGCTTGAACTGCTAGGGAAGGGTAGTGTCACTGAATACATCGTCTAAAAGCTTGAACTGCTAGGGAAGGGTAGGGTCACTGAATACATCATCTAAAAGCTTGAACCGCTAGGGAAGGGTAGTGCCAATGAATACATCCCACTCCCCTACACGTGCAGGACAAGATCCCATGGTCCTTACATGTGGAGCTCACGCGGCATTACTTCACACAGCACCAAGGGAGAAGAAGTGTTGGCCGTTTCCTGATTTTTGCACTTCCTAGGAGTCGAACACTCAACCTTCCTGCTCTGATATGGATTCAGGTTCTCTCCAGAGCAGGGGTGTGCTGGAGAGAGACCAGTGAGATTTTTGTGTCTCTCTCCTATTTTATCTATCTTGTTTTCTCTCTCCTGTTTTGTGTGCGTCTCTCTCTCCTCACTGGTCCCTCTCCAGCACCACACCCTGTGTTGGAGAGGATCCAAATCCCTCTAATACCATGTTCGCTACCATTTCACCTAAAATCTTGCATTGTTAGGGAAGGGCAGTGTGCTTCGATGTCTCCTCTGGAAAGAGTTGACTTGGATGGAAATCTCAATTAATTATTTTCTGGATGATCAGAGAAACCATTATGAAAGGCCTAGATAGGAGTTGCAGAATAATGGATAGAATTGTCTGATTCAATCTAGCATTTGTAAATTGAGAGTTTTTGTGGTTGAATCCATCAAGTAATTTCAGTTGCTTCCATGTGAAAAATTAGTGTTTCACATATAGGGGGATGGTATAATGCCCTTTGGTGCTATTTGACTGGAATAAGGGGGGAAAAGAGCAACTGGGTGCTTTCCTTCCTTTTACATTGTTCTGATTGACGTTACATTGCCAGAAACATAATATAATGATCACCTTCTATGTTTGTAATCAGATTCAGGAGTTTAATGACATAAACAGCAACTATAGGATATTTCTCCTCAGCACCAGGGCTGGTGGGCTTGGTATCAATCTCACTGCAGCTGATACCTGCATACTTTACGACAGTGATTGGGTAAGCCCTTTCCAGGCCTCATTTTGTTCAAGCATTAAATGTCTGAGACCACTAGACTGACATGGTGTACTGAATTGCAAACCAGAACCCTCAAATGGATTTGCAGGCAATGGATAGATGCCACAGGATTGGACAGACCAGGCCTGTTCATGTTTACAGGCTAGCAACAGCCCAGTCGGTAGAAGTATGTCTTTTTATTTATGATTTTGATCTGTTACGTGAGGGATCTTGAAAAGGAAATTCAAGACTTGTTCTTGTTATCAGGGTCGCATGTTAAAGAGAGCTTTTAGTAAGCTGAAGCTTGAGCATGTGGTGATTGGGAAAGGGCAGTTTCAGCAAGAAAGAACCAAGCCTAATACTTTGGAGGTGTGTTGTTCTGTTACCTAGGAATTAATAAATATTTTTTGCTCATGCTAGTCAAATCCCTTAGCTTTTTAAGCTTTGCTAAACTCATTATCGTTGACACAGTGATGGCTTTTCTCTGTTATGATGACTGAGTGGGGAGCCTTCAAAATTCCATACTCTCCCATAATTCAGGAAACCTTATTGGTTGACTTTCTAGTGGCACTTCTGTTCCATCACCTAGAGCATTTGACCACTTTGTTGTTTGCTTTTTGCTTCCTTTTCTGGATTTAGATAGTTCATAATTTATCAAATCATGTGTTCTGTGATAGACATCCACCTATTTTTGAGAGCCCTTTAAACCTCATTGACAAAATAAGAAACTAGTAATTTGTGAGCTAGGAAATAAGACACTAGATGGCTATAGGCTAAGTAACATTTACAAGTCTCTAGTCTCACCTGGTATTTGTTGGCCCATACTTAATTTCTTTTCACTAGTAGGTGAGCATAAGAAAAGTACTAGACTGGCTCGCAAAGTGGGAGAACCATCAATCTTATGCAGTGCTTAGAAACTATTTCTTCCTGTATTACGATCTGCTAGTTACTCCATACCAAGCTACTCAGCAGATTTTTATAGTTCATCTCAAGTAGTTTGGAAATGGGATGATGTTTAGTTGTGATGAGACTCCAACATTTTGAACTCTTTGAACTCTCGTCTGAGAAAGTTACCTGCAGTTACTAAAACATTTAAGACTGGGTTTACCACAAAAAAGTAGCACAAACCATTAATTACTGTAAGCAGTAAAAGTTGTGTTTGGGGTAGCTGCATTTTCTTTCTGGCCCATCCATTTGTATGCTGCCAATATTGATGGGTTGAGGCCTCCTGGCTATTCAATATTTGCAACTAGGTTTGCTGGTCCTGGCTAAAATGGAATTGAGCAGATGCAAAGGTCCTGATCCTTGACAGTACAACCTCTCTTGCATGTTCAGTGTTTGTTACAGAAATATGCATAATTTATCCACCAGAAGGGGGAAAAACAACGTAATATATTAGAGGGTCTAATCCTAAAGCTTAAGATATTAGGTGGAGAGGTTCGACTGGTAGATGAATGCATCCAAGGTTCTAGAGTTGGTTGATGTGGAATTCTTCCCAACAGAATATATTAGTTGAATGTGGAATTTCCCAACAGCACATACGAAGAGCTAATCAACCCTGGACGGTTGGCTATGGTCATAGAATGAGATTACTATCTGGTGTATGGGTTTCCTATACTTGAACCATCAAAAGGTTGCTTCAGGTCTGTCTTCAAGTGTCTTGACCAGCTGCTGGGTAGATTGGATGGCAGGACATGTTGGGTATCCTGTATCCTGCTTAAATGTAGTTGCAGCCATTACTCATGGAGTCTTCACCTGGAGCTGCCTTGGATTACTGATGGATTGAATAAGTGAATTGGTGGAACCCAACAATAGTCTAATCCAAATTTAATCAGTTACAAATCCCACTTGGGAGGTATATTCTTGGGAGGTGGTGTTCACATCTGTTTAGTTCTTTGTACATCCAATTTATGCGAGAATCTTGTTGTGGTAATTGTTTATTGATATGTTTTCAAATTACAGAATGCCATCTCAGTGCATGACCACCATGTGGCTTGATCCATCCTGGAAGTACCTTGATTGTTATTTTTCTGGTTTGGTGATATATGTTCTTTCAGGAAGAGGATTTGCTGGCTCTCCTTCGAGATGAAGAAAATGCTGAAGAGAAGCTGATTCAGACAGACATCAACGATGAAGATCTTCACAAGGTTTTGGACCGCAGTGATCTGATTGCTGACCCCTGTAGTAGTGATAAAATAGCAATTGATGCCTTTCCCCTTAATGGTCCTGGTTGGGAGGTGGTAATACCAACTAAAAGTGGAGGCATGCTTTCTGCGCTTTATAGTTGACATTGGTTACAATATTTTGAGTGGGTGTTTTAGGGGACATCGCTTTGGTTGATATCTTTTTGATCTAGCACATTTGGGGTTCTATCGGGGTTATCCAGATGCAGTTTTTGACTACCCTGCAGTTTTGTATTGAGCAGGAAAACCGTATGAGGCCCCCCCCCCCCCCTCCCCCACCCAATTTTTGTAAATCTTGTGGAGGATTGATTTAGACTGAAAATCAGATGTAGATGGGGTTGCCTAATATTTTCAGAAGGGGACGTGAAACCGAATGATAGAGAATAACAATATTTGAAATGGCATCAGCTCATTATGTTAAGTAAATATTGTCACTACAACAGTTCAACTAATTATTTCTGTTGTTTTCAATGTTTGATCTTTTAATGAATGTGTAGTTTATGGCTATAATCTGGACATTTCTGAAATTACTGTTTACATTGTGCTTAAGGATTACAAAAAACAATATAACCGTTGTCAGCATTGTCAATCTTTTTAGACCCGGTTTTATGATAGAATCAACCATGCTATGGATATGGTGCGGACACTAAATGAGGCAGTGCTAACCTAAAAGGTGTCTGGCATTGCAGAACTCACAAGGTTTAGGAAAAAAAAACTGTGCTAGCTGGGACCTTCAATTTGATGGTTCACTAAATTTGAACTTTATAAAAATAATCTGGAAAGGAATCAGCGACTGCTTAGTTCTCCTCCGAAGGCCCAACACAACTTTGGCTGGGACCTTCAACGTGCACATTATATTCATGGTTCACTAAATTTGAACCTTATAAAAATAATCTGGGGAAGGAATCAGCAACTGCTTAGTTCTTCTCTGAAGGCCCAACACAACTTTGGTAGTGTCATCTACATAAATTGGAAAAGCTTACAAGCTCTGAACTTCCCTGGTGCACCATCTGTATCTCTCATGGTGCTTATACTTGGTACAATGTCCTATTTCTTATCCCTCCATGCCTCGAGTAGTGCAATGTTGTAATACGAACATGGAATACAGTATTGCTATCGGTAATTCTAACCGTTGGATAAATAGTAGATGTTTTGGGTAGTGAGAGGCCATTTTGAAGCCTCCTCGCCTATCAATCAATTACTTTCTAGTAAGGGCATGCATCCACATGTATGTTTATCCATACATACTTACCTTACACAACTATAAAACGGTTTTTCTTTTTTGCACTTTTATTTTGCCACTTGATTCTATTTGGGTTACAATTTTACAAATGTCGGTTCCATCCAATCTGGCTAGTAAAAAAAAAAAATGGGAGTGGGCCGTTCTGAACTTGGTTTCAGTAATCGGTCATCTGATTGGACAGCTCAGCTGATTCATATTGGTATCAACAGGGGCTGGTACTGATTCTTGGCCAAACCCGTATAAGTGGATTGATAGAGACCGAGGGTAAAATGATAATAAAAAAAAAAAGAAAAATGAATTTTGAAAGAAACCAGGGTAAATCCATCCGATACGGGCCGATCCAGAATTCCAGATGGGTATATCCGATAAAAAAATGCCTGGTTCTTAAAGCTTTCCCCTTTTATAGACATCAATTGGGAGCTTCATTCCTCATCCAGGATAAATGTTGAATCTGAAAGTAAAGACTTTTCAATCATGTTCATCTGTTTCTGTTTACTGTATTTTGTTCCAAGGACGGCTAGGACCACAAATTTGCAGCTACGATAACTATGGTATTTGGTTGAGAGCACCGTGTAGATTTTCATTAAGTAATTTCTAATGAAGTTTAATATCCATTTAATAGACATGCGTGTATTTCTTTTTCTTTTATGAGTAAGTGTCCATTGTTGTTCTTGTTTGATTTTTACCCAGGAAGCCTGGGATTGTTCTGTCCACTTATAGAGTACATTGCAAGGTTGGAAATGCCAAACTCCAACTCCTGAACAAATAATTCCTCCATAATTAAACATAGATAATGTCTTAAAATGGTTAAGAGATAGATGCGAGAAGGGGAGGCAGGTTGTAATTTGACATCCTGTAAAGACAGTTAAGGAAATAAATATGAAAAATACAAACTTTGTGAAAACAATGTGGAATGTAATATACAATTTATAATGGCTGTTAGTTAATCATGTGAGAAATATTTTCATTTCTTTTTCAGTTTACAATCTAAATAAAAATAATAATAAATAAAAGGAAAAAGAGAGTCCTGGGAAAAAATGAATGTTAAGTCAAGGGAATTACCTAGCTATACTCCTATAACATCTAATCCAAAATTCCAATGGCTCGTGGTGTTTCTGATTCTTGGCAATTTAATCCTTCACAACTCTGGGCAAGTGAAACATCAGATTCATTGGTGTGGTACTTCTTCACATGTTACCAGTCACCATCATCACATGTTTTCTAAAGGCTAAAAATTAATGAAAGAATATTCATTATTTACAGATTTCCATTAGACTTGTGGAATTGTGAATTTCGGGCTCCTGCCAACTCTTGCAAACTGAATGGCTTGTGCATGTGCATCCACTGTAGTTATTATTTGAGGTACTGACATTCCCCCGGAAATTACAATTTCTGCAACATGTGAAAAATTAAAAAGCCAAACTAATGTTAGCATCCAAAAGTTGAACAAAAGCTGTTGTCATAGCTTGAATTAGACTCTCACCAATCCCTTCTCGTACAGATAAATTTGGCCTCATAATATCCTTTGAGCTGATGAGGAAAACATCTCCAATATATAAGTGGTTTGAGGGTACGAAAACACAGTTAAGCTCCTCTTCGCCGTCACTTCTTTGGAGGATCACTGTTGATGTGATGAAGGCAAATGCATACTCTCCAACACGTGGATGCCTTATGATAGCCACTTCCTTGAAGGCATGGGAGTTCTGATCTGCAACAGTGCTATATTATGTTTAAGACTATTGTATTACAAGTTCAAGTTATGGAGAACATTGAATACACACACACACACACACACACACACATATATATATATATATATATTGGATAGGTAGGCCCCAAGGAGACCTTGCCAACTGAGCTACCCCTTGGGGTAAAATTGAATATTACCTGGTGATATTGCCGCGCTTATTTGCTTCGAGGCAGAATAAATGTAACTAATGAGTGGCATTTTCTTAATGAACCATTCACCCAAACCAAGAACAGAAGCTCCCAACCATGAGGACATGAACAAACCAACTAAGAAGATAAAAGTGATTGAGGTGATGAATCCAAGACCTGTAATTGACCAAATTATAAGCAGCATTTGTAAGCTCAAGGGTCCATATTTCTGAAAATTCTAATGGCAAATATAACCTTCTTCAACTAAATGACAAACTTGGGGAGGGTAAGTTGATCATGATTATGGTAATGGCCATTATTAACCTCCTTTACATCACATTTGAATATTAAATCTGAGGTTTTGAACGTTCAATTATTTGAAACTGCCTTAAATGACAGACCATAGGCCACAGTTTGGTAAAGGTGCCAGTTGAAGGGCCAAAAGTCACAAAATTGTGAAAAATAAATGCATAGATAGGAAAATGGAACATACTTACCGAATATATTGATCCCCAGATGAGTGTAGATTGGGGAGAAGAATCCATCTACAAAGTGAACGAACCCCCAAGTGATGTAGAAAGTGATGGCTATAGGAAGAAGTATGACACTGCAAACAATGTAAAATTCTCATAAAACTGGTTTAAATATTTTGATCTGAGTAAAGTACACTAACATGGGATTATGTTTGGATAATTAAAAGTAACTCTACATGTGCACATGAAGTATACTACAAAAACGTTCTCTCTCTCTCTCTCTCTCTCTCTCTCTCTCTCTCTGTGTCTAAACAACTTCATAATTATAGACAGAGCCTAGTTTGCCAAAATGCTTCTATTTGGAAAAAAAGTCACCAAAATCATGGGTGAGGGGCTGGCAACTTAAGTTATTTAATTTGTTTTTACTTGAGCTGTATAATTTAGATTGGATGTGGTCCAGCCTTTCAGGGCTGGGGTAATTGGGATAAGTAGATAAATATAAAAGCAGATAGGAGCCTAAATGGGAGTATTGGACATTTTCTTTTTTTAATTGAAAGAAAGATTTTATCCTCTTTCTTCCCCAGCTGTACTGAGTAGAACAAACTCCATTGCTATTAATCAAGATTAATGAGCGATTAGGTTGTGAAGAGTCAGAAGACCTTGAAGGAAAAGTTCCAACAAGAATTCAAATTACAGTTTGATTAAGCTAGAACCTTGGATAATTGGAGTATCATTGGTAATATTATATTGCTATACTTTGAAGGTGCCTCTTATGAAATGATGACCTTGCAAAGTAGTTCATTTATCAAGAGTGGTTCGAAAGACTTGGGATCAGAACATTTATATATCTTCAAATTATAGCTCCCCATCCAACAAAGTTAGTCCTTTGGAACCCCAACTTATATCTTCATCTCCCTTAATAGAATATCCAGGTTTTTTAGCTTTCGTTAGACATAAGGAAGGCCTAAAATATGCACTGGAGATTGCATAAACATGTTAGATTCGGAATTCTGAATAATGAAATTTAGGCTTAGAAGATTCAATGGTTGCAGTCACCTAAAACAATATACCAAAGCCAAATGAAAATAAAGACACAATTTATGAAACAATACAATCATAGGAACATCATCTAGTCACTAAGTAGGGGGAGTAACCGTGGTTCAGGATGGGAAAAACATTGCAGATTATTCTCAAGATATATGGATTGATGATATCTAAACAGTTAAAACTGAACTAGAGAAAAAAAAAAAAAAACCTCAACAACCCCCCCCCCCCCCCCAAAAAAAAAAAAAAGAGAGGGAATTTTGAGTGACAATTATTACCATCCTGTCACAAACTTTTTCGAGGCCCAGCTACGGATGACTTTATAAAATGCCTAGAGAAGAAAATAAAGATATGTTAAATCATTTCCATCATAATTTGAAAGCAATCATAATCTTCATTTAAGAACCAAGAAAATCAACTAGAAATAGCAGAAAAAGATGTAAAGATGCAACTTCAACCAGGTCTTCAGCATCAGAATCGTAAGTATTGCAATTCATTAGTTCTTCATATTCTTCTCTGTAGATGAGTTTACTGCAATTATCTTATTACTCAAAATCATATTTTCCTTTTCCATTTCATTTCCATACTTTACAAATATATACATGATTAAAGTGTCAAGAATGCACAATCACCAGATGATGCAACAAAAGTATATCTCATTTCCTTTTTGGTCATTTGTTAAGCTACAAAAATATGCTATATCTCTTTTTACTACAAGAATCAACAAATGAGTCCAAACATAAAAGAGGTACACCGTTTTTCTGACCTTAATGGTGCTTTGAATGCCCACAGGACTCTTACAATGGACTCAACTAGGGTAGAGAAAGCAACAAAAGTTAGCAATTTTGTTTTGTTTGCCTAGATCCACTGTCCTTTGGGTGCATAAACGAGTCAATTAATGATGGAATTTCCAGCATTTGTAGACAGATCTACCAGATGATGCAATTTCAAGCCAAAACAATGTCAGTCTACGAGCCCATAACAGTTGTTCCAGTCATATGATCCCCAAATGAATCGTCCCCATTAGAATTCCACTGTACAAAACTTAGGAAGAACACGGGGAAAAACGAAAAGAAACGAATTTAAGAAATTGATCGATGAAAATATTCAAGAGATTTAAGTAACAGGAAATCTTAATAAAATGCCAGATTGAGCTAATGGAGTGGAGAAAGAAAGGAATTCCAAACCTCTCTTCCGGTGAGATGATGAGACGAAGAAACCGAAGAAGTAGAACCTGGCAATGATTCGGAGCCCCCACCATCCTCTGAAATCCCTCCTGCTACGGGAATCAGAAGCTCTCGATCTCTCTCCCTATCTCTCATCGCCATTTTTTTCCCCACTGTTTGTAACTCTTTGGCTTAGATTGTGAACGTCTCTCTCCCTCTCTATATCGCTGTGCGTAACTAACATTGTCAGGAACACTCGGATGTCTAACCGAAAATTAACTCAGCGCTAAAAACCTACATCTGACTCGCTAGGTTGACTCGGGGTTTTCGTCCGTCGTCCTACATTAAACGGTTTTCACCTGGGCCAAAACGAACCAGCTGATAAATAAGATTTCTGCAAAACTTAAAACCAAAACTAACCAACCTACTAATTGGTTTGGTTCAGTCCAATTTTTAATTGGTCGGTTCTAGTTTGATTAATTGATTCCGATTCTATAACACCCCTAAGGTAGATTGTTTTTAGATGTATACAAGTTTTTGTTAAATTTAACGAAGATGACGAAAGTAATAATCCTACATTCGAAGTGAGTAGGCTAATGTGAAGACTTATATGTACTTAGGCATTATTTCCTTAACGACTAGTTTTTGAAGATGAATTCCACCCAAGTCCCTAATAAGTGGTATTAGAGTGGGCCAAGATTCTAATAGAGTGGGCCAAGATTTAATAGAGCCAGGGTTGAGAACCGTATGAGAGCAAAGGTTTGGTAGAATCAAGTCCTAAGCTTTATAGGTATCATGCATGTTAATAATTTTTCCAGAATCTTCTTAAATACATCACATTCACTATCACTTCATGAATGATCTCTTCTTGAACGAAAGTGGCTCTCATGGCTCTCATTTCTTCCTTTTGTATAGAGGTTGGGGGTACCACGTCCACCCATTCATTAACCTCGAACGGACCGAAAAGGAACCTTTTCTTGTATTATTTATCTGTGAAAGTTTTCTGGAAAAAACAGGGGATCCCCTCCTATGTGGTTTGGATCCTCTCCAGACCATGATCTTTTGCTACAATCTCACACCATCCAAGGGGTATGGGGGGCAACCTTAAGTGTAAAAACCCACACCCAATGAATGGTATGAGATTATTACATGAGGTCATGGTCCAAAAGAGGAGCTAGCCTCCCCTTGAACTTCCAAATGCCAATAGTTTCCCGGCCAGAGAAAAGAAAATCCCAACAGTGAATGGTAAAAAAAAAATCAAAATGCCTACAACAACATTACCTTTATTGACCACGTGGGTTGAATACCACCCCCATAAAGCAAGACAATTGACCTCAAGAGACAAAGTTGGAAAGCCCTCTTTACATTTACCGCTATGTATAATTGACAAACAGTACATGTACAGAGAAAAAGCCCTCGTCCCAACTGCTACAATTCCTCTCAAAATTATTGCACCTTACGGCCCTTCACCTACACAATTCGTGTGACTTTTGCCATTCTCACAACACAATAATAATAATACAAGAGAGACCTACCCCACGCCCAATAATACAAGAGAGACCCACCCCAACCCCAACCCCAACCCCAACCCCAACCCCCACAATTAATAAAGGAAGAGAGAGCAAGAGACTTTTCCACCCATACAAGAGGATACCTTACCACCGACCATGCTAAGAATAAGAACCCAAATGCCACCTAACACCTATCTTTATTCTGTAATAGTCGAATAAAGCTCCTCTGCTTTTCAAGTACTTCCACCAGGATAAATGCAAGTGTTGTAACCTTTAAAAAAAAATGAAACAAATGGTTAGTGTATGGATAAAATAGAGGGTAAGAATCTGCTAGGTGAATCAAATCAGTCAGTAAAACAAATCTAAGGAACTAGAGAATCCTTCACGTGGAAGCTTTCTTTGGCAATCCTTCTGGGCTCCACATATTGACCTCCTCTGCTCTTAGTAAAATTCAGCTTAATAGCCTTAAGTTACATGTTGAATTTTTTAACTAGAAATTTAAATTCACGATTGGATGAAATGATTAAGTGAAAAGGCCAACACAGGGGGAGGAAAAAAAGTTTTGAACGACCCTGTAAAGGGCAAGTCAGACAGTCCCTATCCAACACAGAAGTCCAAGATGGGTGAAACCAATGCTCATGTGACTCGAAATGGAGAGATGACCTTTGCAAAGAAACAAGATAACCCATTGACCCTCATATCCTTCCTGAATAATACTCCATCATGTGATCCTATTGGTGCTACCCACTAGCATACTTGATATCAGCAGCATAACAATCCCTCTCCATAAAATAAAAAACCACATGAGTGACATTTGAGGAAAAGATAATGAATGGACCACAACAACATTACTTCTAGTTCCTGTAAGCCACTACACTAGAAAAGGAAGCAATGATTGAACCAAATCAAAAGCTCAAAACCATTTTGGACTGAATGAGTATCCACCTCTCCAACGACTCTCCCTCCCAATGGCTCCCCAACCAATACAAGCTTAAGGTTGCAAGCCCCAGGCATTGGGTTGCGTGCATGTGAGAGGTTGGAGGGAAAATCGTTGTAGAGGATCCAAATCCATTCAACAAACCTTAGCATTAATAAGATCATCAACTCTTGGGGGTAAAACTAACAAATTGTGGTTTTCTACTTTCCCACTAGAATCAAGTTTTACATGTTTGACAGTTTTTTGAGTAGGTGGTGGTGGTGGTGGTGGAAAGGTGCCACCATATGGCCGTTTGATCAATGCCAGTAGCTTGATTTCAAGAACAACAAAAGGGATGATTAAATTGAGTTCACTTACTTGGGTTGGTGGATGTGACCGTTGCAGTTTGTGAAAAATCACAGTTCCAGGGATTCCGACCAGCAGTTTGGTATAGGAGATTCATGGCATAAGCTGCATGTGAAGCTACAGTATTTGGTTCATAACAGGCACCACCTTGTTGGATTGGACTACAATCGATCCCTTGGCCACAAGCATAGTCAAGATTAGTCTGCAATTGGGCATCAGAAACACCAGAATTGGGTACACACCAACCCGCTGGCTTTGCTTTGGGGGCTGCTGGAGTCACAGGAGTTGTTGGTGTTGCTGGAGTCTTCAATGCCAAAAAGAGAAAAACACCCATCATAATAGAAAAATGAGAGCCATCATAATAGATAAATGAGATGGAAACCCACATCATTCTTTTCAAAAGAAGAAGGAATAATTGTAAGTGTATAGAACTCATTCCCATCCCAATGCAACCGAGGTACAGTAGTAGCATTGCAATTTGACTTACAGGTCAATCAAAGTTCAGTAACCCACCCCCCAGCCCCCAACTATGGCACACAATTCACAACACCTGAAAAAGTTTGGGAGAAGTAAGAATCTCTTCATCCATGGTGATTTAACGTTATGATTGACCTCCTAGAACAATAAATTTCATCATTAATTCCAACCCAATTAAAAATATTGATGAATATTAAAATACCCTTGATCAAATCAAACGATCAGATCCTATATGGCTGAAGAGATCTCACTTTACCATGGATGAAAAGGAAATACGGTCCATTCAAATCCTTAACATAGGATGCCTTGTAGCAGCTTAAACTAATTAATTCTGTGCAATCCCAGATTATAAGTCAATAATGCGGCCCCACTATAAGAAACAAGAGAAGGCAACATATCTAATAAGAAAACTCTTACCTGGCTGCTCTTGGAGATACCAATATCGTACGTCATGGTGAGATCGGGCTTGTAAAGCCCAAAAAACCGTTCCGAAGCTGGCCCAGATTTCAAATCCTCATCATACAGAGCAAAGATGTAAGTATCAACTGATTTATTTGGCATCAGTGGAGTCCCAACCATTGATCTGAGGTGTGCTATCAGATTCCCATTGTACGCCTTAGCATTATCCACACTAGGGCCCACTTCATTGCTATCCCCATTGTATGGCCACCCTGTCTCAGCGACCACAATCTCCACTCCACTGAAGCCCATGGAGTTCAAAGCAGATCGGATGGCATCAACCTGCAACACACTTTAGATTCTCAATACTTAACATGGGCTGGAAATCATAATGGGCCTTCTCAGGCGCACCCACTATCATAAAGAAACGAGAATTTGCTATTTCTTACCTGCGCGTCAAACATATTCATGTACTTGATGTTGGTCCCCGAGTCGACTCGTCCGGCGTTGGGTTGGAAAAGACAGAAGGCCAGAGTTTCAGGCCTGGGATCACTCTGATAAGCAAAGAAAGGGTATGGATTAATGGTGAAGGGGGAACCGGTGGAATTGAGAAACCCTAGCAACCCTTTCATGCTGCTGATGTACTCGGGATGGAACATTCCTGAGGACGGTGGATCGGATTGACTAAGAACGGCCATGGAATGGACTGTGGAGACCTTGATCTTGCCGCCAAGAGATGCAGAATTGAGGGCATTTTGAAGATTCTGCATCGCCGGTGTTAGCTGCGACATGAGGTTGTTGTCGCTGGACGTAATCACTTCGTTGCCGACGGTGATGAGGATGATATTGCTGGCCGGGTAGAAGGGGAGGACATTGGAATTGATCCACTGTTGCGCCGCGTTGGGATCGGAGGCCAAGGAAGCGATGTCGCCGTTCGATGTACCAACTACGATGCCTATGCCGGTGTTTGCTAAGGCTTTTATGATCGCCGGATCGGCTCCATACAATCTGACCTTGCTAATCGAAGTGGACTGTAGTAGGTTCGCGGTCTGCGACGGCGGGGGAAGGTTGTCGGCGACTTGGCCGTAGTTCACGCCGATGAATGACTGCGAAGCTGCAAGAATTTCAAGATTTCAATATCTCAATAAAGAAGTAAAACGAAGTCTTCCTAGAAAATATAAATTAAGTACAGAAGTAAGCTTGGAAATAGACGTTCTCGAAAGCAGAATTCAATTAAAAAAAGATAAAAATCCAAGAATGAAAAGTTGCCATACTTTCAACACTCTAGTAACAGAAGAGAAAAAAGAATGAAATTAAAACTGAAGATACGCATCTGGAAAGAGAACTCATCAAAACAGCTAAATCAAAGTTCAATGGGTTTCAGATTGAATCAAGAATAGGGGAGGGGGGTTGAACAGGAAAGAGAAATCCAAAAGATCTGAACTTACTTGCGAAGTGAAGAAGCTGCAAGAAAGCAACAGCGAGGGCGAAGAAGGTTGAGTTCCGATGGAGCATCGCCATGGCGGAGCAGTTGGCTCTGTTTCTGTAAGAGAACTTCCAGAGGCGAAGAGAAGATTAGCCGAGGAGACAAAGCCGTTGGAGAAACGAATAGAAAGGGCAAAACTTGTAATAAGGAAGTGGTCCCGTGGATTGTGTCTGACGTAGTGGGGCCTAGCTGTCAATTTTCGAGTATATTTACAGAGATACCCTTTTTATTATGACGTGTCATGTATTGAATCGTTGATCGTCTTAACAGTTCGTCATTTCGATCCAAGAGAAATCGTTCTTTCCTGGTTAAGCTTCTCCATAGTTACATGTGGACGCGTGATTGCGTCATGGGTGGCTGTTATCGACAGACAACCTAGTGTCCTAGATGCAATTTTTAGTAAGAGGATCCGGATCGGATTCCATCCACAGTCATTTCCATGCACTGAAAGTGGGGCCCAAGTGCCCAACCACGGTGAATGAAGGTGTCATTAAAAAAATTAAACACGGAATCGTGATCCGGGTTGGATAAACCCGAATCCCCCGAATCCATGTATAACCCCACAACCCATGTGAACCGAGAAAGACTGGGGAGTCATGAGAATAATAATTACTTATGAAACAATTTTGGCAGTGGGGTGGGGCCCAGGGGTGGAGAGGAGTTGACCCATTGGGGTTTTAAGTCATTCGGAAGTTTGTGGTGCCTTTCCTTCTCTAAATGTTTGCTTCTACACCAAGGAAAAGGACCTCTTTCCCACTTTCCACTTCACTCCCATAATCCTCCTCACCAAAAGGATTAAGACAAGGGAAAATGAAAAGCGTCTTAAGTCTCTCTCACCGACGTGGCAACATCAATTAGAACAGTCAGCAAAATTACAAAATTGTGATGATAGGATAAGAGTTTAGCAAAAATGGTATTATATTATGGTACTTTATATTTTCTCTTTCTTGATCCAACGAGAAGGTACAAATGTTACGATCGAGTGATCAAGCGATCAAAAGACTTCAAATGATTTCTCGACATTCTTGGAAAAAAAAAAAACTACATAATCCTCACTTCTGAACTTCACATATTCAGAAACCTCATGCATCGGATACATCTTTTTTATATTTTCTCTGTTGAACCTCTAGAAGAAGAGAACTGATTGAACTATATCCCCATTAATCTTGACTTTGGCAAACTGTTGTGATACGGACTTTATAAGGTCACACCATTTATCACTGAATCCTGAAAATTCCTAGAAAGGTCATGTAGGCCTTCTTTAGTTATTGAAGACTTCATTGGCAATAATGAAGTTATTTCAGATACATCTTCCTTTGACAAACGTTGATTGCCAGGGAGAGATGATCTTCTGGAGGTGGTCATACGAGGTTTGCTTGAATCTTGGAGATAAACTTACAAAACCATCTGGGCCTGGGGCTTTGGATGGGTTCATCCGAAAAGCTACATCTCTAATCCCTTGGTGTGAAGTAATTTGTATAGGGAAGAGACCACTAAGCGGTTCGGGGTACCCTGGGTTACAAAATGATAAGAGATCCGAGAAATTATCTGCGAACACTTACCTATATTTTTGGGGTCTGATATCCAAGTAGTATGACAGGAAATTCTTTTAATGCTTAAAAACTTTCGTTACTGCATGGAAATATGTGTTGATATCGCCCTCTCTTGTCCAGTGTCCCTAGATTTCTGCTTCCAAAAGAGTCCTTATTTTAGGACATTCTCATACCTACAATGGGATGCAATTGACCCTCAAGTGTAATATCCTTGCACAACTGACTCCAAACAAGATCTTTGATATATATTGTGGTGGCTAGTGGGATTGTTCCGTTGAGAAGTGTATCGAAAGAACACGAGACACTACTCTATAAACTAAAGTTGCATTCCTCAGGGCCATTGAACTCCTGTGCTCATTTAATGAGCAGTCTCGACCGAGGACCTTCAATGGTTAGGAAGTAGCTTTCTCCACAATGTCCCAGCATTTTAATGCTGGCCACAAACAGTCTTATCTGTGACGCATTTTCAGTTTCTTCTTTCCAACTTCGATAGTGACATGGATTCAACCAATCAAGATGGTCGATCAGTCAAGCATCAACTCATTTTAGTGTATCCAGGCTGAGACTGACAACCAATAGTAGGAAGCTCTCCGAGATTCCCTTTGAGAAGAAACTTGGGGTAGGTTACAGTGGTGATTAGGGCGTCAAGAACCCATTCAAAAGTATAACACTGGTAGTTTGGAACTCTTTGCTTCAAATTCAACTAAAACATCCAAAAAGTGCTGAAACCATGGATTTTGATCAACTCCAAAAAAGCAGAAGTTTATTAATGCGACAAAAATGAAAAAACCCGAGATAATGACTCACAAAACTGAACACTGCCAAGGCCATGAAGATACAGATGCTAATTGATACAACAGCAGGAAGTCAAAAGAATAATGAGAACGTTAACCAACAGATTACGAATACAAGCCATGCCAAAATACCAACCTCAAATGAATCAAGAAAATCCAAGATGGAGCTACTTCTCTACCTTCCATGCAGCAAATAGAATCTGAGAAAGGTAGGAACCCAGTATTGCTTCTATATTACCCACCAGAGTGAGAAACTGGAGATGTTACAAACTGTCCATCCTTAAACTCATGAACATACTGCTGCGGCAATGCCTGCTCCACCTGCAATGAAATTGAATGCATACCTCAACATATGTCAACGACAAAATTTAGTCCCCGTCAACCATTTTAGGGTTATTTATTATCAGCAGAAGCACAGATGGTTCACCACATCATTGCACGATGTCATAACACCAAACCCAGGCCCATTTAGCTAATAAGGCCCAGCTCAATCATATGACACTTGCTGGTGCACTCGAGAGATAATTGGTAGCAGATGAAAGGGTGACTTTTCAGGCCTCATTCACAAAATATGAGCTCATGAGTCTCAAGTTCCCATAAGAAATTCAGATTTGAAAACAAAAAATAAAAAATGTAGAAATTCAGTGATCAGATTTGAAAACAGATGCTCCAGCAAGAAAAAGTGGTAAGAAGAGAGGAATTAAGGAAGAGAAGTAAGGAGAAAACAGAACACAGGAAAGAGAGAATAGGGGGATGAACAATACTGTTCATGTGGGGAGGGAGAAAGAGAGGAGGGAAATCTGGGTCATGAGGAAGGGGAGAGAGGAAAGAGTTAATCCAATTCAACTTTCAAAACTAAACTCAAATTCTTTTCATTCATTCCATAATCGTAGAAGGTTTTACATCCTTTATAAAAAAATAAAATAGTGTTTAAATGCTAATCAATTTTATTCTTCCTAGATAACTTAACTCTTCTAAACAAATACCCACTACTAAGATGTGCCCTAGAAGACACTAACTAATAGAATATCTTCCCACTACCATCTCTGTCGACTTCTTTTTTTTAGAAATGCTACTATCACTACAACAAGAACAACAACACAACCTTATCCCAACTAAATGGGGTCGACTACATGGATCATTGCCCTTCAATCAGCTCTATTGGAGGTTATACTTTATACAAGGCCTAAGCTATGCATGTCTTCTTACCACTTCGCAATAGGATCATTTTAGTTCTGCCCTGGCTCTTTTAGTTCCTTCAGTTTGAATCAAATCACTCTTCTATACTGGAGCATCCAACGGCCTCCGGAACATGGCCATGCCACCTCATACGACTTTCTCGTAGTTTATCATGTATAGGAGCTATTCTAAAATCAGCTCTAATATGACCATTCCTTGCTTTATCCTTCATAGTTTTACTACACATCCATCTCAACATCCATCTTTACTCCACTAAGTTTGTCTACATGATGCTTCTAACTACCCAACATTTCGCACCATACATCATAGCTGGTCGTTTGACTATCCTATAAAAAATTTCTTTAAGTTTTAAAGGAATGCATTGATCACACAACAGTTCGGACGCACCTCTCCAATTCATCCATCTTATTTTAGTTCCCTATGAAAAACCATTCTCTATATCACCTTCTTTATTTATGATTGAGCCCAAATACCTAAATAATCACTTTACAGAATCTCCCTCTCATCAATTTTCACCATCACATCATTTGTCCTAAGGTAACTAAAAGTTACACATCATATACTCCATCTTTGTTCCAACTATCTTTAAACCTTTTAATTCCAAAGTTCATCTCCATAACTCCAACTTGGCATCAATCCCTTCTTTTGTCTCATACCAAAACAATATCATCAATAAAAATCATACACCAAGGAACCACCTCTTCAATGTCTCTAGTTAAATCATCCAAGATAAGCGCAAACAAAAAAGGGCTTAAAGTTCTTGATGTAACCACTAGATGTGGTTCGATCACATCCAGTGGTGGTGTTATACTCCTGCATCAGATAGCCTAGGGTTCCCAAATCAGCAACCATCAAAATTAAACTTTATGACAGTTGGCTTAACGAGGGATAAAAAATATATATTCAAGATTGTTGTTGGTCCTAGCTACAAAGAACTTATCTTTAATACAGAATCAACCATAGTAGTCATGACGTCTAGGCAACCCAAGGCGTTGGAGGGGGATTGGACGCAAGGCAACCAACCTGACCAAGACACATGGATGCCCAAGCAACGCCTTGACAACTATGGAATCAACATTTATGTACCTGAATGAATCAACATGAGGGATTTTGTTGGTTAAAACATGTTATGAATGCTTAGCGAATAGTTTGGGGAGATCCCTGCATTCAAAATATATAGGGTTCTTGTGCTCTACCAATGGCGGAAACTTCTGCATGGGTGTATGCCCATGATTGGATCATATATTAGATCATCTAAATGAAGAGTTTTTCAAATTGCCAATAGGTTTCATGAGGCAAGAGGAGAAAATATTAGTAGTAAGATTTGTACGAAGCTACTACCTAGACCTATTTAATTTGGACTTGATAACCTCGACAGACTCTTGCGTTTTGCTAATAATGACCCCTGCACAATAACAAAAGGAATGCTTGCACATAGACCCATAAAAGAAAAAGGAAAGAAACTAGTAACAAACATAACAATGAGTCTAAAAAGTAAGGATAGAGCATACCCAATCATCATCAGGACCAGCACTAGGCACTAGTACGTTGATTTCACTTGACTTAGCTGTTGTTATAGATGCCTCCAAAGAATCTTTGCTCAGATATAATTGACAGCCTGCAGTGTTATCCACCGAAATTGAAGGTGCCGAACCCTAGGGTGGTGGGGTGGGGTGGGGTGGCAGGGAGGGAGGGGACAGACAGACGATATCACTTCAGAACCTATTATAGAGGCCCAAACATGTCAAGCAAACTCTAGTTATTAGAACTTCTTAGTGCATACACAAACTCATAGTAAAAAATAATGGATTGTCTAAAATAATGTGCTATGTGAAAGGGACAAAAAAGTAAGGTTAAAAATTATTTGACACCTTGAGAGGTGTCAACAGGAAAATCCCAATAAATAAGGAAGAATATGTAAATTCCAGATTTCACATAATACGAAGCACTAAAGTAATGAATGAAAAGTCAAAAAGACTACCTGACATTGCACCTCAACACCATTGCAATTCACAACCTCAAAAGCTGCTACAACATCCTGTTTTTAAATAATCAATTCCATGAACAATGAGTCCATCTCCCATCCTATGCAAAATTCAACATGAGAAAGTAGCTATATTTGTTACATGCTTATAAGGGAGGCTAGTGAAGGTTGCAGGTGGGCTGCAGGTGGGTGATAGCAGCAGGGGTTGAGAGTGATTTTCAGAAGGGTAGGGTGGTCTGGATCTGTGCTTGCGGGGGCAGGGGCTGGGGGAACAGAAACAAAGAGTGGCAAGGACGATGGAAGACTTACACTGGATGATTGGGTTTGGCAAGGATGATGGGATCAACAGATCATGGGGGCAGGAGTCAACAGAAGTTGCAGCGGTAGGGGCCAAAAGTGGACGGAAGTTGTAGCGGCAAGAGCGAAAGTGGACAGAAGTTGCAGCAGCAGGGATGTCTTGGGGGTTTGATGGGGCAGCAACAGAGGGACGATCACAGGACGAAAGAGAGCAACAGAATGATTGAACAGGGGTGCTCACACGGGCGACGGGGTGACACAGATCACTGAAAAGGAAATTGTGGAGGCAGAGATGCTCACGGCTCTAATACCATGTGAGAACTGGTAAAACTATCTTTTATGTATTCATTTAGAAGGGAATAAATACAGAAGAATGTAGGTCTACACAAGGGAACATCATACAAGGCAGTAGAATATAACATAAGAAAAATACAAGGTAATACAAGATATGACAGAATATAGGAGAATACAAGTTAAGAACTATACAAAGGTAATACAGAAATATTACAGAATATACAGTTAAAAATATTCTGACCTTGAACACAATTCCTGTCTTTGTGCATTTGTCAATAGTTATATTGTTCACCTTTCCTGCACATTATATGAACCACAATAAGTTTCTTTTCTCCTTCTACATGAATAGCCCATACATAACTTTGAATTATGTATTCCTATATCCAATGCCTAAATGTTATTAACTAATTGGATAAGTCTTATTTAGAAGGCATAGAATTCAGCGAATGGGAACGCAGCAACTACCTTGGACTTGTAAAACAGAGTCTTTGCACCCAAAAACATACACAGATTGTTTTGCATCACAATCATCAATAACCAAGTTCTTCTTTCCAATTTGATTCTCAACAACCCATCTGGCAGACGATACAACCATGAACAATAATGACTTTTGACATACAAATATACACTTCTCAAGTAATGCCAAAAGCTTATATATGAGGGGAACTGCTAAAATAGCAGAAAATTTAAACTAGCAAAACAACCAAGACATACTTCCGACCCATTTGAAGCTCCAATTTTGGAGGACCTGCTTTAGAGAAGGAAGGGGAACCAAAGCGAGCTCCTTTTTCACTGCTGCTAACAACACCAGTTCTTTCTGCACGGTTCTTTGTCTTCATATCATCTGTTACCTTTCTCAAACCTACAAAGCAAGGATTTGAATTAAAATCAACCTATTAACCATCTAAGAATATAGCTAATATTCATCAAAATTTTACTTGTTCTACCTGATGTGACAGATTTCCCTGCATTGATTTCTTGAAATACAGCAGACATCCCTTCCTTTGGACGTGATGATGATGCACTAGAAGATTCAGAACTGAAAAGAGAAGCAGGTGGAGGAGGTGGAGGGGCAGGGGCACTCCGTGGAGAAGCTTTTGCGGAAACAGGAGCAGAAACCGCTGTTTTACCACTAGGATTCCACACTGGACCCAGAGGGTGGAAACTCTTAACATAATCCCTCAAACCAGGTAGATACAGCTCCTTCAGAGATTTCGCCCACTCAACATGATTTGGGTTTTTCGTTTTGTACTCAACAAGAACCTGAATTAGAACGTGGAAGGTAAGTTGGAACCAGCTGACTTTATGCAGAATTATTGTTCTGTTAGTGCTACTGGATGTAGGAGAGAACTCAGACAGAGAGAGACATTCAAAGACTACGTACTTAAGTAGAGGATTATTAGTATAACTTGCCCAATTAAAGGAAGTCTGAGAAACAAGCTAAAAGCATAAGCATACTTAAAGACAGGAAAAATGATAGAACAGTATGTTTTGGTTCTGAATCTCACTATTCTGAGTGAGTCATTGAGCAGCAATTTATGAAATTCTACCCTTTCTTCCTTGTAGTGGGGAAAGTGCTCACATTATGTGAAGGTAAATCATTCTCAAGTATCAATCACTTAAGATACCTTGTTGTTATAAAATTCAGCCATCTGCCAACTTTCTTCCACATGCGCAATAGGAAGGCTCATACCTTCAAAGAAAAAAAGACAGAGAAACAAATGTGAACTGAAACTCTACACATTCAGAGCTGAAGCATAACCAGACATTTTCTCACCACAATCTTTGCCTGAGTAGGCAATCCAAGCCAAAGCTGTTAGACTGTCAGCAACACTCTTTAAGTGATTAAAGAAATCAGATCGCCTTCCCTCTGTCAAAGCATTAGCTTTAGTTATCACTTCATTCAATGGCTTGAGAAATTCTCCAAGACCTGTAGGGTCGGGCTTCTGAAAATATTTAAAACAAACTCAAATTAGAAATAAGAAAAATAAAATTCTCCATAGTGTTTGTGTGATTGATCATTTGTGCACAAGAAAATGCCAGTGCACATTAAAAACACACACAGAATTCTCTCTTCCTTCTATGAATTTACAGATAGGAGGAAATGGAACCTTCCTCCCCCCCCTTTGTTATGTAGTCTTAATTGTTTAATTGATTGATGAGCTATCATAAAAAGTTCCTTTAGAGTAATGCTTTCCATCATTGTTGCCATAGCCATAAATTGCAGGCACACCCACACACAAACACAAGAAAATTTTCTGTTAATCGATAATAAGTTAAAGCAGACAGTGGTTCAAGTAATCCTTCATCAGGGGTCCTTGATACATAACAGCTCAAGACATCATCTCACAGCCTTCTGTGGAAATCACTATTTTTTACTTAAATCTCTGTTACGTTTCATTTAGTTGGTTGAACAGTTGAAGCAGACTGGCCAGGTGCAGCCTCTTCCATTTCAATAGCCATGGAAGCTTCAATAACCATACTTTCGGATTCATTCAAGAGCTTTTATAGGCTACAAGTTCTTTTTATGCCTAAAAAAGAACCCAGGAAGGGAGGGGGCATAACCCGGTATAACTACCACTTTTGCAGTACCGACAATCCTAATTCGGCGTTGTAGCACCAAGCGGCTGTTCAGCCGCTCTCAGACTCCGAACTGTGCCTTCACGTTGGAATTTTTACACTTTCCTCATACGTATGAAATTTTAAGTGCATAGACCTTATAATTAACCAAAGATGGGCCTAGAAATCATCACCAGAGAAGACATGATCATTAATGTGAACATCTAGTTTATCAACACAATTCAGGTGACATAAAATGGATAAGGATGAGTCGGAACTCTGGAAACATCAGTGGATGAAATTTAATAGGAGAATAGAGAAGTAAAGAAATGATCCATGATTTACCAAAACAAGTTGTCCGAAGATAACATTAAGGTGTCATCCTAACTTTATATTATTAACAAGAACCACCATGATATGAATATCTTCTAAACATGTCATGAATCCAATACTAAGAACCACACAGCTAATTTGATCTTTCATACACATAATGAATTCAACACCATATTATGTAAAACACGCTACTAGAAATGATGACTATTTCTACTGTTCACTACCATCCGAATACCATATCAATGATTTCTAAAACGAAACCCCAAAGCATGGACTTTTCACAAGTTAACAGCCGAAACACATCCAAAAACAAACATTTTGAGATTCTCAACAACTGCTTTTGTCCACGTTTATCATTTCGCCTCCTTTTCTTTTAGAATTAGCATAGCTTAGGTACAAAATATATCAAAATAAGAAAACCAGATATCCAGTATCTTTTGCGTTCATAAGATAAAAGCTTTTGTTCGCTTAAAATTAGAAACAAGGCCATTATCCAGAAAATACCATTTTTCTTTTACCTAGGCTGTAGATATGATGTAGCCAATGACGATTCAACTCCAAAATCAACTAATCCAGATTCAGTTTCTCACATTCATTAGATCTAAACATCTTAGCCATACGTCTTAACAGACATAAAGGAGACACAAACAGAGAATAAGCATAAAAAGAAAAAACAAATATCGATACTTTCCAAACATAAATCAAGAAGAGAAATTAGACCCAGAGGTCATCACCGGAGGAGGCCTAATTGTATAATCCACAATCAACAAATTCAACAAAACGAGACTAATGCTAAAGGAAACCAACCTGAGTTCGCTTGACATTGATGAGAAGCTCCTTCTGAACAGAGAATGCCTCCTCGAGAATCTTGGTCACATCTACAACTTGTCCCCCAATCTGCTCCGCAGCAGCAGAAACCCTAGCAAGGTACTGCGCTGTCATGTCATCGTAAGCAACAATTGCTGCATCGACCGGAGCATCTACATCAACGTCCGATGAACCTGCCTGAGGGAATCCAGTAGAAAGCGCTTCCAGGCGAGCAACCGCCGATTCCAATCTCTGAATCAGATTCTCCTCCATCTACAGTGTCTGATCCAATACCTCAATCTTCAATGCCAGATGATACAGAGATGTTTCTGCTCCTTATACGCTCAGTCTGGGCATATATTCGCCCTCGTTCTTCTCCTTGAAGCAAGGAAGGAAATGGGAAATGTTCTGTCGTCGCCGAAAGGTTGAAAGCGCTGCATCTCATCTTTCGAACGAGAAATGCGCGCTTTGAAGGTACGGCTAAGCTGTCTGATATGACACGTGGCAAGTCCGAACCCCTATTGTCTGGTTTCAACTTTTTTTTCTTGGTTCCAAATCTGGTTTCAACTTTGAAGCCTTCGCGCTTGAAGGCGCCTATCGGGGCTTCGTTGCTCTCTCAGATTTCTATAATGGGAACGGATAGAAATGCTTGACCGTCGGATCCACGGCCCTCCCTTGCTGGATGTCGTTAGATACATATAAAACCTAAGGCTCCGTTTGGTGATATTGTTAAAAAGGCACACCCAACCCATGATCTAGTTGAAAAAAAATTTTACAGTTATTATCCCACATGGTTATATTACTAATTGCAGATCATTCTACATTTAATTTTCATGGCCTTTGCACATGCACGAGACTGATGAGATCATGCACATTTGCAACAACCTGTTTGGGATTTTTCATTTTGTTCCGTGGTAACTTCATATTTCTTTATGTTTGGGCGCAACAACCACGTTATTGGGTTATTTTCCTTTTCCTTTAAATTTCACCTGACTTTACATCCAAATCATTTAAATTCAAAAAATAAAAATAAAAAATTACATGTAAAAAGTATCATTACCAATTGTGGTAGGACTTTAAAAAATAATAATAATAATAACTATGATAGTAATTTTTTTACTTTATATAATCATGTAAATAATGAATATAAAAGTTTATTCTTTTTTTTTTTGGTTTTAAAATTTTCACTTTTCTTCATCTTATTTTCCCTTCCAATCAACTGTAGCTTAAGACAATGATTTGTTAGCTCACCGGAGCATATCAAATGGTAAAAAAGGACAATTAGGAATATTTATATCAAAGGAAAAGATTACCACAACTCCACATATAGATTCCTATGCATGCTCTCTCACATTCCCAGTAGACCCCACACTCTTTTTTCTCTTTGAAACCCTTCTTATTGAAAGATTCGGTTTCCGCCTCATTGACAGTACTACATAATTGATGTCTTTGGATTCCTTTCTTATATTTGTTTTTGGTAACAGTCACTCTCTGATATCAATACATGGATAATGAATATATGAATACTCTCATATGTATCTTTATGTTTTTAATAGGTTGAGTCACCCAAGGGCAACGCATCAATGTCCCTCCTTTAACTCCTTCCTCGTTTTTTTTACATGGTTGGATTTGAGAAGAGAGAGAGAGAGAGAGAGAGAGAGAGTATGTGTTACATCAAACACCAAGAAATACAAAAATAAATAGACAAAAAATTTGCACGACATAGAGATATAACGAAGTTCACACATCAGTATGGTGTGCTACATCCTTGGGCGAAGAAGAAGATGTTTCACTATGCAGAAGAGAGATTACACCCAAGTAGCGGCGAGAAAACTCACCCTTAAACATTAGCTTGAAAATTCCCAAAAAATACAATGACTTTCTCAACAAAACAACAATACATTATATGCTCCAAGTCGTGGGTCAACCCATCAGGTTGTGGCTGATCCGGTCCAACCATACCGTGGGAGCTACACCCCTGCACCCCCATACGAGATCAGTAATGAGCTCCGGGCTTGGGCCTATCGGCCTAACCCCTCTCCTTCCATCACAGATCTCAGAAAACTTCTCATTCGAGTCGCCACAAAAATATGTCGGAGCGGGTCAATCTTCAAAATAGGTCAAGAATTCGAAGCAAACTTAAAGAATCTCCACATTTGCTTGAATTCTCCTCCAACAGAGAAATAAATAGCTAAAATCTTCATCTTCTCCAATAGCCCTCCAAAGGGTTGAACTCAAACATGGCAAACTCTAAGTTAGTTCAAGCAATGCTTGAACTTACCAATATATAAAGGCTTAGTCAACATATTAGCTGGATTATCTTTAGTACCAATCTTCAACACTTGAATATTGCCTTAAGCAATTATCCCTTTAATGAAATGATATCGAACATTAATGTGCTTGTCCTCTCATGATACATCGGATCTTTAGTCAAGTGAATAGTACTCTAACTATCACAATGGACAACAGTCACCCCATGCTCCATATTGAGTTTTCCCAATAAACCTCTAAGCCAAATAGCTTTTTTAATTGCCTCAGTCACTGCCATATACTCTGCTTCAATAGTAGTTAATGCAATGATAGCTTGTAAAGTAGCTTTTCAACTAACTATACTTCTTCCAAGAGTAAACACATAGCATGTGAGTGACCTCGTCTTGTCAATATCACCTGCATAATCTGAATCAACAAAATCAAATAAACTATTACCATTATTCCCAAACTCCAAATACCAGAGATCCATTTTAAGTACCTAAGTATCCACTTCATTGCTTCCTAATGAGCTTTACTTGGGTATGACAAATATCTATTCACCGCACTGATAGCTTGTGAAATGTCAGGATGAGTGCAAACCACAGCATACATAACGAAGCCAACTGCACTAGAGTATGGAACACGTGACATGTACTCCACTCTTCATCTGTCTTATGTGATAGAGCAGCTGAAAGTCTAAAATGAAATGCAAGAGGAGTACTTACAAGTTTGGTATCTTTTAGCCAAAACGATTCAATACTTTCTCAGTGTACTTCTGTTGATATAGCCACAGCTTCCATGCTTTTCTATTCCTCTTGATCTCCATACCAAGGATCTTTCTTGCTGCCCCCAAATCTTTCATCTCAAATTCATAACTTAATTGTTCCTTCAACCTGTTGGCTTCATTCCTATCTTTTGCTGCAATCAACATATCATCAACATAAAACAGCAAATATATGAATGACCAATCAGAGAGCTTTTTGAAATAAACACAACAATCATATTGACATCCGCAGTATCCAAAACTAGCCATAACTGAATCAAACCTTTTATACCACTGTCTATGAGACTGTTTTAAATCGTATATGGACTTCTTCAACAAGCATACATGGTCTTCCTTACCTTTAATAACAAACCTTTCAGGTTGATGCATATAAATATGTTCTTCTAGTTCATCATGCAAGAATGATGTTTTCATATCAAGTTGCTCCAACTTCAAATCATGTATAGCAACTAAAGTAAGTAGGACACGAATAGAACTATGCTTGACAACATATGAGAAAACATCATTAAAATCAATTCCTTATACCCGACTATAGTCCTTTGCAACCAATCGTGCCTTGTACCTAGAATCTTCAACACTTGAGGCAGATTCCTTATTCTTGAAGACCCATTTGCACCCAACAATTTTCTTCCCTGTTCTTAGCTTAACAAGCTCCCAAGTCTGATTTTTATGAAGAGATTCTATCTCCTTATTCATGACAAGTAACCATTTTGTATAATCAACTAAAGTAACAGCTTCATAATATGTTGCAGGCTCACTATTTTCAAGTGTATCTGCAACAGACAATGCATAAGCAACAAATCTAGCATACCCATACTTTTGTGGTTGTCTAATATTCTTCCTTGATCTATCTTTGGCAATGTTGTACCGCCCTTCTTTTTGATTCTCTTGAGCATCATCTCCTTAGTAAAACTAGATAGTTTTACTAAAGTTGATTGTGCTTTGTTTGAAGATGAACCACTAATTGCAAACTCCACATTCTCTCTAGATTTTTATTGACCTTCATCAAAATGAACAAGATCTTATTTCTTAGGATGCAACATAGCAGATTCATAAAAGGTAATATCTCTGCTAATAAGAAATTTTGAATACTTTGGATCAGGACATCACAACCTGTATCCTTTCACTTCAGATCCATGCTCAAGAAAAATGTATTTCTTGGCCCTACATTATAATTTCCCTTCATTTATATGTGTATAAGCAGGTTTAAATTGGAGTAATCTGTAGGCTTACTTAACCAAACTTCCTCTAGAGTATTGCACTAAGTAGCTATGCAAGGAGATCGATTCACCAACAAGGTTGTTGTGTTAACTGCTTCTGCCCAGAACTCCTCGCTCAATCTTGCATTTGATAACATAAACATTGCATTTTTTAACAAGGTTCTATTCATACGCTATACCACACCATTTAACAATTGTATGGTGTCTTGCAATACCTTCATTTTTGCAGAACTCATTAAAGTCACCTTTACAGAACTTTAGCCTATTATTGGTTCTCAACGTCTTAATTTGTTTCTCGGTATGCTTCTCATGCAAATTATTCCACTATTTGAAAGTGATAAAAACTTCGTTTTTGTGCTTTAAGAAATAGACCCAAATATTCTTAAAGAAATCATCAATGAAAGTAAGCAAGTACCTTGCACCAACCCCCTTTTAAGCAACCCTGGAGGGCCCCCATAAGTCATAATAAATGTAGTCCAAAGTTACCTTGGTCCTGTGAATAACAGTATTGAAACTGACTCTCTTCTGCTTCTCAAACACACAATGCTCACATAACTCCATTGCTCCTGTACTCTGACTATAGAAAAAGTCCCTTTTACTTAATGATGCCATCCCTCTTTCACTCGTATAACCTAACCTCATGTGCCATAAATTTATGATATCTGATTTAGACAGAGATGATGAAGCTGCTGCAACATACCCAATGACTGTAGTACCTTGCAACACATACAAACTACTAACCTTGCTTCATTTAATCAACAAGAGAACACCTTTGTTGATCTTTATGACTCCACTTTCAGCTGTATACTTGCACCCATTTAAATTAAGAGTGCCTAAACTGATGAGATTATTCTTCAAATCAGGGACGTGCCTGACATTAGAAAAGGTTATGACAATACCATCATACATCCTGATATTGATCGTTTCCATTTCAATAGTCTTACAAGAAGCATTATTTTTCATCAATATAACTCCACCTAGAACTGATTCGTATGCGGAGAACCATTTACGATTGAGATACATATGATAGGAACAACTAGAGTCAAGAATCCATTTATCATGTGATCTGACTCTGTCATCAGTCACCAAAATCATATCACACTAACTCTCATCTTTAGCAATACTAGCTTCTGCAGAATCATCTCTCTTCTGTTGATTTTGGGCATCACCACATGCTTTCTGCTTATTTAAAAGCTTATAACATTCAGATTTAATATACCTCTTTTTCTTACAGTAATTGCAGGTTAAATTCTTGTGCTTAGATTTTGATTTAACATTCTTTTTGTCACCATATGAACCTCTTTCATTTGTTCTCCCTCTAATTACCAAATCAACGTCATCAGATTTATTTATAGACGTCAACTCATCATCAATCTTCTGTTTATTTTGACATCCTCAACAAAGATCGTCTTTCTACCATAAATCATGGTGTCGCTAAAATACTTATAAGATGGAGGTAGAGAACATAAAAATAATAATGCCAAATATTCATCGTCTATTTTAATATATATCATTTCCAAATCAGTAACAATATAATTAAATTCAGATATATAGGATTTAATGGAAGTACCTTCACCCACATGAAGCACATACAGTTGCTACTTCAATCTCAACCTATTGGTGAGGGATTTGGTGAGGTAGAGATTCTCTAACTTCACCCATAACTCTGCAGCCATTTTCTCTGAGAGAACTTCCTGTAGAACATCATTCAAAAGACACAATTGAATAGCTGAAAAAGCTTTATCATCCAACCTGTTCCAATCATCATTGGTCATAGTTGTAGGTTTCTTCGTCTACGCAAATAGGGTTTTCTTCAAACCTTATGTAAGAATAGCCATCACTCGAACCTGCTATAGACTAAAACTGATATTACCGTTGAACCTTTCAATATCGTATTTCATTGAAGTCATAGATCGAAGTAACCCAAAGCTCAGATACCAGTTTATTAGATCAAACACAAAGAAATATGAAAATAAATAGATAAAAGATCCGCATAACATAGAGATTTAAATAGGTTCACACACCAGTGTGGTGTGCTACGTCCTCGGGCAAGAAGATGTTTTACTATGCAAAAGAGAGATTACACCTATGTAGCGACGAGAAAACTCGTCTTAAAATCCTAGCTAGAAAAAACTCAAAAAATACAATGACTTTCTCAACAAAACAACAGTATGTTATATACTCCAAGTCACGGGTCAACCCATCGGTTCGCAGCCGATCCGATCGAACTATACTACGGGGGCTATACCCTTGTACCCCCATACGAGATCAATGATGGGCTCCGGGCTTGGGCCTGGGCTTGGGCTTATCAGCCCAACTCTTCTACTTCCATCATAAATCTTAGAAAACTTTCCATTCGGATCGCCACCAAAATATGTCGGAGCAGGTCAATCTTCAAAACGGGTCAAGAATTCGAGACAAACTTAATATATATATATATATATAGAGAGAGAGAGAGAGAGAGAGAGAGAGCATATTAAGCGAGGGCATATATTTTTTGGATTGGATTACGAGCCTACTCTCTTTAGGATCATATATATTTTTTAAATCAATAATGAAAATTATTTTTTATCCAAACATAAACACTGTTTGGTAAACATTAGAATTAATAAAAAAAGGAATGATAAATCATTTGGTAATAACATAGGTGTAAATAGTTTAAAGTAATGGATGAAAGGGACCATCTTCTCAACCCCAATGCTCCATTTGTAATAGGCTTCGCCACTGACCATCAGAGTTTAACATTGCTAATCATTTGCAGCTCTTGGGCAAAACTACGATTGCCAAATTCCAATTTACCCCATAAAAATGACGAGCCATTGAAAAGTTTTTTCAAGCCAAACGGCCATACCCCAATTCATTTAGTAATTCCTTGTATAAACATAAAATCATATATACCCTAAACAAATTTCCCTCTCTTTATCATATGACTTGAGTGTTCCATAACAACAATTTTGATGGACAAAACCTTCTAGCAGAGCTGTAAAATCCTTGAAGTCAAATAAAGTGGTAGAAACATCAGTTGAGGCAACTACTAGGGGTTTAGAGTCTAGATAAAAAATTTGCAATCGTCATTGGCCCTTCTTTTCTTGTACTTGATCACCAACTCGAACCATTGCAGGAACTGAAACTTACTTCATATGACTCACCTCTTATTTTTTTTTATCAGCATCTCGCAAGATAAATAGATTAATTAGCCTAAATCATTACACACTAATATTAAGATTTTATTGATCTAATTGCATGTAATTAATTATAATGTATATATATATATTTTATCAATTGTTGAGAATTAAATGAAATCAAATGAAATGGAAATTACATAATATAGAGCCGAATGGGCGATGGGAGAAGGCACTCGGTCTATAGAGAGATCAAATCACTCTTTTCCTTCAAAGTATAGGTAGCTTGCTCTGTAATATCCCACTTCTTAAACCCGGTCTGATTTCGCGATTGAACCGGTTTAACCCTGCAGGAACCGAGCCAGAGGATATTAGAGCGGGCTCCTTATGGGCTATGATGGCACGGGTGACCTTAAACACCGGCTGGCCCGACAAGTCCGAGCCAGTGCCAGAAGAGACGGGAGTGCCCAAACCGTGTACGTGCACCTACCATAAGGCTATGTACGGATAAAACAGGTATTATATCTGTATTTTTAAGGTATATACGTATGCTACATCGTATGCCTGGGGTGGGGTTCGCGCCGAGGTCCGAACCCGGTCAAAATCCCAAGTTTTGGCTCTCAGGCGGGTATAACAGGTGGGTACACCCACCCACCTGAGTGACCCATCCATCACTATTCACTTAAGTAGGAATAGTATATAAAGCTTTATAATTTCTTTTCTTTCCATTTATTACCCTCGTACGTTTGGTGAGAAAAGTAAAGAGGAGAGAGAAAAGAAAGGGAAGAAGAAAGGAAGAGGAAGAAAGGAAGGTTTTCAGTGGCGCCGAAGCTAGATCTTGCCATTCCGGTGCCGGGAGAGAAATCTTCAACTCTAGATCTACAGTTGGAGGTAAGAAAAGTTGGGTTTTACGAACGTTCACCATACCCAAGCTTTAAACCCTTGATTCGAGTATGGTTTCTTGAGATCTTGTAAATACCCTTTGAAATGATGAATCTAAGGTCTAATAGATGATTTATGTGTTGATCTTGAAGGATTTGAAGAGATATTGACAAGGTAGAAGAAGCATTGTGAGTTGGAAGTGATTTGAAGGGTTTGAAGTCATTTTTGGGCAAAGAGGTAAGATGGCTTCCCCTCACTTGAATCTAACTTAGATCTAGGTTAGAACCATCCTATAGGACTTCAAAGGTGTGAAGAATGGGTGGGGAAAAGTCCCATTTGATTCCCCAAAGAAGGGAGAAAATGGGAAAGAAACAAGGTTTTTTTCGCCAAAACCGGTGGGTACAACCGGCGGGTACCTACCCGCCTGAGAGGTACCCACCTGAGAGGGCAGGGGGTCCCTGGCCAAACCGATGGGTACAACCGGCGGGTAGGTGCCCGCCGGTCATAACCGGTGGGTATAACCGGCGGGTAGACAGCCCACCTGTCTTACCCACCTGTTTGGCCCCGAAGGTGATCCGTAGGTCCGATCGAGCCCAAATCGGACGTGTGACCTTATTTTGACGTTCTAAACACGATTTTGACATCGGATTTCATTAATTTTGATTCTAAAATGGTGAAGTACTAACCCCGCTCAATTTTGTTAGGTTCACCAAACCCTACCCGATTCGCTCCGGATCTCACCCGTACCGAGCGGGAATCCTTGTACGCTACAAGTAAGTGGAGAGAGGACGTTTGGCCTTGTTTCAAGGCATTTGTTTGGCATTCATATAACTATATCTAATCTAGTCATGTCATCATGAATATGCTATATAGATTAGTCATTCCACTCATTGATGTGCATATATGCTATGTTTACTTTTCAAATGCCAATTGAATGAGATGTTTATATGTTGAATGTGGACATCATGGAGCATAATGCATTGATAGACTAGATGCCGTGGTCGGCTTGGAATCGAATGCATTGGTGGCCCGTGGTATGGGACACGGAGGCACTATGCAGTCGTACTATTGTCATATAGGAGCATGCGGTATTAGGATTCTCACCATCTCGTGCTACGACCCTTCCCAACAGGGGTTAAGGTGTTGGGTTGCCATTTGGGGGGAAGCAGGGGTCGCGGTTGTCGGACACTGTGGCGGTTAGGCATTACGCCCGGCGAGTCATGTAGGACAGTCGGCAACCCCGGTGGTACATTCAAGAGGGCCAATCGTACTGCTTTTAAATTGCTGGAGTCAGCACTGTTATTTCATTTATTTACATTTCTGTTGAGAGCCGGTGGACGGCATTGTCTTTATTTTTCCGAGTACTCACGGTGGGCCTTCTCCAACAGCCCTATGGGCGTATCGCGGGAGGGAGTTCGCGGCTCGTACCCGGAGTATACGCGCACTGTGGTTGTAGTAGCACTAAAACCAAAGACTTAGTAATGTTGATTAGGTGTATGTGATTTAAAATGAATTGCATGGCATGTAGTGCATATGATGTGTTGTGATGTGTGGACTGTTGTGTGTGGTCCACCTCTCTACTTACTGGGCTAGTGAGCTCATTCCACGTGTGCACCCCCTTTTTAGATGATTTTGCAGGTCAAATATCTGAGGAGCATGGGGTGGGTCCCACAGTCGAGTTTCCTGAAGAGGACTGGTGGACCCCTGAGGAGTTTGAGCACGGCGTAGACTGCGTATGTGAGAGCTGTGCTGCGGGACCGCAGTTCTGAGGCCGGGCTGAGCTCCACCTTGGAGGCCGTGCTGAGCTCCACTTCCGAGGCCGAGCTGAGCTCTTCTACATGATGCTGAGCTGGGCACAACCCCTTATGCCGAGCTGAGCTCCAGCCTTGAGACCGAGCCGAGCTGTGTACTCTGATGTTTTTGATGATTTCCTGTATATACTTGATATTTGAACTTTATTCTTTTTGTGTATATATCATGCCTTCGGGCCCAAATGTATATAATTATTGTATCACCATTTGGGTATCAAGTATATGGGAATTATTTACAGGTAAAACTAAGTCTTCCGCTGATCTGATGAATTGATGTTAGTGTGTGTATGCTGTGGTGGAATACAGTATCTGATGATCCTGGCAGGTTTGGGTTAACCGGTGTTAACTCGGTCACCGCTCCGGTTCAGGGTGAACGGGGTGTGACATGCTCCTTCTTGTGTGGGATGAGATTGATCAGATGAGACAGCTGATACCGAACTACCACTTGCATAATAGTCCTTCGGAACCTTTAAGTGTCCTTCAGACCTTTAACAAGTTTTTGAGATTAACTACCTATCATAAAAAATTATGGACTGAATGTATCTAGCTTTAAAAACCCATGGTTTTTGCCTAAAATTAGCTATAATAGCGTGATAGAAGCCCTAAACTAGCTAAGCTAAGTACGTACGCAATAGTGCGGGAAGAGCCCCTACCCTATAGTTTGAAACTAGCTTTGAATCAAAGAAGTTAGCATTGCATAGCGAAAATATACTGGGCATTATAAAAATCTATATTATTATATAAATACAAGATGCTCAACCATTTATCAAGACTACATAACTAGCCATACGTCGCCCAGTAATGTGTCAGTTGAAAAGACAGACCAGCTTTAATCCTAGCTTTGCCCCGCTGAAATTCTTAGCTCTTTAATGATAGAGAACACGCTGCTTCTCTTCTTACTTCACCAGTATTGATAGGTTATTCCAACTAGTTAAAGGTAGTTTTGGCATGCGTGAGTGTAGATAAAAGGTAATTAGATTGGAAATATAACCTATAAAGTACTATTTCGACGAAATTTCGGCAGCATAATGGCGTAAAATGGGATTTCCAAAAATTTTACACAAAACCTGATAAACAACAGATAATAATATAATAAAGAGCACAAATAGGAAAAAAAAATCACATCACCACAAAATCCATTATCCAAAGATATTTTATTCCATAATGAACCAGTTACATTGCAAATACAAGGAAGTGAGAACAAATGAATAAATATCCAATGTTTACAAAAAGAGAAAATGGATGAATAGCTGGGTGGGGAAGCCAAGCCCTCACTGGTCGTCGTCATCGTCATCGATGATCACCACGTTTGCCGGAGGCCGGGAGTTGACGTCGAGGCGGTGATCGTAATAATCGAACCTCGCGTTCACCAGCCGTACCTCCCTCCGAAGCCGGCCATAGTCTGCTGAGATAGCGTTGGCCCTGGTGTCCAAGTCCTGACCCAGCCTAAGGAAGGACTCCTCCAAGGTGGCCTGCCTGGAGACAATCTCGTCCAGCCACCTCAGTATCTGAACCTGGCCATCCTGCAAGGCCCGCATGGAGGCTGTCTGGCCCTCGTAGTCGTAGGCACCACTCCCAGGTGGTGGGGCTCCAGATGGTGAGGCTGCAGCTCTAGAAGAACTAGGGCCAGGACCTCTCGACTCCTGAGGCACCTCCTCAGGGATGCCACCTCCCATCAGATCCTCCTCCTCGTCCTGAGGAACGTAGTCCTCATCCTCCTCACTGGATTCCTCCTCCATGAGGACATCCTCCATAGGGGCAGCCCTCCTACCCCTACCTCTCTGAGTTCCTGATCTAGGAGGTGAATCCATGAGGGTCTGAAGACCCATCTTCAAGAGGTTTCTCCGGTCAAACCTATCAGCCGGAGTCTTCCCCTCCTCTCCGCTCAGATCCACCCCGAAGAACTCGAAAATCCTAGTAAGGATCCTGCCGTAAGGGAGTCCTCCATCCTCTGGGTGGGAAGTGTGGTGCTCCATCGTTCGGAGGATGATGTAGGGGAGGCACAAGTGCTCGCCGCCTCCCTCTACGGCCGTGAAGATGCAGAAGGCAATGAAAGCCGCCATGAAACCCACCTGGTTCCGATGACCTCCTCTGGGGAGTAGGTTGAACTGGATCAACCGGGCGAATAGACGAACCTCAGGGTAGAAGGATGTCTCGGACTCCGGTCGACTGCTGCTACCACAGATGGTCTCGTAGATGAAGTCCGGTGTCTCCATGCTCATGAATGGTCCCTGAGGCCTACCCCTGGGGGGACTGTAGTATCGGTGTCCTGCCACCGATATACCCAATATGCTGGCCAAGGTGCCTACCGTCAGCTGGATATCCACTCCCTTCACCAAGCTGCTGATGGTGAACTCCCCGTATGGATACGACACCTCCAGGTTACAGTAGAACCGACGGACGAGCTGCTCGTAGCATGGTCGGTCCACCTGAAGAATAGAGTCCCAGCCCAGTGCTGAGAACCTCTCCTGAAGCTTAGCCTTGTGGAAGTCCTCTACCACCACGGTCTTCTCCATCAACACTGACCCCTTTAGGAAATTGGGCCAGTTGGCTGCGGCCTCTGCACTGAGGAAGTGCTCCTCATCATAGTCTGTAGGGTCAGACTGAGCAGGTGCAGATCTCCCTGTGCGAGGAGCTGAAGAGCTAGTCTCCGCACTCTTCCGCTTAGAAGCGGTGGTCTTGCGTCGAACGCCAGAAGAAGATGGTCCCTTGCCGGTGCGTGACGACATCCTGGCAATAAGAAAAAGAAGTAGGGATTAGTACAGCAAGAAAGGGACAACAGCATTAAGAAGGGGAAATCCAAAACCAATTCATGCAAAACGGAAACGGAAACAATCTAAGGACGATAGGAAACCTATGACAGGATGAACGGTAGTTGACGACGCATAGAAACACGCCAAAACAGCAGGATGACAGCAAAAGCAATAAGGATAAGTAGAAGGGGGGGGATTCAAGCCCATTGTGCAAATTTGAGCATAATGGAGAATAGTTTGAAACCCTAGGTCTAGAGCACAATGCCGTAGTAACGGGATCATGAAAGTGCAGGAACATACCCAAATAGACTATGGAGTTCTATGTATACAAGTATGAATGAAAATCAAGGAAATCAATGCCAAAAATAGGGATGTTCATGGGAAAACATGGGGATTCCAAGCATAATGGATGAGTCATGCAATCCAAAGCATATTAAGCATAAAACAAGTGGAATGTACTACAAAGGAACCATTAATTGAAGAAAAGGATCAACAATGTAAGAAACCCCAAAATTTGGAAACCTAGGGCACAAATTGGGGTTTTTCTCCAAATGAAGAAACAAATTCCTATAAACTACGAATGACTACAGTAGAATCATCATAAACACATGGAAAGACTATTCTATGGTGAAAAATAGGGAAAGAAAGCCTAGGAAGTAAACCCTATTCATGCATTTCACCCAAATGGAAATTCTGGAAAAAGGAGAAGAAGAGGAACTTACTTGGATGAAGATGAGTTGACTCTCCTCTAAAAGTGCCGAGTGGGTGAGTGAACTCGCGAGTAGAAGCGCCAAGGAGACCTCCAAGATCGACCAAAAGAGAAAGGAAGTGAGAGAAAGGAGATGGGGAAAGAGACAAGACTGAACAGGGCCCTATTGGCCCTGTTCGTGTTTTAACCCGGGCAAGACCGGCGGGTATGACCGGCGGGCTCCTACCTACCGGTGCCACCCACCGGTTAGGGCAGTGAAGACCGGCGGGCTCCTACCCGTCGGTTCATCCCACCGGTTATGACAGTTGGGAAAATTTTGAAAATTTTGAAAATTTTCCTTCTTTTCTTGTTTCCTTCTCACCTCCTAGCATGATTACATTGATTTTCACTATTGGATGTATTCCTATGATTAGTATGCTATGGTCAAGTGGGACCATTAGCATGTGTGCTATGGACCTTGCCTGTATCATGGAATTGAGCTAGGGTTATTTACAGGCTATCATACACTACAACACCTCATGTAATGGCATATGATTGTGTGCCTAAATCAATTCTATGGTGTTTAATCAATATGGTGTGTGATGTGTTCCAGGTACAGGGATACGATGGTACGTACTAGATCCGGTAGTAATGCCCGAGGTACCTCGCGGGGTCCTCGTCGGGTCGATCGACCACAAAATCCTAGGGGGTCCCGTTCTGTGGGGCACACCTCACCTCCACTACCTCAAGAGACCCTTGGTCAGGGTGGGGCACATGGGAACCCACCTATGACTACACTTCCGGACCCTCCTCCGGTCATTACACCGGGAGATGTTGCTACAATAATTCGGCAGTCGCAACAAGCTTTCCAACAGCAAATGCTTCAGCAACAACAAGCATTTATGACTGCCATCCAGCAACAGTTGGATTTTTCTCAACCGGGTCAACCTCCCCGGGTACTCACTCCGCAGGACCCACCTGTAGGGTCGGGAACGGGACCGCAAGTGGTGGGTACACCTCCAATCCCACCATTTGGTATTCCTCAGCATGGGATGCCTCCTCCATACCCCTACTATCCTGTCTATGCTCCTAACTTCCCGGCGACGAGTAATACGTCAAGGGTAGTGGAGTCTTTCAAGAGGAACTTACCACCGGTCTTCTCTAAGGTGGGGAATGACCCTCTGGAACCGGATCAATGGATCCAAGAGTTAGAGAAGATATTTGAGGTGCTTGAGTGCACGGATGCCCAGAAACTTATTTGTGCTGGGTTGCAACTCAAGAAAGAGGCAAATTCTTGGTGGCAAGCCTCCAAGCCTATATTGATGGCTGCTCATCCAAAACCTACTTGGGAGCAGTTCAAGGAGTTGTTCTTGGTAACCATTATCCGCGCAGTTTCAGAGACCGAAAGGAGACTGAGTTCATGGCCTTAACTCAAGGAGGTAAGACTGTCCTTGAGTACCAACAACAATTCGAAAGTTTGTTTCATTTTGCCCCAAGGCATATGCGAACAGCTGAAGAGAAGGCAGCAAGGTTCCTAAAAGGCCTGAAAGCATCTATTGGGTCTGTGCTTGAAGTCTTGGATTTGACCGAATATGGCCAGATTGTACAGAAGGCCAAAACAATGGAAGAAGGGTGAACAGTCCCTCACTCCTGGACTGTGGAAGAGAACAAATCCATTCCCAGATGCGGGAAATTCCTCTAAGGCTTACCGCGGATCATACAGTTCTGGGCCTATGTACAGGCAGCCCTATAGGCCCCCTGGCTACCCTCCTAGGCCAGTTGGTGGTTCGGGTTCTACCTCTTTTCGCCCGAACACTAGTGTGGCACCTACAGCTCCAAGGCCACCTCGACCTCCATCTGCAACGGGTCAAGTGCAGAGGGGCCCCGCTCCGGTTCCGACGTCTCAGATTCGTTGCTTCAACTGCCATTCCTATGGGCATTATGCGAAAGACTGTCGGGCCCGACCAGCCTTGCCCTCCAGTCAGCCCTCTGCGTACCGACCTCCCTTACCTCGAGGTAGTCAACCGCAGGGAAGGATGTATGCCCTATCAGGCGAGGAAGCTGAGGCTAGCACAGAAGTTGTAGCAGGTGCATTTTAAATTAAGAAGTTCATTATGATTATTATTGATGACCTGCTGAAATTATATACATTGTTATACTAGGTATCCTACCCATATCGGGCATACCAGCCTATGTTTTATTTGATTCAGGAGCTACTCATTCATTCGCATCTAAGAGTTTTGTAGGGAA
>NC_056567.1:15520884-15529360 GCF_013358625.1 Macadamia integrifolia
AAAAAAAAAAAAAAAAAAAAAAAAAAGGATTAATGTATTTGAGGGTTTGGGTTTGTCACCCTACCTAAAATTACGTTTTTGCCCTTTAATGACTTAAGTCATATTTGGAGGGTACTTTATGTGATATATTTTATGATGCTTGGCTATGTGACTGATTTTATTTTACATATGATTTCATTACTTTAATGTGTTTAGCATGCGTGTATGTATTTTATTTCCATAATACCCTCCCATGGCGGTATGACTTGTGACTCGCTCCACTTGCTGGGATGCGTGATCGATCTCCACCCACTGACCCATAGATGTTTTATTCTTATTTTTGGTTAGAGAGAATAATTGACACTTAATTTAAGTGGGCATATTCCTGTATGTACATTAGAGGTAGTCTTCGTGCATGACGTAAAGTGCGGCACTCCCTACTCAATAGATTGATGTAGTAAAACTTTTAAAGGATGTAATTATTAACTTGGGACAATATAATTAATTTTTTTGAGAAGCCTTGTCAAGGGAAAGCGCCTCGCACTGCATATCATACGCTTACACTACCTTGAGATGTCACTTTAATTATCAATCGGGTTCCTATGTGGGACCCCTGCACACCTGTTTGTATGACGCAATTTTGTGGATTGGAGATACCTAATTCTCCTATATTTGTTTAAAATTGATTAAAATTATATGTCCCTGACCATACATGTGAGATTTAATTATAAGCTTAGCAAAAAAATTTGTCTCACTGTGTGTAGTAAGGAACCATTAATTTTAATTAGGGTTTCTGGAAAAATTCTTAATATGTACCTAATGTTTACCTTGCACTTTCTTGTGTGTATATGGCCACTAATCATGTTGTTGTGGACCTACCAAGGGTGACAAAATTGATTGAACTCAACTATGACATGCGGCATCAAAAGATTTCAATATTTACTCGATGAGCAAAATTACCTTGAGTATTTGACCATTGTTATGGACAAACCCACTGAGGGTACTACCGCTCAGTAGCCTCGTGATATGAAAGCCTATAATCAGTAAGTGAATAAAGATTGAAGTGCACACTTTATTATGTTAAGCGCTATGCATGATGAACTAATTAGTGATTATGAGAAACACACCACAGCTAAGTCCATGTGGGACTAGTTGAAAATTGACTACAGAGGTACATCTACTACAAGGTTAAGGGATATAACCTTGAAGTTTTGAGATGTATAAGATGGACCCTAATCACACTATGTTTGAAGACCTTAAGGTGGTCAAGGACATGATTCAGAATCTGAAAGATGATGGGACCACCCTTACTAATGAGCAACAGGTTCAAGCTATCATTAGGACACTACCCGATTCTTAAAGCCCCATAAAGCTCATTCTCACACACAATGATAGTATTAGAAATTTCATTGATGTTGCACAACATATGGAACTTGAGACAGAGTGCCAAGAGGCCAACCGCGTAACTGCCTTCGTAGCTCAGGGATGCAAGCGCAAGTTCAAGCACAAACGATAGGGCAATTTAAGAAATCAGGGTATAGCACATAATCAGGTGTCGAAGAAGGCAAGCCAAAAGCAAAAGAGGTAAGTATAGCGGAAAGAAAGATTTGTCCAAGGTCAAATGCTCTTATTTCCAGAAGATGAGGCACTTCGCTCATGATTGCATTGAGCCAAAGAAGGTACCATTTCTATCCCACTTTCTTTGTACGTTTGTTTATATCTATGTTTTGGTTGCCCATACATAGTCTGATTGGATCGTAGATACAGAAGAAACAAAACATATAGCGCGAGATCAAGGAGGTTTTGTAGATTATCGCTGAATTTTGGCTAGATCCCAGAATGTGTTCCTGGGGAATGACACTAGTGAGGTAGTTCGAGGAGTTGGTACTTATCAGCTCAAAATGCTTATTGAACTCACCTTGCTTCTTCACAACGTGCTTTACGTACCAAATATTCAGCATAATCTACTTTTAGTTTCTGTATTATTACCTTTAGGATATTCCTTCTATATTGATTGTTGCATTTTAGAGTTTTATTTGAGTAATACTATTATTGGACGTGGATCCTTAATTGATGGATTTTTTTAAATTAGATTTAACTGATTCTGCTTCATTTATTACTTATGTATTTATTACATGTAATAATTTCGACACTATTATAGGACATGCTAGATAGGGACACATAGGGTGAGACAAGATGGCTAGGTTAGCTAGAGAAGGCATTTTAGGCTCACTCGCTAAAGTCAACCTCCCTATGTGTCAGCCTTGTCTAGTTGTAAGGCATAGAGAAAGCCTTCTGGAAAGGCAATCCGAGCTACCAAGCCTTTAGAACTTGTCCATTCAGATATTTGTGGACCTATGAATGTAAAGGCAATCTGTGACACCTTTTATTGTCTCACATTCATTCGTTGATGATTATTTGTGATATGGTTATGTCTATCTAATCACTCACCACTACAAGGCTTTAGATTGCTTCAAACGCTTCATGGCAGAGGTTGAGAATTTATCAAGTAAGAACTTAAAAACTTTACACATTGACCGGGGATGCGAGTATTTATCCAGTTTAAAGAATTGTTTGAGGAGAAGGGGATTTGTAGATAGTTGACCATTTCTCATACTCCGCAGCAAAATCTCTTAATATCCTTTTTGGGGGATGCTCATTTGACTGCAGTTTACATCCTTAATCGGGTGCCTTCACAGTCAGTTCCTTCGACCCCTTATGAGTTATGGAAGGGCGTAAAGCCTAACTTAGAGCATATGCGACCATTGGGATCATCATGTTATGTTCATAGCTCCTCCCATAAGTTTGGGAAGCTTGGCCCTAGATCTAGGAAATACATCTTTATAAGATATTCCTACAGCTTGAAGGATATGTTATGTACGGTGAACACTTTGATGGAGGAATGCTCGAGATAGAATCATGTGATCTCAACTTTATTGAGATAGGACTTTCCAAGCACTAGTGACGCCAAAAGGGATCTTGACCTCTTAGAGGACGAGGAAAGCGTCTCACCTACTATTGGTGAGGGTGAAGAATTAACTCATCCTATAATCTCCAAAGAAAGTGAGACTGATCATTAGCCTAGTGGGAGTGTACCACAAGACGATCATCAAAATTTCCTTACACGTAGGAGCACTCGTGGGCACATTCTCCGTCGTCGTTTTGAAATTGAAGGGAAAGCTCTCATTTGTGTTCCAAAGGATGAGGATGAGCCCGCTTCTTTGCAAGAGGTGCTCTCCTCACCTGCTAAAGATATGTGGCAAGCTACTATGGAGGATGAACTGAGTTGTATGAGTAAGAACTAGGTATGGGAGTTAGTTGATCTACCTCCTGAGTGTAAGACCATTGGAAACAAATGGGCTTTAAAGGTCAAACACAAGGCGAATGGTTCAATTGACAAGTATAATGCACACCTTGTGACGAAGGGCTATACCCAAAGAGGGTGTAGAATATGATCATACTTTCTCCTTAGTGGTGAGAATTGCCTCAATTCGCCTCATTCTAGCCATTGTCGCAAAGTTAAATTTGGAACTCTTTAGATAGATGTTAAAACTGCATTTCTCAATGGAGAACTAGATGAGGAGATCTTTATAGATCAACTAGTGGGTTTATATTTCATCATGCCATTACTTCTATCGGTTTTAAAATAATTGAAAAGGACCACTGTGGTATGTGAAATGGTCCAAGGGAAATTTCATTATTCTGTCCTTATATGTTGATGACATTCTATTGGTTAGGAATAACATGGAGATGATTGTCGCCACTAAAGATTAGTTGTCCTCTACTTTTGATACGAAGGACATGGGTGAATCTAAGTTTGTGTTAGGCACTAAGATTGTTAGGAATCACTCTAAGAATTTTCTTAGTTTGTCTCAAGAGACTTATGTGAAGAAGATCCTTGAACGATTCCATATGGACAAGTCTAAACCCATCGACATTCACATGGACAAGGCCTGTGCTTTGAGCCTTGACCAGTGCCCTAAGATTGATGAGGAGAAGAATCAAATGTCCAAAGTACCCTATGCAGCAGCGATAGGCAGTTTGATATAAGCGATGATGTGCACATGTCCAGATATATGCTTCACAGTTGGCATAGTTAGTCTTTACTACAGTAATCCAGGACCACGTCATTGGTAGGTAGTGAAAGAATCTTTTGATACCTTCATGGGACCAATGATCTCACCCTCACCTACAATGGTTTGGATTTAAGATTTAGAGGCTACATTGATGCTGACTGGGCTAGTGACAGAGATGAGTGCAAATCTACTTCGGGAGATGCATTTGTCTTAGGAGGTGGGGTTGTATCTTGAGGTAGCAAGAAACAGACATGCATCGCCCTATCCATGATGAAGTTCAAGTACACTGCGTGCTTGTGACCGTTCAGGAGGCCATTTGGCTGAGGAGATTCCTACAGTGCCTTGACATTACCGCTCATTCAAGAGATGTGGTGCTTGTACAATGTGATAGTATGACAACTTTTACATTCACTAAGGACCCCAGGTTCCATAGGAAAGCCAAACACATAGACATCAGATGTCATTACATTCGAGAAATGGTTGTGCAAGGGGAAGTTGTCTTGAAACATATCTCCACGAATAGTATAGTGGCTAATCAATTGACTAAGCCTATTGCTTGGGACATTTTCCTTACTCATGTTAGGAATCTAGGACTTAGACGTGGATGATTTGTATTTAGAGTGTTGACATTTTCTTTAGACATTATTGATATCACTTTTTTATATATAGTTCTTTAGGGTGAATTACGTGTGTACACATTTTATTTTGCAAATATGTCACCAAACTTGAATTGACCCATCACCTTTGGCGCTTGGAAGCAACGAACAAGATGAGCCAAATTCACCTTGTCGCGTAAAGATAATGAACAAGATGAACATACAACTTTTAGCTATGTGGCGCCTTAGTTAGAGCTAAGATGAGACCTTTTTATGGTCGAATACAGAGATATCATGTCTAACTGTATCCTACTTATATTCAAGTGTGAGAATTCACGTAGGTGTCATGGGGTCTTGAAAGTGCGATTGAACCCAGACTCATATGGTGTTCTTTTTATTTTGAGTGACATTCCCACCTTAATGGGAGTTGCACCATAACATACATTTCATATTGTATGTGCTTTGTTATGACTATTTGTGAAAGTGATTGAATGGATTGTTGTAACCCGGCAGTCACTGAGAGGGGGGTGAATCAGTGAGTTCAATTCTGATACCTAAAAACCTGTCCGATGTCTGGCCAAGAAGAACCTGATATACCTGTCCCTGTTTGCACACAGTCGTATGCACACTCAGCCTCTCATAGGCACTTCCAAGTATGCACACCCATTCCACATTCCACGCACTTCAATATCAAATGCAAACAACAAGCACCCACAACACAGGGTTTTTACGAGGTTCGGCAATTTGCCTACATCCCCGGAGTAGTGCCTGTAAAGGCTTCGTACCTACTCAATACACTACTTTTGACTGCACCCACAGTCGGGAGCACCCACACCCAATTTTCTCAAGCCGAAGCTGAGATGGCACTCGTAGTGCCGATACAATGTGTAGCACCCACTACACGGGAGCACCCACTACACGGGAGCACCCACTCCCGGTGCTTAGCACCCACTAAGCACACAATAAATAATACAATTAAATTGGGCTTATATCAATGCCCTACAGTCAAGCTCTGCCTAGCATATGCATCCACAACTAGCTAGCATGCTCACAGTTCATCCACAACTAACCTAGCATGTATACATTCATCCACAACTAACCCTAACATACATACATACATGTAATGTAAAATCACAGGTTAGAGAATCTCACAACCGATTGCCTGGGATGACTGGAAACTTGTACTGACAAGTTTGGTGCTCACACCTTCTCTCTTCTTGGCTTCTTGCTCTTCAAAGCAAACACATCTTTGCTTTCTTCTCTTCTTCCTTGGCTTTGAGTTAATATACCATTAACACACTTCAACCACCTCTTTTACCTCCTTTAATGGCCTAAGAACATTTATCAACAAGAATGTATGTTCATTCAAGGACCAACAAAGAGGGGGAAGCTTCTCATACCAAAACCGTAGGCTTCTTTCACTCAAAATCCATTTTTCTTGCTTCCATGGTGTAGGGCTTGAAAAAACGAAGAAGCTGCAACTTGGTTCACCCAAATCCGACTTAAAATGAAGGAGATATGACCTTTTGAAGTTGGACCAATGAGATAGCCCGAAATCTAATCTTCGTACGGGTGGCGTAGGCTACACCAGCGGCGCGCGCAACAGGGGCGAGATCTGACCGTAGATCTCATATAAGATATCTTATAATCCAAGCCGTCCGATTAAACCAACGGACAACAGATCCAAACCGTTAGATTTGAATCTCGATGACGTCATCATGACGTAGGCGCTGACATCGTCAGAAGTGTTGTAGATCTATGATTGGTTGCTTTTCCGGATTTTAAGGGAGCTTGTCTCCCACTCACAAAAGTGAAAATGCATATTGACCGTTGGATCCGAATCTTCCATGATGGCTTTAATCAGATTTCATGAGATCATTAAGATCGGAATCCTTTTTATAAATTCTATACACGCGCGAAACACAATAACATACCTTGATATAGTGTAGCGCCAGTGCATCAAGAATTATGCATCTAACCAATTAAATCCCACGCGCAAGCATCTATCTCGTCCATATCACACCAAAATCTCAGCAGCCTTTGGATGGGCATCAAGCCTACGTGGTCGAATCTTGGCCGTCCATTTCACTTCCCTTTACTCCTCTTTATTACAATCAAGCCCCTGCCTCCATATGTTTCAGTGCTTAAAGACCCCTTGCAACTCAGACCTTCAAAATCTTTAAATTACACAAAAGCCCTTCGAATTTCAAAAATAAAATCCGAAAAATCCACCCAACACCGAGAGCAACTGATGGATTTTCGGTTTGGATTTTCGAACCGACTTTACGGAAACGCTTATAACTTTTTCATACGATATCCGATCGAGATGAAACGAAGTGCGTTGGAATCGTAACTGGATGCTCTACGACTTTTCAGAAGACTCAATCATCTGAATCATCCATGTAAAAAGACCAAAATGCCCCTACACCTTTCCAATGACGTATCTTTCTCATACGGAATCGGAATGCGATGAAATCAGAACCGTTGGAAAGATTGTATTTTTTTCGTATTGTTACATGTAGAACGCTTCCTTTAAAAAATTCATCTTCAATGCCGAAACTACCCTTGACTGCCATAAATGCCGTAACTTCTTCATACGGTATCGGAGTGTGACGAAATCAAATGCAATGGACTAGGAAAATTACAATCTATATTTTTCATGAAGAACCGATCTTCCAAAAATGTCATTTTCATGGCGAAAATGCCCTCGATCGTAAGTAGGCCAATTTTGCCAGTTTTGACCCAGAAACCCGCACCACCTATTAATGATGTATTAAACCACTCCATGCATACCAAGCTACTCTGTTATCTCATCGGTGACACTGGATACTGCCATGTCATCATTTTCATCCATGTCACCCAAACTGGCCACGTCATCACCGCCACGTGGCCGAGTTGCCAACAAGGACAACCATAAAACAACAGATCCCTTATTTTCTGTTGTCTCTCTTCTCTTTGGATCTGCAAAGAAGAGCAATGATTGCATGAATCTGAATAGATGAGTCCTTCCCCACCCCAATTTTAATGGACTAATGTCTTTTCAAATACAAAAGGAAGAAATAACGAGAACACTACTGCTAGTGTGTGTTTACGCCTAGATACAACGGGTGTAAAAACACTGTGTTGTCCTTTTTTACAAAAGGAAGAAATAACGAGAACACTACTGCTAGTGTGTGTCTACGCCTAGATACAATGGGTGTTAAAACACTGTGTTGTCCTTACCCCCTCTTCCACGTGAGTGGTTGTTTAATTCCAAGTTTTGAATCTGTGACCAACATATTGCAATAGCATAATTTAGGTCTAATTTGGTGTGGTTTCTATTTCAATTTCGGATTCATTTCTTGAAATAGTTAAATAATTGATTCTTTTGTCAAGAAATTGAATTTTTTTTAATTGCATAAATCTGAAATATTTTAAGAATAAAAAATCCATTTGATAGTTCAATTTCTCTGAATGATGGTGGTGGTGGTGGCAGTGGGGTGGCAACGACGGTAGTGGGCGTGGTAGTTGTTGTGGTAGCGGCATGATGGTGGTGTGACCGACTATTAGGAGAAGACGGATGGTGTTTTATTTTTAATATGAAATTACTACTTTGCCTATTAGATTAACCATGTGCTAATTAAAAAGCAAGAGTGAATTAAGGTGTAAAATCAAATCAAACAATTTCAAAAATAGAAATTACCCCATGAAATTGAAATAGAAATCACACAAAATCAAGCCTTAACCAACACCATAGGCTGGATGCAAAGCAAAATGAAATTTAATAACCAAATATAAAATGATTTGGAATTAGTGATATAGTCGGGGTAATGATTACTTCTTCTT
>NC_056567.1:15529380-15544671 GCF_013358625.1 Macadamia integrifolia
GATGCAATTACCACCTGATAGGGAGTTGGAGTTTGCCATAGACTTGACTCCTGGAGCAGCTCCAGTATCTAAGGCTCCATATAGGATGGCACCAGCTGAATTGAAGGAGTTGCAGATGCAGTTGCAGGAACTATTGGAAAAGGGGTTTATTCGCCCAAGTGTTTCACCTTGGGGTGCCCCGGTGTTGTTTGTCAAGAAGAAGGATGGTAGTTTGCGTATGTGCATAGATTACCGGGAGTTGAATAAGCTAATCATTAAGAACCGGTATCCATTGCCACGCATTGATGATTTATTTGATCAGTTGCAAGGAGCCAGAGTATTTTCGAAGATAGACCTTTGGTTCGGCTATTATCAGCTCAAGATAAAGAGTAGCGATATACCCAAAACAGCATTTAGGACTCGATATGGTCATTATGAGTTCCTAGTGTTGTCCTTCGGGTTAACCAATGCGCCGGCAGCATTTATGGATCTGATGAATTGAGTATTTCAGGATGTGCTCGACAAATGGGTAATTGTTTTTATTGACGATATCTTGATCTACTCCAAGACCGAGGAGGAGCACACTCAACACTTGAGAATGGTGTTACAGAGGTTGAGAGATCAACAGTTGTTTGCCAAGTACAGCAAGTGTGAATTCTGGCTTGAACAAGTTGGATTCCTGGGGCACGTAGTGTCTAAAGCCGGAATCGAAGTAGATCCGGCTAAGGTGAAAGCAGTAGTGGAATGGGAAAGCCCCAAGAATGTTACTGAAATTAGAAGCTTCTTGGGTTTGGCTGGATATTACCGGCGTTTCATCTAGAATTTTGCTCGGATCTCAGCACCAATGACCAAGTTGACTAAAAAGGGTGTGAAATTCGACTGGGCAGAGGAATGTGAGAAGAGCTTCCAGGAATTGAAAGAAAAGTTGGTGACTGCCCCTGTGCTGACTATTCCTGAAGGCACAGGTGGAATGACAGTCTATACCGATGCTTCCAAAGTTGGTTTGGGTTGTGTTCTCATGCAACGGGGGAAGGTAATAGCATATGCATCCCGACAACTAAAGGAATATGAGAAGAATTACCCCACTCATGACTTGGAACTAGCCACAGTCATTTTTGCCCTTAAGATCTGGCGACATTATTTGTATGGGGAGAAGTGTGAGATATACAGTGACCACAAAAGCCTGAAATACTTCTTCACCCAGAAGGATTTGAACATGAGACAGAGAAGATGGCTTGAACTCATGAAGGATTATGACTGCGATATTCAGTATCATCCCGGCAAGGCTAATGTAGTGGCAGATGCATTGAGTCGGAAGACACAGACTGTGTCGCTCTCATACTTAGCAGTCAGCTCACCACTTGTGCAAGAGGCGATGCTAATGGACGAAACCCTCTTGTATGAAGGGGCAACCTTAGAGCTTGAACCTCAACCAGAAAACCTTAAATGGTTGACGGTATCCTTATCGGCTCTACAGGTGCATCCGGCAATTAGGCAAGAGGTGATAATGAAGCAACCTTTGGATCCTGAATTGCAGCGGATTAGAGTTAAGGTTCAAGACCAAACAATGAACGACCCAGATTTTACCTTAGCCAGTGATGGGGCATTGATGTTTCGAGACAGATTGTGTGTACCCGATGATTTGGACATACAGGATAAGATAGTGAGAGAAGCACATAGCTCCGAGTACTCACTTCACCCAGGAAGTACCAAAATGTACAAAGACCTCAAACAAAGTTACTGGTGGCCAAACATGAAAGTCACCATAGCTTTGTATGTGGCGACTTGTCTTACCTGCCAGAAAGTGAAAGCTGAGAGACATCGACCTTATGGTACCCTTCAGCCACTCCTTGTACCAGAATGGAAGTGGGAAAGGATTACAATGGACTTCGTCACCGGACTACCAAGTACACCTAAGGGAATGGATGCGATATGGGTGATTGTGGATCGGCTTACCAAGACTGCTCATTTCATTCCTATCAAGACCAAGTTCTCCATGACCAAACTAGCACAACTTTACATGGACAACATAGTGCGCTTACATGGAGTGCCAGTGAGCATTGTTTCAGATAGGGACCCAAGGTTCACTTCCAGGTTTTGGAAGAGCTTACAGCGTGCCTTGGGATCGCAGCTGAATTTAAGTACAGCTTTTCACCCACAGACGAATGGTCAGTCGGAGCGAACCATACAGATATTAGAAGACATGCTCAGGGCTTGTGCAATGGAGATGAGTGGCAGTTGGGAAGAATATATACCTCTCATGGAGTTTGCATATAATAACAGTTACCAAGCTACAATCGGAATGGCTCCGTATGAGGCATTATATGGCAGGAAGTGCAGAACTCCTTTGTATTGGGATGAGGTAGGTGAACGTCGAATGTTAGGACCTGAGATGATACAGATGACTTGTGACAAAGTCGACGTCATTAGAGAACGGATTAAAGCAGCTCAATCCCGTCAAAAGAGCTATGCGGACACCCGCAGGAAGGAGATTGAATTTCAGCCAGGGGAAAAGGTATTTCTCAAGATCTCTCCTACTAAAGGTTTGCAAAGGTTCCACAGAAAAGGGAAATTGAGCCCAAGATACATGGGACCATTTGAGATCTTATCCCGGGTTGGCTTAGTAGCCTACATGCTTGCTCTGCCACCTTCGCTTGGGGATGTTCACAATGTATTCCACGTATCCATGCTGAAGAAGTACGTGCATGATCCATCTCATGTACTACCCGTGGAACCAGAGTACCTAGAAACTGACATGACCTACACAGAACAGCCAGCTGAAATCTTGGACCGGAAGGTGAAAACCCTTCGCAACCGCTCCATTTCTTATGTAAAGGTGCGATGGGCTGATCATTCCCTTGAAGAAGCATCTTGGGAGGTAGAAGAAGAAATGCGAGCCAAGTACCCTCATCTTTTTGATCAACCAGGTACGCAATTTCGAGGACGAAATTTTTCAGAATGGGGGGGGTAATGTAATATCCCGCTTCTTAAACCCAGTCTGATTTTGCGATTGAACCGGTTTAACCCTGCAGGAACCGAGCCAGAGGATATTAGAGCGGGCTCCTTATGGGCTATGATGGCACGGGTGACCTTAAACACCGGCTGGCCCGACAAGTCCGAGCCAGTGCCGAAAGAGACGGAAGTGCCCAAACCGTGTACGTGCACCTACCATAAGGCTATGTACGGATGAAATAGGTATTATATCCGTATTTTAAGGTATATACGTATGCTACATCGTATGCCTGGGGTGGGGTTCGTGCCGAGGTCCGAACCCGGTCAAAATCCCAAGTTTTGGCTCTCAGGCGGGTATAACAGGTGGGTAAACCCACCCACCTGAGTGACCCATCCAACACTATTCACTTAAGTAGGAATAGTATATAAAGCTTTAGGATTTCTTTTCTTTCCATTTATTACCCTCGTACGTTTGGTGAGAAAAGTAAAGAGGAGAGAGAAAAGAAAGGGAAGAAGGAAGGAAGAAGAAGAAAGGAAGGATTTCAGTGGCGCCGAAGCTAGATCTTGCCATTCCGGTGCCGGGAGAGTAATCTTCGACTCTAGATCTACAGTTGGAGGTAAGAAAAGCTGGGTTTTATGAACATTCGCCATACCCAAGCTTTAAACCCTTGATTCGAGTATGGTTTCTTTGGATCTTGTAAATACCCTTTGGAATGATGGATCTAAGGTTTAATAGATGATTTATGTGTTGATCTTGAAGGATTTGAAGAGATATTGACAAAGTAGAAGAAGCATTGTGAGTTGGAAGTGATTTGAAGGGTTTGAAGTCATTTTCGGGCAAAGAGGTAAGATGGCTTCCCCTCACTTGAATCTAACCTAGATCTAGGTTAGAACCATCCTATAGGACTTCAAAGGTGTGAAGAATGGGTGGGGGAAAGTCCCATTTGATTCCCCAAAGAATGGAGAAAATGGGGAAGAAACAAGGTTTTTTCCGCCAAAACCGGTGGGTACAACCGGCGGGTACCTACCCGCCTGAGAGGTACCCACCTGAGAAGGCAGGGGTCCCTGGCCAAACCGGCGGGTACAACCGGCGGGTATAACCGGTGGGTACCTACCCGCCGGTCATAACCGGTGGGTATAACCGGCGGGTAGACAGCCCACCTGTCTTACCCACCTATTTGGCCCCGAAGGTGATCCGTAGGTCCGATCGAACCCAAATCGGACGTGTGACCTTCTTTTGACATTCTAAACACGATTTTGATATCGGATTTCATTAATTTTGATTCTAAAATGGTGAAGTACTAACCCCTCTCAATTTTGTTAGGTTCACCAAACCCTACCCGATTCGCTCCGGATCTCACCCTTACCGAACGGGAATCCTTGTACGCTACAAGTAAGTGGAGAGAGGACGTTTGGCCTTGTTTCAAGGCATTTGTTTGGCATTCATATAACTATATCTAATCTAGTCATGTCATCATGAATATGCTATATAGATTAGTCATTCCATTCATTGATGTGCATATATGCTATGTTTATTTTCAAATGCTAAATTGAATGAGATGTTTATATGTTGATTTTGGACATCATGGAGCATATTGCATTGATAGACTAGATGCCGTGGTCGGCTTGGAAACGAATGCATTGGTGGCCCGTGGTATGGGACACGGAGGCACTATGCAGTCGTACTGTCATATAGGAGCATGCGGTATTAGGATTCTCACCATCCCGTGCTACGACCCTTCCCAACAGGGGTTAAGGTGTTGGGTTGCCATTTGGGGGGAAGCAGGGGTCGCGGTTGTCGGACACTGTGGCGGTTAGGCATTACGCCCGGCGAGTCATGTAGGACAGTCGGCAACCCCGGTGGTATTTCAAGAGGGCCAATCGTACTGCTTTTAAATTGCTGGAGTCAGCACTGTCATTTCATTTATTTACATTTCTGTTGAGAGCCGGTGGACGGCATTGTCTTTATTTTTCCGAGTACTCACGGTGGGCCTTCTCCAACAGCCCTATGGGCGTATCGCGGGAGGGAGTTCGCGGCTCGTACCCGGAGTATACGCGCACTGTGGTTGTAGTAGCACTAAAACCAAAGACTTAGTAATGTTGATTAGGTGTATGTGATTTAAAATGAATTGCATGGCATGTAGTGCATATGATGTGTTGTGTTGTGTGGACTGTTGTGTGTGGTCCACCTCTCTACTTACTGGGCTAGTGAGCTCATTCCACGTGTACACCCCCTTTTTAGATGATTTTGCAGGTCAAATATCTGAGGAGCATGGGGTGGGTCCCACAGTCGAGTTTTCTGAAGAGGACTGGTGGACCCCTGAGGAGTTTGAGCACGGCGTAGACTGCGCATGTGAGAGCTGTGCTGCAGGACCGCAGTTCTGAGGCCGGGCTGAGCTCCACCTTGGAGGCCGTGCTGAGCTCCACTTCCGAGGCCGAGCTGAGCTCTTCTACATGATGCCGAGCTGGGCATAACCCCTGATGCCGAGCTGAGCTCCAGCCTTGAGACCGAGCCGAGCTGTGTACTCTGATGTTTTTGATGATTTCCTGTATATACTTGATATTTGAACTTTATTCTTTTTGTGTATATATCATGCCTTCGGGCCCAAATGCATATAATTATTGTATCACCATTTGGGTATCAAGTATATGGGAATTATTTACAGGTAAAACTAAGTCTTCCGCTGATCTGATGAATTGATGTTAGTGTGTGTATGCTGTGGTGGAATACAGTATTTGATGATCCTGGCAAGTTTGGGTTAACCGGTGTTAACTCGGTCACCGCTCCGGTTCAGGGTGAATGGGGTGTGATCTTCAAGAAATTCAAGAACAAGGTGAAAAACTCCAAATAATGGAAGGAAAATTCCCAAAAAAACCAGAGAGTTCCAAGAACTCACTTCACTCAGAAAAGCTAAAATGAAGAATGAACTGGGGAGAGGGCCCATTTAAAAAAAAAGAAAAAAAAATTGATTTGGGATTCCAATTCGAAAGTCCAAATTCAATTCAAAGAAGAACCAAAGAATTAAAAGATTCCAAATCAAGCATCAAAATTCAAACCAAATCAATGAACAAAATGCCAAATCAAAAGAAAGAATTAAAAGATTCCAAATCGAGTATCAAAATTCAAAATTCAAATAAAAAATCCAAATCAATTGTTATTGTCTTTTACAGGGTGGAAAGAGCAGCGAGTTTCTTTCATATAATTGACAAGGCTAGATAGCCTAGCCTGGTTCCAAAAAACCCGCCTAGAAAATGAGATAGCCCAAACCGGTTCGAAAAAACCCACCTGGAAGACCATATGGTCCAGATTGGTTCGAAAGAACTAGCCTGGAGACCGAAATTCCCTGAACTGGCACATGTGAAGCCCAACTAAGGAAAATCAAAGAATCAAGTGTTTTACCTATTACAGGATTGGAAAAGTAGCGAATTCCTCTTTTTTAACCTTTGGTCCCAAATAGTCCAGATTGGGTCAAAGTACCTCACCTGGAGACCAAAATTCTCTGAACTGGCACATGTGAAGCCTAGCTAAGAAAAATCAAAGATCAAAATACTAACCTTTTTTGTAGGATTGGAAGAGCAGCGAATTCCTTTTCACAATTGGCAACCCCATGTAAGTCCTCAACTTTAAAGTAGTTAGGAGATATTATCTGTTGCATTTTTCAAACTCTGTTATAACTGAGCAAGATGACGACAGTACATACTCTGGGTAAAAATGTGGTCATTGTTTTCTTTGCCCTTCTGCCATTGGTATAGGCCTTGGCCAAAGAGGGGCATTCTGTAGAAACCCAATTTTGTCACCCTTCCTAGGCTATGATGAAATATGGATCTTGGACGAGACTTTCGGATTCCAACCAATAGAGATGCTGATGGAAACACTCTCGGGCCTGAAACCTTAGAAACCCTCGTTCAGGAGGAAGGGGGTCCAATTTTAGCTTTTTATATGTGAAGGAATCTAATCAAGATGACCGTATGATGGATAGTGCTCAGAAATACGATTCCAATGATATATATAGTATGCCAAAATCGGACCATCGGATTGCCCGTAATCTTCCCTGAAAAATCATGTTTTTTCTACCGTATGTGGTACACACCGACCAGTCAGCCAGCTAGTCCAGCCACACAAGCTTCTAGTATAAATGAAGTCAAGTTTAGTATAACCCCATTTTAGGCTAATGACCAATGAGGTATGGTGATCCTAATGTGTTTAGAGTTATGAAATAAAGATACCTAGAAAATTTGGGCCCAATCGGGACCTGAAAAGTCAGATTGGTGGGTTAACCGATGGGCAAAGAACCCACCAGTCCTTACTTGTCGCTCGACCCAGGGACTCTGCCAAGAGCGATGGGCCAGGTTACGCACCGGCCTTGCTCGCCTATCGAGCCAGCAGCTCTGCCTAGACCAGCAGGAGCTGGATTGGTGGGTCCAACCATTTCCATGGCACCAACCAGTCAGAACCGGGATTTTACAGTTCTCTTCCATTATTCATCCCGCCATGGGGAATCTACCACGGGTTGATTCGAATGCATTTTCTATAAATCTAAAGCTCAAAATCATGATTTCAATCTAGATCTAAGGTCGATCAAAAGTCTTAAGCGTTGATCTTACCTCTTTGCTCAAGAATCACCTCAAAACCCCAAATCTTCTATTTAACTCAAGAGATCAACAAATGCTTCATAAATCTTGCAAGTTTTCCTCTAAATCCTTCATAAAAAACATGCAGGACCTTTATTAAACCTTAGATTCACATTCTCAAGAGATAATAAAAAGATCCAAAGGATTGCTACCCAAATCGAAAGATTCCACCTAGGGTTTCATAAGGGCTTAAGGAATGTGGACTTTACTCACCTCTCTCTTCTTTACTTTTCTCACCCACCGTATAAAACAATAAATGAGGTGAAAGAAAGGTAATAAATGTTATTTACAGTGGGATCAAAATATCTGATGACCAGAGTGGTAGTTCTCACTGGTGGGTCTGATCCATTTATGACCACCCACCAATCAGTTAAAACTTAGCCAAAGCATTGGAGCTCTTAATGGGGCTCAGCCCCGACACGTATTTTACTCTCAGTAATCGATCAACATGCATACTTGATATGAAATATGGCTACATACCTTTATTATGCATATATAGCCTTGTGATACGTACAAGTGCACGGCTTGGGTACTCGGACTTCACTAGGCACTGAATCCAACTCATTTAGCCAACCTGAGTTCAAAGTCACCCTTGCCATCATGTTCCATAAGGTACCCACCTCAGCTCGCTTAGGTTTAGGTCCTGTAAGACCAAACTGGACCAACTGAGAAATTAGATCGGGTTTAGAAAGTAGGGTATCACATTGAAGGCCAAGGCTAGTAAGATGGCCGCCTCTTGCTTGGGGGAAATGATTGAATAGGGGGAAGTCAAACAAAGGACCTCCCAAGGACTTAGACTAGCACTCGATTGTGACCGGTAGCCACCATTATGGCAAGAGGTGCCATAACTTAATTATTGTTGGATGAAAATACATTTAGTGAGAAAGAACCGATCGTTCTACTCCCAATGCCCTCTTATAGGGTCTCATGAAATGAATCTTTACCCTCTGTGTGCTCTCTGGTTGATACCTATGTAGGTTCTCCTATCAGAGGGTGTAGGAAATACGACCCGTTACCATTCTCTCTTCTTAAAATTTGATTCTACCATAAAAGTAAAAGTGAAATCTCTTGAAATTATTTTATTTATTTATTTATGGCAAAAAGGTGTTGTTAAGGATTGGAAACACAAAACTGAATATGAGCCGTTGATTGAGTGTCAGACGAATTACGATCGTTGAATGTAGATGGTGTTGAAACTCAGTACCTGCTGTGAGCATGACAGCTGGTGGGCATTAAATGAAATGAACTTTTTTGATACCCGCACTCCTTTTCCGGTGTTATCCATTCCTCCTCTTCCTTAGCAAGTATGATCTGATTGGTTCCACCCAACAACCCAAGTGAGATTGGTGGGAAGAGGTGTCGATGGCTTTAGACTTGAAAATGCCTTTAGTGGTCGGAGTTGTCCTTTTGTCTGAGAATACCGACCTATGCGAAGGAAGTGAATATTGGTGAGGGTTACTATTTCCATTGAAAATCATTCCATTGTACTCATCAAGGTCGGATTTTCCACCCTAAATGAGATGAAGAAACTTTCCAGTGCTTGAGTATATCATGAAGAACTGAGGTCTGAAAAAATAATTGGAGATGTCATTTTCTCTGAGAAAGACCAACCCACGCGAAGGAAGTGAAACTTGGTGAAGGCTACCGTTTCTATTGAAGCCCATTCCATTGTACGCGTTAAGGCCAGATATTCCACCTATGCCAAACTTTTTTTTTTTTTGGAGGTATGTTGTAGTAGGCATAGAGTATTTGGATATTTACATAGGTTTTGCATTAGCATCCCTTTTTTTATTGGGCATTATTGTTGGTTGCTCCAATGGATAGAAATTTATTAGCGGCAGAATATGATGAAAGGATTAGGATTGTACGCTAATGAATCTATTTGTAGAAAATGACAAGGGAGCATGAAATTTTTTATGAGAGTTTGAATAGATGTTCAGAATCCGATAAGATCATGAAATTAATATTGAAAATGAGGAATTAGAGGAAGAAACTAGCACCCCCAACATTGATGAGAATATGTACAGCATTTCCTCATCTGGGGACTAATGTAATGAGGAAGAAGGCGTGGGTGCAGATAACATCTCACAATCAGGAGGTCCATTTATGGGGGAATGGAATCATAAATAGGAATTTTGTTTGATTCAGAGGAACATGTGTATGACTTCTACAAACACTATGCAAAAGAGATGGGGTTTCAATCAAGACATAGGGTGGAGCATTTTGGAATAGACAACTATATCAGTAGTGGATCATATTTTTTTTTTCGATAAGGTAAAAAATACAGTAAAGACAAGGAGAGGTTGAGTGTGATACCCTGTATCAGAAGTAGCTGAGTGCTCAGGTGTCTGGACTTGGCTGACACTGAGGGCAGTTGGTTGTTCCATTTTGGGCCAATGTATGATGCACTAAAGGTGGAGTACTTCAATAGTTTCCACAAGTCATGCAAGGTAAGGAAGTGACAATAGGGGTGTGGATTGGCTCCCAAACCCAGTGGGTTGAAGGGATCAGTGGTCTGGGCTACTGGTGGACATAATTTAGGGTCACCGACAGGTTGCCCACTTGACCACTGGCTAGCCGAAGGGTATGACAATAGGAAAATTTGGGACTTTCAATTATGGGGGCCACACCTTTGCACATTTGTCTACCCTACTCACCTCATTTATAGGGCTCCATGAACTGATCATTTACTAACTTTTAGGTTTACATAAAGTGGGACCTACTAGAAGTTATAAGTGTTTAATGCATTAATTTAATTTAGGACCAAAACCAAACAGACCCTAGTGGACCTACCTATATAAAGGCTAACCCACCCCTTACTCCCATTCTGTCCTACAAAATTCATGGGCAAAGAAGAAAGAAAAGAAGGAGAAGAAGAAAGGAAGGAGAAGAAGAAGAAGAAGGAAGAGGAAGAAGAAGGAGAGGAGGCTGCTAGGAGCTACTGTTGACCAACTGCAGCTGCTGCCTCTGATGGTGGCTGCTGTTGTCTCTACTGTGATGCATCCAAGGGACCCTAGTTTACTACTACTGCTGCCACAACTGTTGGTTTACTTGGAAGCTGGACAGCTGCACAAGAAGGGCTGCTACTGCATTTGTAACTCTCGGGCTCTATGTAATTAGTAAGATTCTTCCCCAGCCTTGTGAATTGTAGTAATACAATTCGGTTAATAGTATAAGGGTTAGTAGTAAATGAAATCAAAAGTTTGGAATTAACCCTAGGGACAGGATTCAGCTCCTATAGTTGGAACCCCAATTTTGGGACAGAGATTGGGACCTAATTGGCTACCAATTTGTCCCAGTGAACCCTAAACCAAGGGACTTTTACCAATTAAGAATAATAGGTAATAATTGAAGGTGGGATAACACCATACATGCCCAGAATTCTTCTGAAAGAGTGGGCAGAATTTCAGTTGGTACACCTAGACAGGGAAAATTTGGAAATTAGGACCCAATTGGCCTGAATTAGCCCTGTGACCAGTGAATGAACCCAAATTGGAACTGGACAGGGGTCCAATAGTTTTAATTAATTCATCTAGTGGTAATTGGGCGATGAATTAGGTGGGAAGGAACTCTATCTGCTCAATTTTACAGAATTCCAAATTAATTCCCAGAAAAGCGTATTGGGACCAAATGAATTGGATTAAGGTTTGGTGGATTGGACTAAAATTGGGTTGTCTGACATCCCATATAGCCCCTAGATCATGTAGGGAGGGTGTGAGTGAAGACCAAGGCCCAAGAACCAGAATTTGCCCTGGCAGAATTCACCTGCAGTTTAGGACAAAATTCAAATTTTGTAGTCCATCACTGGTGGGTGGCTAGTGGCCAACCGGTGGCCACCGTCCTGACCTGTCGATGGGACCTATGGATAGTGCTAAGAATCCCAGTGCTACTATGTGGTCCCTGCCCTTCTTTGGAAATTTTGTAACACACTTGGCAGGTATTTGACTCACACAGAAAGGGGGTATCTTATGAAGAAATGAATGAGGAAAGAAAGTGTTAGAACATGTCCAGGTTGTATAGGAAATCCAACCCAATTAGACCAAGGGTTGTGGTAACCTACAAGCTACCTCAATTACATGTCTGGTGACCATTAGTCTGTGATTTGGTCTTGTTAGATAAACAATGGACCCATGACTATGTGTGTTGAGCTAGTAACCTACACATGAGTTAGGAAGCCAGTTGGCCAATTAAGTAGTAGTTGGGGGAGATACTGATCTGGGGCTAGTACCTTTGCTCAATAGCAAGTTTGGATTCTGGTGAGAGAATTCAATAGGATTTTGGAAGTTGGACTGTCTTTGGACAGTAAAGAATGAAACTAACAGAATTGATAAAATTAGGAACCTAGGATACTCCTCGAGGATATGCGATGACAAAAATTCAACGAAAATGCATTAGATTCGAGTATCAAGGTGAATGGGTGCTTGATTTATTTTACGGAGTGTTTTTATAGTTTGATTTTTTGTGTCCATGAGTAATGCTATGTTATCTTTGTGTTTGGATGTATTTTATATAAAAATTATAAATTGCACATATGACATGGATTTACCGAGATTGTTGTGTTCGAGGTTTTGTAGATGTGAATAGTGATGTAGTTGGGTGGTAGTAATTATAACATTGATAGTCTGAGGAACAGTATGATTGAGGTGTGGATCCAGTACCGTGGGTTCAAAGGTCAGTATTATAATTATGACCACAGTTGGATGATTGGATGCGATGGATTGCTATGGTTGCATGTAGATTGTATTTGGTTAGATCATATCCCAGTGCTATAACCCCTTGCCAATAGGGGTAAGGTATTGGCTAATTCCACTCGGTGGTAGGTCCTGGGGACTACTACGCCCAAGTATCGATGTACTATATCCATAAAGGGCACAACATGGTATGATGTACTTTACACATGATTGTCACACAACATGGGTGGCCAATGTGTTGGATTCCGAGACGATGACTGTCAAGGATTACTATTTAGGGGTTGGCTGGGGTATTGAGGTTCTTTCTGGGACTGGCTGACTCTTATTTGCAACAAGCTTGTATTTCTAGAGCCTGACGTATTGGGGAGGGGATACCACCTACGTTGCTTATAGCACTTATAACCATACACTAAGACTTAGTAATTAGAATAGATAGTTATAAATGAAATTGGAATCATGTGGCTGTGCACCTATGGCATCATGTTGTGATATTTATGTGAGCATGCATTTGGCATCGTGATTTGATGTGTGTGCTTGTCTGCTCACCCCTCACTGGGCTTCTAAAGCTCACCCCTCGTGGATTTCCATTTTTAGATAGTGGAACCGGAGCTAAAGCGTACAAATGTTCAACTATGGTTGTGACGCCATCTCTGCGAGACACTAGGGAGAGGACCATGATTTCTTTTTTATTATGTGATTTATATTTACATTTTTGTATGATGTAGTTACTTATGTAACTATGGGTTGTATTTAAATTGGGCTTGTAATATTAATGTTATCATTTTAGACCTGATCACCACGGATAGTATTAAATATAAATTTTATTAGTACTCTGATTTTGATAAATGATTTTGTGGTATTGTGAGTTCATAGACTGTTTCTATGATCCTGGTGAAGATAAGCTGACTGAGCTGAGAATCTAGTGTCGCATACCTTGGCCTATAATTAAGGCAGGGTGTGACGCTGGGGAAGGACTATAAGCCTCGAAAATGTTTGAAAACCAATTGTTGGGCTAAAATGAGGGTCAAATTAAGGGAGGAAAAGTGAGTTGTCTACTACCTTAAGAAGGAGCACAACCATGAAATGGTACAACCGATGGAGGCTCACAGGATACGATTACACAAGAAATGTATTCGCTCTACAGTGGAACTAATTGAAGATCTTTGAAAGTGTGGGGTTGAACAGTCCCAAATAACCAACATTGTTAGGCAATTGATTGGGGGAGGCAAGGGCACTATTGTAAGTGATGATGTTTGTAGGAATCTTATGAGGTCCCAGCGTAGGAAGTATTTTGATGTCGACTGCCAATTAGCTATGAACTACTTGGACCAGAAAAGGAATGAAGATGCAGGGTTCTTTATGCAGTCCCCGTGAATAGGGATGGAGAGTTGACAAGGATTTTTTGGGTGGACAGTCGGGCACGGGAGCAATATAAAAGGTTTGGGGGACGTGATCGTGTTTGACACTACTTACAAGAAAAATAAGTACAAATTTTCATTTGCTTGGTTTACAGGGGTTAATCATCAGATGCAGTATAACATTGTTTGGTTATGGCTTGATAGCGGTTGAAACAAAGGAATCTTTCAGTTGGTTATTTAGTGTGTGGCTCCAACCAATGCACCATATTCATCCAAAAGCAATCTTGATTGACGAAGACCCAACCATAATGAGGGCTATTGGTTATATTTGATCAAATATTGTCCATAGGCTTTGTGATTTGGCACTTACAGAAGCACAGACTTATTCACATGAGGGAAGTCCATAAGAGACACCCAAAGTTGAAGAAGATTTATCACAGTTGTGTTAATGATTAAACAACACAAGCTGAATTTGAAAAGAGAGATGGTCTAGTATGATTCAAATGTTCAATTTTGGGGATAATAGATCAATGCAAAAGCAATTCAAAATAAGGAAGCATTGGGTGCCATGTTACTTTGCCAATACCTTTGTTGCCGGAATGACAACAACATAGATTTTTCTCCTCATTCACACCAGTTAATGAATTTGTAATGCAACATGAAGAAGTGGTTAAGAAACGACGCGAGAAGGAAGCAATGGGAGATGTACGTTGCATGACTCTTTCCCTAGTAAATGTACAACTCATTCTATTAACAAGCAAGTTGCAGACATGTACATGGAAAATGTCTACATGGATTTCTCCCAATGGTGGCATGAATACTTTGTACTTGAATGCACAACATGTGAATTGGTTGCGGAGATGAAAATGTACAAGGTATTCGAAAAAGGCGTAACATGAAATTTGTCTTTGATAATAAAGAAAGTGAAGTCACTAAGTTCAATTACAAAATGTTGGAGCGACATACTGAAGGTTTATGTTATAACGTACAGACGTAACATCTCTATAGAATATATTCTACCTAGATGGACCAAAGAAGCCCGATATGATTGTTCTGGCACTCAGCCCTCTGGTGTGGCTGCTTCATAACATCGCCAATTAAATTGCAATTGAAGGTTGTCTTTCTGAAGAGAAGTATAAAATTGCATTAAAATCGTTGACTGGAACCTTAAGCAGCTGGTGCTAGTTGATTTGAATGGTTTTTTTTTTTTTTTTGGTTCTGTTTGTGTGTAAAGTTTTAATCTGTTTACTATACTGCAGAGGTATACATAGATGTCATGAAATGCTATTTGAGTGGTTTAACAATTGGATGAATGGTGCATCCAATTCTTAAGATTACCGTAATTGATCGCTGTTTTGAGGAGATGCCTAGTATGAATGGGCAGGAAAGATTTGGACGACTGATGGCACTTCGCAGAAGCATGAGGATTCCTAAATATCCTGATTATGTATACAGAAGAAATTATGGTAGCTGATTATGTTGGAGTATATGACTGTACTAGGGCAAATCCACCAAATATGTAATAAAACAACTTGTGAACAAAATTAAATTGGACAAATGCCGTCTCAGCCCATTCCATCAACAAACCCACAAGAGCGCATATTACACCTGAAGCAGAGAAGGTTCATTTTTTTTTTCTTTTTACTTGAAGATCAAAGGACAAAAAATGAAAAAGGGAA
>NC_056567.1:15544771-15558735 GCF_013358625.1 Macadamia integrifolia
GAAAGCTACAGCTACAGAAACATTTAATAAAGATCCAGTATACAAAAATACCCAAGGAGAGAAAAATTATGCCATGTATCTTACAGATGAGCTTCACATCCTTGTAATCTTGAGGGACATATCTCAATTACTTAGTCAGTTAACATTTGTATTTATGCACTATTTTTATTCAATTTATAGTTTTAAAAAATTAGAGAAAATCAGCATAAATGCTTTCAGTCTTCTATAGTGAAATATGCAGTTCCTAGAAATTGCAAGTATGAATCAGTAATTCCTCTTAATTATTGATTTTAATTTCATAATATCTCTGTAAAGATGCGGTTAGGTGATGTACTTGTGGAACTGGGTTTGCGAGCAAATGTAGCAAACTCTTCCGTTGACTTTCCATGTATATCAGTTGTTCTTCATCATCTCCTCAAGGAACTTCCAGCTGAAGTCATCAGCTCTAATGCTTTGGAGATCATGCAGCTTATTGAGCGCAGCAAGGATTATTCCTTTGATCAGGTATTTATTACATGGCCTTTGCCATGCTTCTTTCTATGCTATCCATTGTATCTTTCATTAAACTTGCACCCGTTTCACCTAAGCAGTTTTAAACTTCTAATTGTGCAGTATTTGAACTATATGCTGCTTGGATTTAAGCTCTGCGAAAGGATACCACTTATGGATGCTGTTGATGCTATATTGGTCAAAGTTTTTCAGGTATTCAGCTGTCTATGCTCTTAATTGATTTACAGAAGCCATTACTATTGTCGTACTCTGAATTTATGAATCCTTTAGTGCTTATTAAATGATGCATAGCCGTCTTTGACTTGTATTTTTCATAATTTTTATTGATGCACAAAGCCCTCCACTTTTATTATTATTATTATTATTATTATTATTATTATTATTATTATTATTATTATTATTATTATTATTATTACTATTATTATTATTACTATTATTATTATTATTACTATTATTATTATTACTATTATTATTATTATTACTATTATTATTATTACTATTATTATTATTACTATTATTATTATTATTACTATTATTACTATTATTACTATTATTATTATTACTATTATTATTATTATTACTATTATTACTATTATTACTATTATTATTATTATTATTATTATTATTATTATTATTATTACTATTATTATTATTATTACTATTACTATTATTATTATTATTATTATTACTATTATTACTATTATTACTATTATTACTATTATTACTATTATTACTATTATTACTATTATTATTATTATTATTACTATTATTATAATATTATTATTATTATTACTATTATTATAATATTATTATTATTATTACTATTATTATTACTATTATTATTATTATTATTATTATTTAATGCTCTGCTTTGGGACATTTTTGAGGATTTTGTAAGTGGCTTGAACTTATTGTTCTGCTGTAAGATAGGAAGTTTGGTTGTTCTTGTTCAAGTGAGTGTCTTGTTAAGGGTTCTTTTGCATTGGGGTTAGTTGTATTTTTTCAAAAGGTTGATGTGTTGCTGTGTCTCTCCAATGTGTTTTGGCCAAGGTTTCTGGACTTCTTCTGATGCGGTTAACGTTTTCAGAGTTATAGGGTGATGGTTTTCGAAGAGAATCCAGAGAGTTGTAGCTTAGTGTGGAGTTCATGGAAAGTCAATTCTTTTAGTGAGTGGGTATGTTCATTAGGATTAGGAGAATCTGGAGGGTTTATCGTTAGTAATTTTGGTATTTTTTGCACAGAGCAGATTTGTTCCTTTATACACTTTGTATTTTTTTGTGAAGCTTGGTTATATACTTGTATGCGTTCCTCCTTTTTGATTATGTTCTATAGAAGGTATTGTCTTCCTATTAAAAAAAAAATGTTGTGAATTGCAACTTTGCATTTCCCCTGGGGTTGCTCTTTTTTTCCTTTCCCTTCGTTTTTTTATTAATCTAATGATCATGGTAAAATGTTAAATCCACACTCATTACATCCTTGATCTTTCCATCATTTGTGTTTTTATTTCCAAGGTGCATGGAAGAATAATTGCTACTTTTCTGGATTTGATATATCCTTTAATATAGATTTCCATTTGTCCTTCTATAAATACATTGAACATATCGAGTGTAAGAGGCATGTACACATAATGTAGACCAAAGAGACAAAATAGAGTCCTCTGCCTTTGATACCAAGTTTGTTCAAGAAGTTTGTATAGTGGTTGCGTTTAAAAAAAAAAATTTAAATGTAAAGGAGTAAATGGGTTCCAAACATACCGACATTTTTTTCCCAGTAGGGATTATATATTGAGTTACTTGCTTCGAGTGTGAGAGCTTAAGCAGATTTCTTTTGATGTAAGATTATCATGTTTTCAATTTTATCATATCCACAAATACAGGTGGTTGCTCAATATGATGGCCTTGATGAGTACTTGAAGGTTGTCGATGCTTACTTGGATATTATTCTTCACTTTCAAATGGTAAGTTCGGTGGACTTGGTGATCATCTCCTTTTGCTTCTTACTTTCACTTCGTCTCTTTGATTTGAAATGTTATTCTTGTTTCCTGTTAGAAAAGTCTATCATTGTAGCACATTCCAAGTATGTAAATGGAAAGTTCACATATTCATTGATTATTTATTCCAGTAAAACTAATTTCTTAGTGAGAAGCACGTTTTAAGTAATCGAGTGTTAGAACGTTGGAATACTGCTGTGAATGTATAATGGAAAATGGAAAATGGAAAATTGGAAATATCATATAATATGGGTAATATGGGAACACATGTTTGAATATAAAGGTAAACTTGTAATTTTGAAAAATTCCATATAATAGAGTTGGGAGGGGTCAATGACACCCTAACTCATTTCTCCCAACTCTCCTTTTTTCTCCTTGCTCTCCTCTTCACTTGTTCTGGTTTAACTCAATCAATGATAAACTCAACTTAGTATCAAAGTGCCAAGTCAATGGGTTTGAGAATCAACCTAGGTTGCTGATCCTATTTCATCCCTCCTCTAGAACCCTGATGTAACAAAAGGTTCCAAGGAAGAGAAGACCATATAAGAATCAAAGTGAAAACCTAAAGGTCACTGTTTGTGAATATTTCAGTGAGGTTTGGAGGTCCAAACTCATCACTTTTAAAACGTCTAACATGGTTGAGATCTCTACTCTTCCTTTCTCTCATTTTAGCTATCTGATAGATAACTCTTTCCCCTTCCTTTGTGTTCAGATTGTTATACAAAGGGAAAAAGCTACGTCTGAGAAAATTGAGGAAGGTGAAATGGAAAAGGAAAAGGAAAAGTAGTTGATTGTGTAAAGAAGATGGGAGAAGACCTGCCAAGAGCCCTCTTCTGATTAGGTTGATGGCTAAAGGATATATCCAAGTGTACAACAACAACATTTATAACCATATCCCAACTGAATGGGGTCAGCTACATGGATCCAATATGGAAAATAAAAAGTAAAGAAGCATAAAAGAGCGGTTAAAGAAGAAACTTGGGGATAAAAGAAGTATAGCAATATAGAAAGACGCATCATGCGAACATTCCCTATAGGGGGTCGCAACATGGGTCCTTGTCCTCCACGTAACTCTATCCGAAGTCATACTAGAGTCGAGCCTTACTGTTTGCATATCGTTTTGGCACCACTTCGTTAATAGTCATCTTTGGCCTGCCCCTACCTTTTCTAGCTCCCACCAAATGAATCTGATCACTCTTCCTTATTGGTAAGGGTGTCAATCGGTTAGATACTCAAACCGATTCAATTCGGCTCGGTTCGGTTTCGGTTTCGGTTTCAATTCAGTTATGATATGCAGTTTTAATTCGGTTTCATTCCTCGGTTTTAATTCGGTTATGAAAATGGTTCCACTTTTGAACCATGGCTATGATGGACCAAAGGCCATAATAGACTCAAGTTATGGGTCTTATGGCCATTGGTAACTCCAAAATTATCTTAGCTTGTAAATATGTGATGATAAATTGCAAAAACACTTACCACATAAAAAAAAAGAGCTTGCAAAAAACACTCTTGAATGATAAGAGCAATTCGGTTCGGTTTCGGTTAGAACCGATGGTTCTGACACCCTAAACCGAAATCGAGCCGAACCGAATAGCATACTCACATATTCAAACCGAATAAATTTGGTTCGGTTTCGGTGTGGTTAATTCGGCTCGGTTTTGGTTTTGCTATTAGGTTTCGGTTTCGGTTTCGGTTTGAAATTGACACCCTTACTGGGGCCTCCATAGGTCTCCGTTGCACATGGCCATACCACCTTAATCGGCTCTCACGGAGTTTGTCTTGGATATGTGCAATCCTCAAGTCATTTATAATACGCTCATTCCTTACCCTTTCTCTCTTGGTCTTGCCGCGTAGACCTTGCAACATTCTCATCTCCGTTACACTCAAATTGATTATCAAGAAACATTTGCTTCGCAGGGAAACTCAATTCCATAAGAGTTATCCTATCCTTGGAAGCAAATCAAGATTGACCCCTTGTATCAATTTGATGTGAAGATTGCCCTTCTTATGCTGACTTGGAAGAGGAAGTGTATATGCAAGTACTTCCTAGCTTCAAGTTTCCCATAGCTGAAGGCAAAGTGTGCCGGCTTAGGAAGGCCTTCTATGGCCTTAAACAGTCACCAAAGACGTGGTTCGAAAGATTTTGGTAGGCCATATTAAGAAATGGGTACACACAACCAAGTGGATCACCAACTATGCACCAAAAGAGGTTATGGTAGGATTACAGCTCCAATCTCTTAGTTGTTAGATATTATAGCAGCTGGGGACGACGAAGAAGTAAAGAGCCTCAAAACCTTTTTAGCCCGACAATTTGAAATCAAAGATCTGGGTACTTTGAAGTACTCCTTAGGAAATGAAGTGTTGAGGTCAAGAAAGGGATTTCATATATGTCAGAAGAAAATATGTGTTGCATCTCTTGGAAGAAACATGGATGTTAGGGTGTAAACCTGTGAATTCTTGCATTGATCCAAATCATAAGCTAGAGGAAGATAGTGGTCATCCTTTGATTGACATAAGGAGGTGTCGAAGGCTTGTAGGAAAGTTAATATACCTCTCTCTCTCACTCGTTCAAATATGGCATATGTTGTAGGAGTGATTAGCTAGTTTACGCATGCTCCTAAAATTTTTCAAATTTATGCCATATACTGCATTCTCAAGTACTTGAAGTCCAAGCCAGGAAGGGGACTGTTGTATACCATACATAACCACTTGAGTTGTGGCTGGTTGTTGGCCAACGGAAAGCATGGGAGAAAGAAAGAAGAGAAGTGGCTTTAGCCGCCTCCCATTCAATAATATTACTAAATCTTCTACATACTTCCTTGTATAAGGCACTATGGGAGGAGTTCGTGCGATGATCTGCCAAGATATCGGCGGCATCGTTCACATGTTCCTCTATAGAAATAGGAGGACCCGGGGTAGCTTGCTGCCATGATATCCTCCATCACCTGATTGGTGATGAATTGAATTAGGTCAGGAAATGGGGTTAGCCCCTCTTGCAAACAGATAGATAACACCTCCAGGGAGATGGAGGTCTTTATAGACAAAAACAACGCATTTATAAGATGAATTAAATATTCTATAATTCACAAATTGGATTGAGGCCTTACATAGGTGCTGATTGTACCGGCTCCATGACTGATGGGTTTATGTCAGGGTATTGCTCCTTTATAGGTGGAAAGCTGGTTACTTGGAGAAGCAAGAAGCAATCGGTTGTTGTTAGATCAAGTGCTGATGCAGAATTTGTAGCCATGGCACATGGAGTTTGTGAACTCTTATAGTTGAAAAAAGGTTAGCTCGAGAACTGAAAATAAGACTGCTATTAGCATTGCAGTGCCCACAATCTTGTGCAATATGATGACACAAAGCAAATAAGACTACTTTGTGTGAAAATAAGACTGCTACCAGCATTGCCCACAGTCTTGTGCAGCATGATGACTCAAAGCAAATTGAAGTTGATCATTGCTTTATAAAGGAGAAAATTCATTTCAAGTGTATCTGCACTGCCTTTGTGAAGGCTAGAGATCAATTAACTGTTGGAGGTCCACCTAAAACCTTAAGGCATTAAGTGGAGATAGTTGCTCAACTATATGAATGCACCAAGGACTGAACTTAACCTATGGGGGACTATGCCTCTATAACATCCAACATCTCAACACTCCCCTTCACGTGTAGCTTCAGCATACCTGGCTTTACACGTGGATATATAACTTAGGGAGTACAACAAACAGACCTGAGCTCTGATACCATATCGGAGGATCCATCCCAAAACCTGAAGGTGTTAGATGGAGATAGATCCTCAAGTATATGAATGTTGAAATGCAACCCTAAAACGATGCAGAAAAGGATGGGAAAACAAGAACAAACGATCACACAATGCACATAGATTTACGTGGTTTGCCAAAATTTTCCTACTTCCACAATGAGATGAGATCATGCTTCAATATTAGTGGAGAGTAGGGTTACAGCACATGTCCACACACCTTTCTCAGATTGCTTACAGAGAAAGATTCCTCACTACAAATATATAGCGAAACCCTTTACGGCCCCAAAGCGATCATCCCACTTTTGCTGCAGATGGAATCCAAGACATCGTACCCCCATCAATGAAGGCACCAAGGACTGAACTTAACCAATGTGGGACTATACCTCTGTAATTCCCAACTTCTCAACATTAACTAAAGGGACAAAGGCTCAATTTTTCCATGCCCTTTTGAGCAAGTTGGCATGTATGGTATCTACTCCCCAAGCTTGAGAGAGGAGTGTCAGAATGTTGGAATACTTCTGTGAGGGTGTATAATAGGAATATTATGTAATATGGGTAATATAGGAACACATGTTTGTATGTGCATATTTGAAATTTCAAAACTTAGATTCAATATAATCAAATTGGGAGAGGACAATGACTCCTTAACTCATTCTCCCGTACTCTACTCTTTTCTCCTCTTCACTCTTCTCTTTCTTCCTTTCCTCCTTTCCTCCTTTCCTCCTTTCCTCCTCTTCTCTTGTTTGATTTAACTCGATCATTTATAACCTCAACTTTAAGCTCTTATGGTAAGTGGAGGGGACTTTTAGGAGAATAGACCAGAAACTGGTTTTTTTTTTTTTAATTAATATAAAAAGGAAAGAAAAAAGGAGACAACAAGAAGTGGAGAGGGGAAGAAGGAGAACCAGAAAATTAGAATTGAAAAACTCCAAAGAGAATGAGAAAACTATAAAATACAATAAGTAAGAAACAAATTAAAAGAAGGATTAGGGAAATGAACAAAAAACTAATAGAAAGAGAATTGTTTTTAGGTCTTTGAGGTAGCAATTCTTGATCCTTGGTTCCCAAGGTACAACATAAGATTTTGACCATTGAGGTAGCCAAGGGCATTGGTTAATAGAAAGATAATTAATAACGAGAGCGTTGATTTAAAATGAGGGAAGGGAAGAGAATAATTTTAATTAAAATAAAGAGGGAAACAAGGCTGTAACCATTTTGATGTCCAAACCTTAGCTCCTTCAAAACCAAAAAATCTCAGTTTTTGAAAGAAATCGTGTACACTAAAAAATGACATAGGACGAGTAATTAAACAAGCAAAAATTTGCATTAAGGCTCATCAAAGTAGAGATCGATAATCAAAGTCACAGGTTGAAGTATGCTATACCAATTGATTTTTGTTTGCTTTAATCTTGGTTTTTCTTCATTGTTTTTGCCTAGTATCCAATCTAAATTGAAAAACTGACCTAGATTTGGATCATCTTGAATGATTTGTGATCTATAATGTATAATTATGTTTGTTACTAAGTCCTTATTAATAGTTACATATTACTTCAGATCCATTCTTTAGAGAATTTAGTCTGCAACTAGGGGGCTCGACATCGTCCTTCTCTGTCCACATCCCCGTACCGTGGTTAATGTGTATATACTTTTTGTATGTTACTTAATACTTAGTCTTATGTTTATACTTATATATTGCTTGCTTGGTTTTGACCTTTAGGGGTTATTTTAAGCCGGTATCCTAATATGCAAATTGAATTTTCCTTTTGAAATCTTCTTAATTGCTTCTTGGCACTTTTAATAGGCTTGATATTGCTCTTGTCAATGAAGATTTGAATCACATAGATGTTGTGGACTGTGAAGATAGAAATAACCTGAAATTGGTTGGATATCATTATTTATTACTTATTTATGGAATAAAATGCTTAAAACACTTGTTTTGCATGTATCGTAAATGTATCCATGCATATAAAAGTGTATCTTAAGTGTATCTAGTGTCTCTTAGCATCTATTTGATACATCTCTGAGACATCTCTTAAAACCAGTATTCTGTTATGCTGCCCGAAACTGGTATTTGACACCTTGTCGCAGGTGAGCATAAACAAAAAATTAGAAAGAAAAATAGAGAATCACAGAGAGAGTCAAATTTTTGCCAAATTTCAAGAATCAAAATCCCAAAAAATTGTTCTTGAGAATTTATACCAATGCACCCCATCCTCCTAGCCTTCTCCATGAAGCTGACTCTTCACATATCTCATTAGCCAATTTACAACTAAATTCTTGTTCATGACATGCAACTTCCTAAAACTGAACCCTCCTGATGTTTCTGGTTCAATACACATTTCCATTTCACTGGATCAAATTTGTTCTTCATATTTAGTTGTTTCTAGCAATTGTGCTTTTGATGAGTGTGATTCTCCTTCTTAGAGATAAGTTCTTCTATATCACCAACCTCTCTTGGTCCTGTAGCACAGTCCCACTAATGGGATTTGAAACCACTTTGTCACTTGTTGTATCCCTTATAGGAGGCACAAATATGAATGGAAGAAAGTGAAGCATAACAAGCCAATTGCTCCAATATCACCCAAATTTATCCACACTGGCGCAAGGAATCTTTTTTAATGTTGCTTCTCCTTTCACTGCCTAGTTTGGAAATTATGGTTTAAGTTGCATATATATCTTCCTCTTTCTTCACCAATTTTTGCATTATTCTTGGATATAAATTTGGCTGCCAATGTCGAAAATTTCTTAACAGTTTGATGATAAGCTATACTTCTGTCAGATAATTTTATGGTTTTTATCTGACTTTCTACCTTAAAATTTCATAATTATGCCAGGGTAATTATTTGACCATCATTTTAGATGGCATTTCAGACCGAGCATGCAATAAAGGAGTTGCTGAGAATGAACTAGGCAGCTTGCAGACCATTTTTATAAAGCTTCTTTCTCATTTCGAGGACTTGAATGATGTGTTGGCATTGGTAAGCTTCTTCTCGTGTTTTACTGTAAGTGACCTGATATTGATTTCTTTGTTCCCACATGAAGCAGTTTCAGTGGCTCGCTGACTCCGGACTCAACTTGGTGATCGGTAGAGTTGAGTCCACAGCGAAGCCTGAAGAGTGGGGTCAACCCTATTAAAACCTTTAGCATGAAATAGTTGAGTCAACAACTTGACCTGTTTTGCCCTCGTGATGTGCTGGGTCATACACAATTACACATCTACTGAAAATTATGCGGATATTATTAAATTGAAAATTAATTATACACAAGTGCAATGGCTATACTGAAGACGTTAGTTTGTAATACTTTCTAAGCACCATTATCACCACAGCACACCTCTCTTCTGTGGTTAAATTGGCAGTTATAATATTTGACTTAAATGATTAAAGCACTATTTCCAACTACGTGGGTTGGGTACTCTCATATCCTATTCCACCATTCTACTTCATTCTTCAGATCATTAGGCCTGGTGGGCTCTTGTTTGTTCTGATTTTTGCCAAAAGAAAAAAAGTTGCAAATATTCAAATAGACCCATTAGGCAGATTAGATAACCTAATAAGCTAGTAACCCTTAAAACAGAATCCAATGGGTTTTAATCTCACAAGCAAGGTTCTTAATTTCCTATTGCGGAGGGATTTCAACCCCATCGAAAATGTTTTGGCGAAATGGTCGAAATCCCACTGAATTTGATCCATGTTGGTGGCCAAAACCTGGAATTATGCCCTGAAACTTCAGAGATTGCCTATGTAAGCATGTTTACACATGTTTGAATCATTAGATTGGGGGGGGGGGGGGGGGAGGGAACACAAAGTGGTAGTTTGGCTTCACATCCTATGACATATAACAGCAATGTCCTCTATCTGAATAATCTCTCAAAGTCCATCATAGCAGCCCTATGAGTGGAATTTTAAAATTTGGGGGAAAATGGTCAAATGATGCTTCAAATGCACCAAAATGTTGAAGTAGATGCTCCACGGTTGACCACCACATAGTTGTCAAGCCGACTAGGTGAACCAAGGCATTGGAGGGCACCTAGGCACCCTGCACCCTAGGCGTGCAGTATATGTAATATAGCAATGACAATTTTATGCAATTATGCTTATATGAAATATAAAAGTCATATCAATACAATATTATATAATTATACTAGCAATGCCCTAATATGAGAAAATCAACATATGATAAACAAAGCATAGGATATAATATAAGCACATTCATAAAAAATAAAAAATAAAAGCAAAAAACATAAATCAATGTAAACTCATGAAGTGTCAAACAATGTTTGGTGTCACCTTGGACCCCCTAAAAAGAGCCTGGACACCTCGAAAACTACAAACCACCAAACCTTGATTTAGCAGTAAGATGAAGGATTTTGCCAAAAAAAAAATGAGGTTTTTTACATAGTTGTCTAGGCCAATAGGTGACCCAAGGCGTTGGAGGGTTACAAGGCGCCCTAGGCATGTAGTATATGTAAGGTAGCAATAATTATTTTATATGTTATGCTTATATGTAATGTAATTGTCATATCAATACAATATGATAAAACTATGCTAGCAATGACCTAATAGGAGAAAACCAACATAATAAAAAAAAAAATAGGACCATAGTTGTCATGGCGTCTAGGCAACCCTAGGCATTGGAGGAAGGAAGGAAATCAAGGTGACACCAAGAAGACACCTAGGTGATGCCTTGACCACTATGCATAGGAAATAATATAAGCTTATTAATAATATAAAATAAAAAAACAAAGTGTTCTATCACAAGGCGAAAAAACGACACCTAGGCATCCAAGGTGGTCTCCTTTCTTGAATCAAACAAGGTATGTTGTTGCCTTGGACCCAAGCAGGCACCTAGATGATGCCTTGACAAAAATGGTTTTCTGGCAGTTTTGGAGCTCTCAGGTGAAAGGTTGCGAAAGCTTGAAACTTCGATAAAATGAGTCAAAATTCCATTGAAATCTTGTTTTATATATGGCACATGGTTAAATTCTCGTTAAAATCTGGACTTCCTTGTGTTTCACGTTTTTGCAGAAATTTCGACATTTGGGTCAAAATTTTGAACCATGGCCGACAATCACCTTATTAGAAGCCGGATTTCTAATCCATTAAGCCATAGACATTTCTTTGTAGAATAATATTAAGTAACAATGATATATGACTGGGATTTTTAGGTTTTTAAGTGGAATACTAAAATCTATCAAAATGACGAACTAAATGTCATTCCAAGCGTAATTCAAAATTGTACTAGTTTTTTTATTTTTATTTTTTTAAATAAGTCAAAAGAAGGTTACATCACTCTTGAGTTCACTCCACTCCTGCTGATCCTCCAAAGTTGGCAACCTATGGTATTGGTGAATATTTTTAACTGTGTTTTTCATATGGTGAATGATAATATTTACTTAAAAGTCATCAAAAATATTTTCTCTCTGCGCTGTGACATCATGATTGTGTTAATTTGTGCTCTGCTAAAAATATAGAAGTCAATTGATTAATAGACTCTAACTAGTTTGGATTGTTGTGTAGAACCATTTTGTGGAGATCTTAGATGTGATGTACGGAAGCACCCGGAACATTGTCAATACGCATATCCTTAATAAGGCAACCAGGTATCATCTTGATTTTATTCTATTTACATTTTTCCTGGCAAACTTTTTAGTGCATTAGTTCACATTACAGACACATGAAAGGGTCAGCCATAAGATTCCAGCAGTAATTACTGACCGTCGTCATCCTTGAAGTTGCATAATTTTATTATTTTAATTCTCATCACAGTTTTTTATTAATCAACCATAAAAATCCTCACCAGTACAACTCATGTATAGAATCATACATCTAACTTTTCTAAAATACAAAAAGGAGTGCTCATTTACAATGTAGATAATGGTTTCCAAAATAGATCATCAGGTACTGCCCTGGGAATCTATATTAATGCTCACAAATTTTTTGGATCTGCTTGCCCTGTCCAACGGTAATGAGCTTATGTCTGCAGGATTTCTTGTAATGCCTCTTAAACTGGCATAAAATGGGTCTCCTATTTCTTTTGTTTCAGATTCCCCAAGTCATTGTATAGGAGGTCCATCTCCACATTGTAACGCCTTTCAGGTTTGTGTCTTTTATAGTTGACCATTGGGTAGAAATCAATTTCAGCTTGGGAGGTGCTTCCCATTCAAAAGTGTTCAGATAACTAAATTAATAATCAGTTAAAGGGATTCGAGGTTTCTTAAATCTTAATCGGTAAAGAATATTAAATTCAGAACAAATGCAGATTTTTGGTTTTAGAAGAAATAAACTAGGGTGGCCGAAACAAACAAAAAAAATACACCATTTTGGCCGAAATTTCGCCGAAACGAAATGAAACTTCAGTTTCTAAACCCACCGAAACACCGAAACGAAACGAGATTTTGAATGGGAGTCTCAATTCAGTATTTCCTCGTACACCGTCAGATCTCTGTCTCCTCACTCTTGCTGTCTATGCTGGAATGTTGTGGAAGATATTGATCATCTCTTTTTTGCATGCCCCTTCTCTTCTATTTGGAAAGGGGTCTAAGTAAAATGTTGGCCAAGGAGTCGAAGGAACCTTCCTTTTTAGAAAGAATGGATTTGGGTGGATATGTCCTTTGCTAGTTCATCTATCGGAGATGTTGTGGGTAAGCTCGCCTTTGGTGCCGCCATCAAACCTATTTGGATGGAGCGAAACCTCAGGATGCGTTTTTACCTTTTTTACCAATCTTATATTAGCATGGGGTTAAGGATGTAATTTTCCTTTGTTAAGGTAAGTGAATCAATAGAGGGCAGAGAAGAGTATTCTCTCACACAACATTCTACCATCATTTCTCTTGTTCTTCTCTTCTCCTTCTTCTCCTCCAGCCTTCTGCTCTCATCTCCTCTCTTCCTCCTTTGTTCTCTTGTTCTCTCAGAGTCACAATCCATACTTTCTAACTCCCAAGGCCCTGATTTTCTGGGCTGCAATTCTTCCTTTTCTACACTTCTGCACCATTGGGGCTGCAGGATGAACCTCCATCATTAAATTATTTGGAATCTTGAAGTACTGAAGCAGCATAGGGGGATCAGAAAGCTGCAATAGCCCCTTGAACATGTGAGAACTTGAGGAACCCAGGGGTGCATGTCTGTTTATGAGAAATCAGTGATATGAATGATTAGTTGTATTTTATAGAATAGACATAAAACATGCTTAAGAAGCATGTTGACCCTTTTACACGCATTACGTGGACTGCAAGTAAATAACAAAGCATACTTGTAAAAAGACCCAAAAAGTAGTAATTCCACTGATGAACCTGTAACCTTTGTAAATTGACCATGACTTTGCTCAAATTGCATGGAATTAGGTTCTTGGGAAAGGTAATTTGAATGAGCTTTCTGATGATGCAAAATCATTTAATTTCAACAAGTTTTGACATGAAAAACCTACTCCACAAATAAATTGATGGCTAATGACTCATGGAAGATGGTCTAGATTCCTCTCCATAGCATATCGTGAGCCATTATGTCATCTTGATTTTCTTGTGATCTTTGGTGCATTTCACAAGCATCAAGTGTCATCTGGCTAAGAATTTAAACTTTTTGTTACCTTGCCGCTGGCTTTGGCTAGTTACATAAGTGGTTTCAGTTCCTGACTTGGGTGTGCGTGTAAAATATCACTATCAGTTCTTGATTCAAAAGTACTCCATATTGGTTACATTACCCC
>NC_056567.1:15558776-15572512 GCF_013358625.1 Macadamia integrifolia
AAAAAATAGAGTACTCAATATCGGTGCCAATTTTATTCGACAGGAATGGTTATATTCGTGATCCAACAACCGTGCAGTTGCTTTTTGAAATTTCTCAGGCTCTTCATGATGGCATAGATTTTTCAAGCATCAAAGATGATGATAATCAACAGCCTGTACATCTCATTTCTCGTTTTGTGCAGATGGTAAGCTCTTAACGATAATTTTTACTGTTTAGGTTAATCAACGGCCTGTACATCTGTTACTTAATGAATACAATGGGAATGAATTTACTGATTCTTATTACTGTTTAGGTAGATTTTGGAGCAGAGATGGAAAACCATTTATCATTTTTGGTTGAATGTCGTGGAGCTTTTGGTAGCACTAATGAGCTTAAGGTTTGTATTATGAAAGTGTTACTTCTGTCTTGTAATGTACAAAATGACCAATTCCCTCTACTTTTGTTTCTTGGAGATCATAAGATTCATTACGGGCAACACAAAGAAATATTATCTCATGATCATTGAGTAGAAGAAACTTTCCATTTCTCATGACAATCTTAATGTTTTCTTATCACCATTTCTCATAACAATCTTAATAGTGTCTGATAATATTGAGGTTCAAGTATTTCATGTATCAGAATGATTTTTCAACCCATTCAATTTCTCCGTAAAAGCTTTTGTAATCATTAACAACCATCATTTGCTCTCATCATTCCCGAAGTACTTATGTATTTTAAACTGACAAAGCTTTACTTCTATAAAGATGGACTTAAATTTTTCCAATGGACAGTTTATAAGGCAGATAGATAATAACAGGGATGTTGGTTAATGCTTCTAGCTATTTGGGATAAAAGGTTTCTCGGGGATGTTGGCACCTCATACACACCTTTATGACCAGGTTATGCATTTCAAGCAGAAGACTTAAACTTATGACAGTGCTTTTCGCAATAGGAAGAGAAATATTTAAAGGACGAAGGAAAAAGACCTGGTCGTCAACTTTCATTTGAATATTTGTATCCCTGGATGCTGTGTTTCACTAAATTTTTGAACAATCAAGTTTTTGTCATCTTTTTCATTCCAACTGCATGTCATGAATGCTAGAGGTAGTGATATGCTTTGACTCCTTGTTGCGCGGAATTCCTCAGCTAAGATTTCCCTCCACTGGCAGGAAACCCTTGTGCACTCCAGCAATTACCTAGCAGTTAAAGCTATGAAAGATGCTAAAAAACATATCAGTTTTTTAAAATCTTGCATAGCATTTAGTGAAGTTACAATACCATCAATTTCAGTTATTATCAGGCAGATGAATCTTTATCTTGAAACTGCAGAGGTAATCTTTCCCCTATTTTCTCCCATAGTTTCTGTTTTAGTCCACCTAATCAAATCATCTATCCTCACTTCCAATACCTTGTTTTTGAAATTTCAGGTTGCTTTATTAGGTGGATTAGTTTCTCATACGGATGGGCTAATTGATTCAGCAATCAATTGTTTACAAAGTTTGGAACTAACTAATGGTTAGATCCATCACTTATAGTTCATGAATTTCTGCAATGTAAAGAGTTAAGACTCATGCATACTAGATTTTCTTTTGATGAGTTTCTGATGCGTACTAGATATTCTATTGATAAATAACTGAAGTTCAAGTCTCCTTGAAATGTTCTCTATTTGTCATTGAGAATTTATGGAAGGCTTTTGCTACTGATTAGTAGAACTTCTTGTGAATTAGGTTAATATCATACAAATTACTGAATAGTTAACATGTAGGTAACCTTGATTGATTGGATTTGACAGTTAATGGTTAAAATTTTCACAGATTCCTACCTCAGCATGCAAATCTTCCTATCCCTTAGTTAAGTTTCTATATTGATCAATGGTATTAGCAAGATGCCAAAGACCATGAGAGGAGTTTTTCACCCAAGAAAGAACATTGGGTCAAACTCCTCTTTAACAAGGTGGCTTGTTACATGTAGGCCCCATTCAGAAAATTAAGCTATTCTATGTGTTTTTGTCACATTTCCTAGTTCGCGGTTTTGATCCTAATAACTCTTCCATGGAAAGGGAATAAGCTGCTTTCGGAATCTGTCAAAGTTAGTTGTGTTACAATCTCAGAAGCTGTAGCTAAACCAGAAAACCAGAAAACCAGAAAAAAGAATGAGAAGAAGAGAGGAAGAAGATGAAGTAACCAAAGGTAGTCTCAAGAATAGAGAGCAACCTAACATTAATTCAATGTGAATGTAATCTTAGGTTCTCATAAGGATATATAGCATTAGGTTACAAAGAGAGACATTACAGCCCCTGACTTACAAAGGGAAAAGACCAAAAAGGACTCAAACAAAGATGACAGGGACCAAAAAAGTCCCTGTTGTAGGCGCTGTTTTATCACTATTCCCTGTTTGGGAATAGCACTAAATCAACACTCCCCCTCAAGCTGGAGCATATAAATCTCCCATGTGCTCAGCTTGGTACAACTACTACGGAAGCTAGGAGCAAATGAGGACTTAGTGAACATATCAGCCAACTGATTCTTTGATGACACAAACGGAGTCTCAATCAGCTTCTTTAGAACAACATCACGAACAAAGTGGCAGTCCACCTCTGTATGTTTGGTCCTCTCATGGAAGACCAGATTGGTTGTCACAATGCATCTGCATAGGTTTGGTTACTGGAAATCCCAATTCCAAGAGTAACAAATGTAACCACATCAATTCAGTTGTAGTATGAGCCATAGCTCTGTATTCTGCCTCTGCACTAGATCGGGCAATGGTGGTATGTTTCTTGCTACGCCACGTGACCAAATTACCTCCAACAAAGGTACAATATCTAGTGGTAGATCTCCGATCACTAGCAGAACCAGCCCGCATCAGAGTAGCCAACAAGATCCATATGCCAATTAGGACGATACACTAGCCCTTTGCCAAGGGCCCTCTTCAGGTAGCAAAGAACACGAACAACAGCGTCCCAATGAGCCTTCTGAGGAGACTGCATGAACTGACTGAGAACTCCAACAGCATAGGAGATATCAGGATGAGTCACAGTAAGGTAGATTAGCTTTCCAATTAGACTTCTATACTGGTGTATATCCTGAAGAGCTTCATCATCATCAATACCAAACTTTTGGTGAGGATCCATAGGAATATCAACCGGCTTGGATGCAAGCATTCCAGTATCAGATAAGAGGTCCACTACATACTTCCTTTGGGATAGACTGATCCCTTTCTTGCTTCGGATTACCTTTATCCCAAGGAAATAATGAAGTTAGCCTAAATCCTTTGTCTGAAAATGATGCTGGAGGTGACTTTTCACTTCAGCAATTCCTATTTCATCGTTACCAGTCAGAATGATATCATCAACATACACTACCAACACAACCAACCTATCACCCCTGTGGCAAGCAAACACAGAGTGATCAGAGTAACACTGAGAGAATCCACAAGTAATTATGGTACCATTGAACTTATCAAACCATGCCCGAGGAGATTGTTTGAGACCATAGATTGCTTTGTGTAAGCGACACACCCTACCTTTATTCTCCCCCTGAGCAACATACCCCGGAGGTTGCTCTATATAAACTTCTTCCTGTAGATCACCATACAAGAAGGCATTCTTGATGTCCAACTGAAATAAAGGCCAATCAAAGTTGACAGCAAGAGAGATAAGAACACGAACAGAGTTAAGTCTAGCAACCGGGGAAAAAGTCTCAAAGTAATCAACACAATAAGTCTGAGTGTAATCCTTGGCCACCAGACGAGCCTTCAACCGCTCACCAGATCCATCAGAGTTATACTTAACAGTGTATATCCAATGACATTTCACCAGGTCCTTACTAGGAGGTAAATCTACCAGACTCCAGGTACCACGACTCAAGAGAGCATCTATTTCTACATCCGTGGCACCCTTCCATCCGGGGGTATGGAGAGCCTCAGAATGAGTACAGGGAACACAAGTAGTAGAAAGAGATAGAGCAATGCCATAAACAGAGGGTGGAAGGTGAGAGATAGACATAAACTTATCAATAGGGTAAACAGCCAAGGATTTTTTATTGCAAGAACGTATACCTTTCCTGTTAGCAATTGGTAAGTCATCAGATGGATCAGAAGGAGGAACTTCACTAGAGGAAGGGAGCGATGGAGAGTGTGTAGTAGCTAGATCAATAACCTCGCCACGGGATTGTCCAACCCTCGCCCTACGCCAATAAACCTATAGAGGAGGTGGAACAGGTGCACTGGGACTAGGGGTGTCAGGAAGCGGTATAAGGGATGGAATGGGAGGGGAGGTAAATGACCACTCCTCAGTAGGCTGAGACACCTGGTCAGAAAAGAACGAAGTACCTTCAAAAAAGGTCACATCGGCACTAACAAAGTTCCGGTGAGCAATAGGATCATAGCACTTGTATCCTTTTTGGGTATGAGAGTAGCCCAAAAAAATACATTTAGTATAGCATGTGGAGACAATTTATCCACATGCATGTGAAGATTGTGAACAAAGCATGTACACCTAAAAACCCGAGGAGGAAGAAGAAAGCTAGGTAGATTAGGGTATAAGATAGAAAATGGAGACCTATTCGACAGAATAGAAGAAGGCATGCGATTAATCAAATGACATGTGGTCATGGTTGTCACGGCGTCAAATCGATCCAAGGCGGTGGGGGGGTGGCTAATCGATTTGGCGATGAATCGCCTGTTATGGCGTTGCCATGGCGGTCAAATCGCCCATGTCATTTTTTATTTTCCCTATTTTCTAAAGTTATTTAGTATGCTATTTTTTTATTTCCCCTATTTTCTAAAGGTATTTAACATGCTACAAGCCTACAATATATACCCTATAACATATAAAACCAACATTAAGTAACATCAAATCATCAAAAATCAACATAGCCCTATCAAAATCACCCTGCATTTTACAAAAAAATCGACCGCCTAGTGAATTAGGCGTGACCTAGAGTCCATGGCGGTGCCATGGCGATGCCTATCAGCCGATGGCGACCGCCATTTGTGAGTCACGTAAATTGTAGCACTGCCATGAATTTCTTTTTCCGTCAGGAAGCCAAATCGCCGCTTTGGCAACGCCATGACAACTATGCATGCGGTTAAAACTCCATCATTCCAAAACTGCTTAGGTACATGCATTTGTATCATAATAGCCCGAGCTACTTCTAGGAGGTGCCGGTTCTTGAACTCAGCAACCCCATTTTGCTGTGGGGTATATGCGCAACTAGTTTGATGAACCATGTCACGGTATCACAAAAGTCATAAATATCATTTTGAGCATATTCCAAAGCATTATCAGAACGAAAAATCTTAATAGAAATACCAAACTGAGTTTTTATTTCATTATAGAATTTTTTGAACACAGATAGAAAATCAGATATGTCTTTTAACATGTAAAGCCATGTGAGGCGAAAATGATCATCTACAAATGTAACAAAATAGCGAAAACCAAACCTATTACTAACTCTGCAAGAACCCCATATATCAGAATGAACCAAAGAAAACGACGACGGACTATGAGACACTGATCGAGATAGAAAAGACACCCGATGGTGTTTACTCAACTCACAGGCCTCACACTCTAATCTAGAAACATGTAGAAAACTAGAAAACGAAAGCTGTAATCTAGGTAAGGCCAAGTGTCCTAGACGACAGTGCCATTGGAATGGAGAGACATCCCCAACAGCAGTAGCAATAGCAGAAGTGGGAGGACAGCCACTGTTGAGGTAATACAATCCATCATTTTCACACCCTCCACCAAAGATCTAGTTAATTGACTCACAGAAAGAAGACTTAATGGAAATTGAGGTACATGTAATACAGACGATAGGTGCAATGAAGAAGTAGGAGAAATAGTACCATGTCCAAGGGTAGGAGTGGATGTACCATTAGCAAGAATGATAGATGTAGAACTAGTACTGGATGAGAAGGTCTGAAAAAGTGATGACTTACCAGTCATGTGAGCGGAAGCGCCTGAATCAATGATCCAGGGGGTAGATGTAGTGGAAAGAAAGGCTGATGTACCTGTATGCGCAAGGGTAGCAGCGGAAGGGGAGGCACCATGGGATGTATTAGAAGAAGCCTCAAGAGAATGCAAGCGCCGGAGTAATTAGTTGATGTCATCACGTATACTAGTAGAAGAATCTCCTGAAGCAGGTATAGGAGTAGTAGTCACCGAGGATACAGTATCAGTACCATCATCGGACACTGCATGATTGGCTAACTGAGTTGCCCATTCTGGCTTGCCATGCTTGGCCCAGCACATCTCTACAGTGTGGTTAGGTTTTCCACAGTAAGTACACTGGCGACCGGTGCGATCCGAGGACTGTCCACTAGAACCTCGACCCATAGGACCACGTCCTCCGCGACCGTGGCTACGGCCACGGCCACGGTTAGCAAATAGTGCAGAATTATCTTTGGAAGGCTGATAAGATTTGGATGAGGAGGTGATACGCTGTAGACGTGAGAAAGCATCATTCAAAGTGAGAACCGTATCACCAGCAAGTAGATGGCCCTTTACTGCCTTTAGATCACTATTCAGTCCAGCCAAAAATTTGGAAACAAAGAACTCATTCTGCTGAGCCTTCAACTTCTCAATATCAGTAATCAGGGGTTGGAAGACATTAAGCTCTTCCATCATCCCCTTAAAGGCATTGTAATACTCAGAGAGGGATTTGTCAGATTGACGAAACTGAAAAAGCTTCTCATATATGTCATAGATCCGTGTCATGTTCTTCTCTTGGGAGTATGTTTCTTTCAGATCATCCCATACTCCCTTAGCTGTAGAATGGAACATAACATTGGTAGCAACATCTGGTTCCACAACTAGATTAGAATTAAGGCATTCTCTTTCATCCAATTTTCATACTTAGCATCATCAGGCAAAGGAGCCTCATAAGTGGTATAGCTCAGTTTGCCTTTAGCTAACAAATACACCTTAATAGACTGAGCCCAAAGAAGATAGTTCGAGCTCCCTTTGAGCTTGATAGAGGTGATCTGGACATTGATATTATCCGATGTAGAAGAAGCAATAGTAGAAAAAACAGTAGTAGTAGCAAGCACAATCCCAGCCATGACAATCAAGTAGTGTAGCTAGCAAGTAATAGGATGAACGTATCTAGATAGGTAGTAAAGCAATTCAGATCTGAAAACTTAGCAATCAATCCAACATTCCATACCACAATTCAGATTGACCATGTAGGCATCAATAGAATATATTGGCAACAAGCAAGCAAATATATGCATCAAACAACTCATATAGGTAGGATAAAATAGATCAATCAATCAAGAAAAGCAGCCTCAAACCTGGCCGCCATCATATAGATAGGGTAAAATTAAAGAAAGGAAAGTAAAGAAAGGAGAGGCAGCGGCTTCAAATCATCAAGCAATCAGCCACTTACTCCAACAGTAAAGGTAAGGTAGATCTTGACAAAGGAGAAATCACTCCATTAGAGATTAGATAATAGTAGTTGCAGGAATAAGTGGCTGTGCACAGAGAAGAAGAACCTCTAGATCGTGACCAGCAGATTTCTTGTCTTCGGAACTCAATTAATTTAACTACAGCAGCTCTGATACCATGTTACAATCTCAGAAGCTGTAGCTAAACCAGAAAACCAAAAACAAGAATGAAAAGGAGAGAAAAGAGAAGAAGATGAAGTAACCAAAGGTAGTCTCAAGAATAGAGAGCAACCTAAGATTAATTCAATGTGAATGTAATCTTAGGTTCTCATAAGGATATATAGCATTAGGTTACAAAAAGAGACATTACAGCCCCTCACTTACAAAGGGAAAAGACCAAAAAGGACTCATACAAATATGATAGGGACCAAAAAGTCCCTGTCGTAGGTGCTGTTTTAGCACTATTCCCTGTTTGGGAATAGCACTAAATCAACAGTTGATTTAGGAGGGCTAAGATTGTTTTTTGTTTCTATGTTATTCACATGTATTTGCATCTTCATAATATCAAGAACTGCACCAAAAAAGGGATAGTTATTTTTTTTTCTTTCCCTTTTCATATGAAATTTCATCATTAGTATTCCAAGGTAACATCCCATGAATGGTGGTAGGATACTAGGATATTTATCTTCTATGGCTAATGGCACCACAATGTGGCCAATCCAATGACACTGCACATTTAGCAAACCCAATTGGCCACCTGTTGGTTGGATGCTTTAATTGTACCTCTCTTCCCTCCATGTGGCTAGGAAAGGATGCAATACATAGACAACATCCTTATACGACCTGTAGGAAATGTTTGAAATTTTGACTAAAAGGTGATTTTGAACACTGGTGAAACAGAAATATTTTGCCAATGTCAACAGGTTTTGCTCAAAATTTTGGCACTTTTTTCAAATTTTTGCCACATTCCAACCCCAGGGAAAGAGTAATATTTTGCTAATCTTGACAAATTATATTGCATATTGAAAAACTGCTCTTTTCCTTTAATGGTAGTATACCCAAATTCTCCCCTAGAATTCATGGGTCCGTAGAAATATATAAACCAGAGTGATAAGCAAGGTTCAATTAGGGCTCTGCATTATAATGTTCAGGTTTTATTGTCATTCTGAACTTTATACCGTTAAATTTGCAATTTGTTTGTGCTCAGTCATGGTTGGCTTAATTTGCAACCTTATTTGTATCACAGAGCTCTTTTGTAGGTTTGTTTATGACCAACATATCCATTCTTTGAGGCATTAATAGCTAAATTGGCTTTTTTCCTTGTGTAGGCCGAACACCAGTTGACCTAGATGGAATTCTCTCCTCAGTAAGGAAATTATGCAGTCTCTTAATTTTGATTCCAGGTAATTCAAATATTTCAAAAATCCCTCCAATCTAAGCTGAGATTTTATGATTTTACTCATGGATTAAAGTATTGGTATCGGTCGCCGTATCGGTCGGCCAAAATTAAGATACGTATCGGAGTGTATCGTATCGTATCGGAGATACGCTAAGATACACTAAAGATACACACATAAATTGATAAGAAACATTTTTTTAAACACTTTTGCATAAAGAATTTGTAAAAAAAAAAAAGCTATTGATAACGTGTATTATGCATAAACACTAAATTGAGGGTATCGCACTAAGAATTCAAGGTTTGTAGTTGTCTCATAAATGTAAAATCCTTGTTTCCAACCTTGATTTCTACTTTAGTTTGAGAGAAATATGGCTAGCAACAACTTTGGAATAAAAACCCCTCAAAAAATCGTGTTTTCTAAAAAATTACCCATCTAGACCATTATATGACAGTAGCGCACTGTATCAGTATATATCGATACTCACCGATACATACCGATACTCACCGATACATACCGGTACTCACCGATATGTACCGATCGATACATACCGAAACATACATTTCACCTAGATTTTATATTTTCCATAGAGTCATATCGGTGCATATCGTATCGTATCGTATCGATGTGTATCAGTAGTGTATTGATGCATATCGGTATGTATCGTAGGATATATATATTGATACGAAAGGATTTTAAAAATTTCATGTATCGTATCGGTGTGTATCGTATCTATCAGCTAAATTTAAGATACGTATCGAAGGGTATCATATCGGTATCAAAGATACTTTAAACCAAGATTTTACTAGATGTTTATTTTTGCACTAACATATTGGATGCTTAGTTACCTCCATGCCATGCATTTTATTTCTTTTCGTGCCACTGCTTTAAAAAGATAATGCGAAATAATGTTGTATTCTTGTTCTTCCCACCCCCCCCCCTTTTCTTTTTGTGTGCCTGGGATAACATACATGCATTCATAGCATGTGTGTGTGTGTGTGTGAGAGAGAGAGAGAGAGAGGGGCTGCCACATGAAAAGTTCCTATCCCATCCAAATCTTTTACATCACCATGTTTGGCTGGTATTGTCAGCTATGGATGTTACCATTCGTAGCTTAGGCAGTAGTCCAAAAGATTCTCAGTTGTCTTTTCACCTCGCCCTCTTGGTGTTGATGGAAACATTGCCTTGGAAAAAGGGGTTATATAACCTACAACAACAACTAAGCTTTTTCCCAACTGAATGGGGTCGGTTACATGGATCCATCAAATCTTTTAGTTCCTTCAATCCGAATCAGATCACTCCTTACTGGTGCATCCCCAGGCCTCCATAGAACATGGTCATTCCACCTCAAACGACTTTCTCGGAACTTATCATGGATCCAAATCAGCTCTAATATGATCATTCCTTACTTTTAATGTGGCAAAACAAACATTAAAAATCTAAGGACAACAAAGAGGGCGCATGGACTACAAGGAGGGCATGTCATTAAATGGAGTGGTAAATGATTGAATCTAAGGCTGAATTTGACATATGGCCAATCCAGACTATTCCCTAGGTAACGATCAGATTTGCCACATCACTCTTCCACATGGCAGATCATGGTGACAACACCCACCAACAAGTATTAACCCTTTTTTTTTTTTTTGGGGGGGAGTCCTAAGTGCATAGCTTCTTCCAAGTCCTTTAAAAAATTATGTGAAAATGTCTGCTTTTCCTATACCAGGTTTGTTCTTCCCGCATCTTGTTGTACATAGGAGAACTAGTGACAAAAACATGCATAGTTTAGGCCTTGTCCCAACTATGACCTTGAATAGAGCCAAGTGGAGGGCAAGGATCCATGTAGCGGGACCCCATTTAGCTGTGTTTCTACTTTCTACTTTTTTGCGTTATTGTGTTACTTTCCTCACTTTTACTTTTTTAATTTTGTCCTTGCTTGGATCCATGTAACCACCCCCATTAAGTTGGGATAAGGTTGAGTTTCTTGTTGTTTTTGTTTGTTTTTTTGTTTGTCACATTGCCAACTTTGATGGGACTTAAACTTGACATATGACCAAGTGACCTAGGGCGGAAATAATACATATTTACAAAAATCAAATGTATAAACCTGAAAGAAAAATATCTGAGATTAGTTATGATTCTTCACTTTTGAAATGATTCTCTTACATCCAGCAGTTGCAATTAAATCACATAAACTTGATAACTGAATATAATGAAGAATACCAAGTACAGTTCTGTGTCATGGTCTTTCAATACCTTATGAAGCATAGCTGTCCGGGCGATTTTGTCTAGATTGGCGCCTTGACGCCTTAATTTTTGCCCCCCTCGACCGCCTTGGTCTGCCTAGGCACCATGACAACTATGATATAAAGTGACGAGTCAGCTTAAGTCTTCCTCATATACAACATAATTTTAATCCGTAAATTTTCTAGTTCCTACTATGTTACATAGATGAGAGAGTTTGGGTGTTTCAGAATCCGAGAGGGACATTTGGTGTCAGTGCAAGCTCGGAAAATTGGAATTTAAGGACTCTAGGGATGAATGAAGATTTTTTTTTTAGACTAGTCATAATTATCCTAATTGGTTCTGCATACTAGATCACTGTTTGTCGTGTTGCCTTGTTCTTATCTGATGTTATTCTTCTATTATGAAGGTAATTCTGAATGTGGAGCCACTCACATCCCAAAGAATATATTATCCAAAATTAGTTCTCAATCATGGTGAGACTTGCATTGCGTCTTTTGGTATGGATACTTGTACCTCCTATATTTCGGTATTGACTTAATGTTTCTCAAAATTTGTAGGATAACTCCAAGATTGAGGATCAGGACATTCTGTGCAGTCGTTTCTCTATCAACAACCCTATCCCAACATAAGCTCCCATACCATGCTAACAGTAGGGAGGTACTCTGTTATCTAACTGTGTCTATGGTTAATGGTTTATTTTATTGAAAGCATGCAAAGTTGGTATGCCTAGAACCTAGAGTTGTCAACCGACCACAACTCAGGGAGAATTCCATTGAACACACTGGTATATACAAACTGAATTATTCTTTATGACAGATCTATAGTTTCCATTGATTGTTTTGGAATTTTGAGCATGTATTAAAGCTCGCAGTGTCTTGTGACTCAGAAATTCTGTTACTCACTGCTTGCTTTTACTTCTTATGGCTCATGATATTCCTTTATACCACCTTATCCAGATTGTGGGGAATGACCTATTATTTTTCTCTGAGCCATCCTATTACCAAGAACTTCTCTCTTTCTCCAGCTCTGTTGTTCAGAGCCTGGTTGATGAAGTAAAACAGGTGCCAAACCAGGTAAGTATCAACATGTGGCCCTTTACGATTATTCTAAGATTCCGTATGATGAACTTTCTCTATTTTGAGCTGACACCCAATGCTTGCACCAAGGCTGCTCGAGGAAGTTTGGCACTTGAAGCTTGCAACTGCATCATATCGTCTTTCAAAGTAGGTTTCTTGTTGCTAGTATTTTTATTTGACTTGTGAAGTAGGTCTTGCATTTTAGTTTGTTAAAATGGGGAGAGTTGGAACCATATATGCTTTCCAAAAAGGCACACACCACACATGCATGTTGGTTGGAACCCAACTTGCTACTAATCATAGCTGTCCATTTAAAGTCCATTCGAATATGCAAGTCTATCCAAAATAAGTAATTATTGATGAGGATTAAGTTTTTCTTCTTCCATGGTGAAGAGAGAAGTGATGTGATGCTATGTTCGGACTCTGGGATCTTCATTAACTCTCACCCCCTATTGTATGAGGTTAAGAATACCCTTCCCCAGTCCAACCAAAGGGTCAGATCCTATAGTTGAAGAGATTATATCTTCACCCATGGTGAGGAGAAACTGGGTCCTATTGATAATATGCGAGTTGTTAACTTTACCTTCTTGGATATCTGTGATGGCACATAGTTAATGTTGGGTCCAAACTGCCTCATTTTGTGGACAGGTGGAGAAGTTGGATTCCTTCTGCTCTATTTGATTAGTGGAACTTTACTTTGTGATCATGTCTAGTACAATAATAATGTATCCATAGATATTCTTTCCTTCTCTAGCAGGAATTCCTGCAGATAATTCATTGTTCTGATTATGTTTCCCCAATGGCATTGCATTTTTTGGCAGGAAAATCAAGAAATGGTACCAATATGCTCTAGATTGATAGAGATTGCCAAGTCATGTCTGAATGCCAATAACAAACATTTGCATTCAACAATCAAGTACCTTGACAAAAACCATTCAACTTCTAGGAGAGAGGTGCCAGCAGTTACCACCTGAGAGAGACTGCTCAATTTGTTATATTACTTCGAATACTTTATCCCTGTAAATTTTGTAAGTCAGAGAGAGTTTTTGTTCCAAGAAGTGATCAATCTAATCTCAACAATAGCTGTGGGGTACCTCTTGAAGGAATAATGTCTCTCTTTTCAGGTATCACTAGCGGATCAAAATCGTCTACGACCTATGATATTGGAGGAGGTTGGCGGAGGGTGGTTTATCTATCGACACGTGGCATCGTACAGGTGGACAGTGGATTGGAAGAAAACGGTTTGAAATCTTGGTTTTCTCTACAACCCGGTTTAAGGAGGAAACCAAACCCTACTTCCTTCAAAACCCCATCCCAACCCACTCCGTTGAAATTCTGATTTTCTTCTTCTGCTCGTGTTCACGATGAGAGCCATCGTTGAAATTTCCGGTTTTCTTCTTCTGCTTGTGTTTATGCTTGAGAGCCGCCGAATCATCGGGAATCACAACGATTACGGCCATAGCAGCCACAGAGAGAGGTAGCAATAACGAAGCCAAAGTCGACGGCAAGAAGCCAGCGACTTTCTCCAGCAAACTCAGCAATCCCAACTCCTTTGCCTTGGAGAAGAAACCAAGCTTCCCGATGGAGGACACTGTGAGCCCTAATTCCTCGGCCCTACTCGTCCAGCTTCTTGAACACATCCACTTCCACTTC
>NC_056567.1:15572532-15572782 GCF_013358625.1 Macadamia integrifolia
CCACTTCCACTTCTTCGCTCGCTTCCACGAAGATCCCTGCTCCGTACCATTGCTTCTCCCAATTCCCATCGTATTTGTTCACCTTCATCGGAGAAAAAAAAAACCAGAAATTCATTTTGAGCGATTCAAATCGAATAGTTGGGGAAACTGTATAAATATCTTTTTATATTTGATAGATTGAGCAGATACCTTTCGAGTTTCAACACAAGGTATTTGGTCCTTCTTGGATTTGACCAATACAACATATCTA
>NC_056567.1:15572802-15573827 GCF_013358625.1 Macadamia integrifolia
GCCTGTATAACACTTAAAGCTGGAGATTCATGGGGGACCAAACCAAAAGTATATTTGGAGCTAGCTACCTAGCATCAAAATTTGGTGAATATATGGTCTTAAAATATAATCGATTAAGCTAGTTACCTGTGAAATACAAGTACAGGACAAAATAAAAACTGCCCCAATGAGATACAAGCAACCAATGGCTTTATCTAGAGATCCAGGTACCACCACTGCTTCTGAAGTCTCAGGACCATGAAAGAAGCTCATGGCTAAGGCCCCAGTGATTCAACCAAGTGTTCCCACAATCTTGGCTTTACTATAGAGACATTTGAGATTCACTTTCCCTAACTTAAAAGAAATTAAGAACAGTAACCATTGAAGAGTTATATCATTAGGCACTAAACCCAACCACCGGTACATTACTCCATTTTGACAGCAAGGTTGGGCATGAAAGAAGCTCATGGCTAAGGCCCCAGTGATGCAACCAAGTGGTCCCACAATCTTGGCTTTACTATAGAGACATTTGAGATTCACTTTCTCTAACTTAAAAAAATTAAGAACAGTAACCATTGAAGAGTTATATCATTAGTCACCATACCCAATCACCAGTACATTACTCCATTTTGACAGCAAGGTTGGGCATGGCAGCAGCAACTACTAGAGAGGTCTTCTTAATCCCTAACAAACCAGATTGTCAGGCATAGTGTAAGTGAAGTGCATTACTCCATTTTGAGCATAAAAAAATAGAGATACACTTGTTGGGGAAAATGCAATCTAGCAGCACCATACAATGAAGTATTTCAATCTAAGAAAAAAAAAATTAGGGACAAGATACTAAAGAAAATCATTATGCAACACACCACAGAACCAATATTTAGTTTTCCAAGAATCTTGATGGATTTTCGAACCATCATACCCTGGATAAAATCCTAGGTGCTCTTCCATTTTTGAGCTAAAAATTCACCTACAATCCGCTAAAGTTAGTTTTCAAGATACTAAATTCAAAGCAAATTAAAGATAAACATAGACAAAAAAAAAAA
>NC_056567.1:15573975-15646117 GCF_013358625.1 Macadamia integrifolia
TTTCCCTTGTTTTTCTACCTAACCCTTCTTCCTTCTACTACCTTTTTGAGCGAGAGGATATTTTTGCTTCAATACTAGTCCATTGTTTATACTAGAGACTTCATTAGGAACAAGATTTTTTCGAACATCAGACACATTGATAATTTCAAGTTGTTGACATAATTCTTTAATCTCATTCTTTACCAATGTGAATCCTTCAGGTGAATTTGAAGCCTGTAATGCTATTTTTACAAGTTGAGGACAAAGATATCTGTATCGTTGTGTACAGTCTAAATTCACATCTTCAACAACTTGTTTCCCTTTATGATCTTCCACTACCATGCTTCTTGCTGCCCGTGTCCATCTCCGCAAAATATAAGTATCAGGGATACACTTAATATCTAAGACATCCAAAACTTTTAAGGAATGACAACAAAGAATGCCAAATGTCTCATATTTCCTGCAACTACATTGAATAATCATGTCAACTGGGTTACAATAGACTTTGTACTCACATTCAGAACCGACAATGCCAACTATATATTTATGAAAGCGAGTATCTTCATTCCGAAAATTTATTTTGCAAATACTAACCCAGTTATACTGCTCCTGAAATCTCTAAAAAATGTAAGGAGTATAGACATCCCCAGCTTGTTCGATAACAAGTGACATCCTAAACATGTTCCTTGGAAGTTGTCTCTTGAATCAAATTCAGCCTTTAATTCATTAGCTCGTTTAGCATTCACAACCCTTTCGAAGTGCTTATCCAAAGTAGATTTTAGATATTCTTTCAAGTCACTATTAAAACTCTCACTAATCTGTGTACTCCGCATGCCTATTGTGAATGTGTTTTTCATATAACACTTTGCCCATTTACATTTAAGTCCATATATATGAAGCAACCATGAATTCTGTTCCAAGTTGTAGTCTCTAAGTAATTTATTCCAATAATACTTAAACTGTGATTTTTCCTCATACTCAAATTACACTTCTTCAAATATTTGAGAAAACCAGAGCCATCTTTCATCATATTACCCAGATGTTTAATGTCATTTTGCATTATGTGCCAAATATACAACCCATGTTGTGTCTCAGGCCACACCTCAGGCAATGCTTTTGCTATAGCGGCATCTTGGTCTGTGAAGATAGTTATAGGTTTTTTCTATCCATTAGCTTCGGCAAATGCCTCAAATAACCAACTAAAAGATTCAACTGTTTCATCATACAAAAGTGCAGCCCCAAATATAATAAGCCCTCTATGATGATTAAAACCATCAAATATCCCAAATGACCTATACTCTTTGTTAGTACAAAATGTGGTATCGAAACTAACAACATCACCAAACTGTGCATAGTCAATTCTCATTTTAGGATCAGCCCAAAAAATATTTGTGATTTGTTCATCACTATCCAACTGCATTGAGTATGTAAACAAAGGATTGTTCATACTCTGATTTTCAAAATATTTCAATAAACTCCCTGCTTCACCATAAGATAAGGAATGTTGTCTTTTAGTTCGTAGATAGTTCTTCTGATCTTATATTATGTAGCCAAAATTCTCTGCCCCGCTAGCTTGCCTACCTATTAACTCAAATGCGGCCTTAGGGTTGATCCTTGAATCATCTGCTAAATCGATTTCATATGAATGTATCTCTAAAATCTTCCTCTGGAAATGCATAAAATGTGTAGTACCAGATATATGAAGAGGGTAATTATGTTCTTCCATAAAAGCACGACATTCATATTTTCCATTTTCCATCAAGTATATCGCCATCCGTGCTAAACACTCTGTTCTTGTCTCAGCTCGTGGTTGTTTTGTATGGATGTCTCACTTATCTATTCTTCGAAAACCAGCTTTATTACATGCCAATCCCTGTGATGTTATAACTGACTTGTCTTTGTGTCTCTTATGTGCAAAATCTCTTCTAATACTAAAACCCAATCTTCCTCCATAACTGTTGTAGAAGTCATAAGCGTCATGCTCTAAATTAAATATCATGTCTACCCGAGGATTACTCTCAGCATTCTCACTTAACTCAACGTTCTCCATATTTCAATAAATGAAGTAATTTGCTGATTTTTTAGAAAGTTGAAACAAGTTACAAATTGATAAGTTTCGAGAACATCTAAGAATGACTCAATTGAAACAGTACCAATTGGGCAAAGTCCAGGTTTTTTTTTTTTTTCACTCTACAAAAGAAAACTTTTATTAAGAAGAGTGATGACCACAAGGAAAGAAGGATATCCGTAAATCCACAACACACTAGAAAGCATTATCTCAACGGTATAAGGGGCTAGAATGTGAGCCTCACAGATAAGAGATCTAGGAATAAAAAGAAACAACTAGTAGACTGAAATTGATTAGAATAGAGAAAACATCACAAAGCAGTTATCACAAAGAGAATTTGTTACAAGGAAAGAGGGGGGTTGAAATCGTCTGCAATTCCGATCTTGTACAATTCCGTGTAATACCACCTTCAAGCGGTGACACGTGTATTGATACCAATACAATGGTCCAGATTTGGTACAACTAATAAAACATTAAATCAGTGAAGAGGCATTTAAATAAGATCTGGACCATTGCATTGGTATCAATACACGTGTCACCCCCTGAAGGTGGTATTGCACGGAATTGTACGAGATCAAAATTGCAGATGATTTTTTTCCGAAAGAGGGATATCCGTGAATCCATAAGCTTTGTGATTTCACAAAGCAGTTATAATATGCCTGAAATCTTAATGCAAGTTTCATCGAACGAAACCCAAATATGAATTTCATCATCAGTTGTAGTTGTGAATCAGTACATATTTGACAGTTGGCAGCATCTGCTGCAGATTTCCTAATTATTTATTTCTTACATCCAATAATGCATCACCACATCACTTGATTGATTGAAAAAAAAATTCATGCAACACAATTAAAATCGACATTGGGTTTCCCTTTTATTATCTCAGAACCCAGGCAACAACTTCCAATCCACCAATTTATCTTGTAATGATACAAAAACAATCAATGAAAGGGAAAGCAATCAAGCAGACTGAAATTGATTAGAATAGAGAAAACATCACAAAGCAGTTATCACAAAGAGAATTTGTTACAAGGAAAGAGGGATATCCATGAATCCATAAGCTTTGTGATTTCACAAAGCAGTTATAATATGCCTGAAATCTTAATGCAAGTTTCATCGAACAAAACCCAAATATGAATTTCATCATCAGTTGTAGTTGTGAATCAGTACCATATTTGACAGTTGGCAGCATCTGCTGCAGATTTCCTAATTATTTATTTCTTACATCCAATAATGCATCACCACATCACTTGATTATGACGCCATGTGTCAACAGATAAACCACCCTCCGCCAACCTCCGCCAACCTCTGCCAATACCATAGGTCGTAGACGATTTTGATCCATCACTAGCAACCATAAGAGATGCTCACAAGGAAATGGACAAGAAGAAATGCCTTATTATAGAAAGCTCTGTCCTATAGCTTGGGAATCTATGTGCATGCCCAAGTCAATGGGAGTTGTAGGACCATAACCTGACTGTTGTATCTTGTATGAAACAATGAGGTTTTGTGTATCAAGGTGTTAAAGCAAAATATTTTCCTGCCTCTAGCTTTTGCTTGAGGCAATCAGCAAAAGGGGTAGCTACCGTAGCTTATTGCAAAGAACGAAATGGTGGTTCACTAGGATTCAAGCCAACTATAAGCTGGGATCTTCCTAATTCCAGCCTCAATCATGGCTTTCCTCATCGCAGAAGCATGGCCCCATCTTCCTGCACCTGCATAAATATTGGACAAGACTACGTATCTCCCGCAGTGTCGTGGCTGCAATTCGATTATCCTCTTTCCTACTTCAGTCGCCAAAGCCACAGCTCCATGAACCTTGCAGGCACCCAGAAATGCCCCCATAACAGTAGCATCAGCCTCAAAAGGCATACCCCTAATAACTTCAACCGCCGCTTCCAGACGCCCTGCTCTGCCCAATAGATCGACCACGCAGCCATAGTGCTCCATCCTCGGATAAACCTGGCATTCATTCAGCATCGACTGAAACAATCCCAACCCCAAATCGACGAGTTGGGCACGAGCGCAAGCAGTCAACACTGTCACAAATGTTACCTCATTTGGTTGCAGACCCTCCTGCTTCATCTTATCAAACATATTCAGAGCCTCTTTCTCTTTGCCATTAGAAGCCAACGAAGAGATCATAGCGTTCCATGTGCACACCCCCTTCATTTCCATTCCGTTGAAGACTCTAAGAGCACTTGCCAAACACCCTGTCTTACCATACATGGATACAAGTGCCGTTCCCAGAAATACTGTCACTTCAGTCTCAGTCCTGGTAATGTAGCCATGGATCTGCTTCCCTTGAGTAAGTGCTCCTCCTTGATCCGAACTGGCACATGAAGAGAGGACACTGACCAAAGTAGACTCGTTGGGTCTCACGAGACCTTCCATCATCATCTTCTCGAAATACCAAATTGACTCTTGGTAGTACTCATTCTTCCCAAACCCATTGATGATACTGGTCCATGAAACTATATCTCTCTGAGGCATGCGTTGGAACAGCTCAAGAGCAGAACCCATGTCGCCGTTCTTGCCAAAGGCGTCAAGCATAGAATTGAAGGCGACAATGCACGGTTTGGTAACTTCTTCAAACACATGGCGGGCATTGGAAAGATCACCAAGTTGTGCGTAGAAGCTGACCAAAGAAGTCTGTATAAACGGGTCGTGCGACAAGCCACGCCTGATGACCTGTGTGTGAACGGGCCTGCCTGTGACGGAAGCCAGGGATGGCAAGGAAGAGGCAGCCTTGATGAGGGAAGGGAAGGTGTGGTCGTTTGGTGGGGCTTGGTGGGCAAGCATGTGGGTGAAGAGGACAATGGCCTTGTGAGGGTCTCCGAAATTGAGGTGGGCTCTGATTAAGGTGTTGTAGAGAAGAGTGTTCATCCATTTCAAATCCGAATTTTGCCAAGAGGGATTGAAGTGAAGGTGGCCGTGGGTGATTATAAGGGCCTGGATCTGGTTGACATGGCTTTTACATTCAATGAAGCGTTGCAGCAGTAGGAGCAAACACCCAGGTGGGTATGACATGCCAATTAGTTAGTTCGTCATGTGACATTGTGATTAAACTAAAAGAAAAAAGGTGACATTGCGACCACATGAGATGCGTCGCATCGAGAGACAGGGATCCAAAAATCCGATTGGGACCATGCTTCTGGCCTCTCATGTCTTGTATTCTATCAAATAGATTTGTGGGTTCTTACCCAAAAAAGGAAAAATTGTGGGTTGATTCTGAATAACCCAAGGCCCAGAAGTGTTACCCTATTCAATGGTGAAACAGATCTCATTGATCTTAGGAACATAAATCCTTACATTATATGATTATTTGTTTGCAATTTTCATTCATTTTTGCATCATTTTAAGTTTGCGTTTCAACATCGATTGTAGCCAAATATAGATAAAACCGAACACAATTGAATTGGTAGGATAGATTATATATTAGCGGATTCTAGGGTTTTTTAGACCAATTATGGGGATCAGCCGGGACCGATCTAGACTCCTGATTCTAAGTTTTTAATCCCTGCATTAAACCATGATTTTCTTTTGGGGAAATGAACACTCTCCTTGCACTTAGGCACAGAGGGTGTTGAAATGATGCCTCCACCGGCATGAAACCTAAAAAAACCACTCCTGTTTATGCCCTTGTGTGCCCCTCATTGGCCTCGCGTTGGGGCTACATGACCAAGGAGCATTCTTTTTCCCTTTCCTTCTATTCTGCTACTTTAAAAGCTATGTTTGGTTTGCATTCCGAGGTCCAACTCGACCCTACAACTACTAGATCACAATGGAACGAACTTACTATTGCTCGGAGGCCCTGCATTGTTATGCTATGTTGATCTTTAGAATTCCATCTTTCCGGGTAATTGTGAGACAATAAATGCTCAAAGAATTTGGTTTCCATTAGAGAATAACAAAACAGAAGAGAAAATCTCTCTTGAAATCATACTATCCGATGCTCCATGGGGAGATCATAGCTAGAGAAGGATCTATATGCCAATGGCCTATCACAGTATGAAGCAATTACAGAAGTGTGTAGTTTTAACTTCAAAAGAGCCTATTATCATTACTCTGAACACCACATGTTACTGGCGCTTTAGCTCTTACTTTCTTAAAAAGCCATATAGCAGCTCCAATACCCACCCCAACAATGGAAACTGCGGTCGTCGTGCCTGCAATAACACAAAGCCATTAGAACATCAAAAGCCATAGCTTTAAGCATTTTAGAATACTGAACATCCCCAGTGATCTCTCACCTGCAATTACCCTGATCTTATAGCTCTGCCCTGAAACTCCATGATCTGCATTGACAGAAAAAGTTTGTGTCAACGAAAACCCAAATCATTTCTAGTAAAGATTGATCATCCATGAAAGCCATTTTCAATTTGTAACATTCAATACCTGTACAGTAAGTGGTAATATTTCCTCCCTCACAGAGACACAAGAAACTCTGCAACTGAGTATCAAATCCACAGGTCCCTCCACCTCTGGAATTATCTTGACATTGAAGGCAAAGGGTAGTGACAGGAATTTCGAAATTGACACGAACCCCATACGCAGGGATCTGATCATAAGGAGGAACAGCTCCCACATTTCTCCAATACACACTAGTATAAGATGCACAATACTGCAACATAAGCCTCAATGACTCTGTTGCCTTTGGATAATAAGAACAGCAAGAACCCCTCCCATTCGATGCCGATGGACAATCAGGTAAGTTTCGGCAGAGATAGCTCGCACTATCACAAGACGAATCACATCGTTCAGGAAATCTTTCGCAAAAGCTTGTCTTGGGCTCTATGATTATGTCATCCTCGCTGCAATTGAAGAAGAGATAGTTATTTTGACTGGAAAGGGTGAAGGGCGTGCTTGTATCGAGGCTAAACGCTCTTGTTGGGCGGAAATTATCTCCATCCTCGCAATTCCACATGAACGGATCAGAAACTACAATGTGGGGATCAGAGTAGCTTAGACTCTGAACTGGGTATCTCCCAGATGGGGTTCTTAGTTCAAGTTTTCCTGTATCAGAGCAAACTAGGAGGTGTCTGTAGTATGGGCTTCCACAGCCATCGTCAATGCCGAAGGGGTATTTGATGGGGATATGGCCACAAGAGGTTCTGCAAAGGCTTGATTGTGCAACAATGGAGTTGAAGAAGAGAAGGAATAGCAGAGGAAGTATGAGAAACCAAGAAGAAGAATAGGATTTAGTTTCTGATATGGGTCTAGTGGTGAAGAGAGAAACCATTGCCATTAGAGATGGCTCTGTCTTTGAAATTTTCATGGTTTCTGAAATGGTTTGAGATTTTTTGGGAGTTCAAAGAAGGAAGCAGAATCATTAAAGTGAAATCTTAAAGAGTGGTGTATGAGAATCTCTATGAAGTTTTCTTTCCTTTTTCTCTTTTCTCTTTTTCTTTTTTCTTTTCCTTTATACCTTTGATTATTCAATAGTCTTTTGTGCAGCAGCTTCCACTAGCGGTTCTGATTTCAGTTTTAAGAAGATTTAGGATACATAGATTAGTGGAGAACCCCTGGAAGAGAAACAGAGAATCAGAATTCTTAAGAATGTGTCTGGTTTAAATTTGATTTGGTTATTGAATAATTTGTAGAAAGTAATGAAGAATTTGTGGAATATAATCATGTGTTTAATGAAGCATTTTAATATTTTAAAATATTGTTTTTCTGTAGGAAACAAGTGGTTTATTGATCCACTCGGTATTTGTTATTTCATGAACAATGTATTCCAAAGTGATTCATTAATGAGTAGAGTAAAGATCACTCAATTAGTTGAATTGCCTTCAATGGGTTAATTTGTTGGATTACAAGATAAGAACACATTTGATTTAGAATTGAGTTTATCTCCTCCCCCTATGACCACCCCCACCCCCACCCCCACCCCCAATTCAGCTCCTCTACGACACAATAGAGGTGGCATCTCAAATCCAACGCCCTGGAGTGTTCCGGCATGGATTCCAATACTTGGGCACACATATTGAGGCACTCCAGGGCGTTTGATCTGAGTTGTCGTCCCTATTGAGCAGTAGAGGAGCTCCGTCCTCCTCTTGAAGAAAGAATCTCTTCATCCACCACTTTTGGTTTTGAATGAAACTTTTGTAACAATATTAAGGATATTTTGAATTTTATACGAAATAATTAAGACATTTTAATGGTGGGATTTTCGATCATAGTAGAAATAACCTCTCCTTGGATTAATAAATTAAAACATATTCTATCTTGTAAGATATGAACTAAAGGGGAAGTCTCATTTTATGACTAGAGAACCTATCATGTAAAATTCCTTATGGGGAGCAGATGTCATGTCGTTTAAAGAAGAAAAGGAAAGCTCATATTCCCTTAGAAGAGCTTGAAGGTGTTGTTTGTTGGGTTTTCTTGAGCTTTAATCTACTTAGTGATATTTAAACCGTGAAAAAAAAAATTGGAAATGAAAAAGTAGTGCCTAATTAGGAAATTATACTGAAAATGTTTGATTGTGGGTAGGGTTGTTTGTAGGAGATGCATGGGAAACCAAAAAACAGAATTTAAGGTTTCTGCTAAGTTGGAACAGGAAAACAGTTATACTACTTTTATTTTTATTTCTGAGCTTACAGTGTACTATACACATAAACACATAGAATATTTTATCTTTTTAAAATAAAATATATAAAAAAAAATCAAACGTTTCTAGACGTACAGTATGTTATAGGACTTTTCCTATTTTTTATTTCATTAATTGTTAAATTTTGGTCAATTTATGGTTAAAATAGGTTTTAAGTATAAAGATATAATAGTGAAGGGGTGACAATTGAGGGGAGGGAGATCCCGCAAAGTGACTATTTTAGATATCTGAGTTTTACCTTAAACGAGAGAGATGAGATTGACGATGATATTTCCATAGAATTAAAGTAGGATAGATAAAGTGGATAGGGTGTCTAAAGTGCTAAGTGATCGACGTATTCTTTTAAAGTTTAAGGGAAAATTCTACAGAACAATCGTAAGTTCAACTATGATGTATGGTGTGGAATGTTGGGCAATTAAGGAGCTTAATATAGATAACTTGAGTGTGGTAGAACCCTAATTAATGACTATGCATGTAAAGTGATGTATTGATTTTATTTGTATCAGATAATGTATTGGTCTTGATAAATGAATCTGAAAGTATTGTCAAATGGTTCAGCCTCATTCTGATTTTGGGCTACAATGTTGTGGTTTGGTTTGGTTTGATTTTTTTTTCTTTTTCTTTTTTTATTAAGGATAAGTGAACATCCGGATCAACAAGCTTGACGAGAGCCAAGATTGAATTTCTGCTTCAGCAAAATTGGTTCAATGGCAGTGGATCAAGGCAACTTGGTTCAACCCAAGAATAAAATAAATTTTGATAAGGCTTTGGCCAGCATGCAGTTTAGTTGGGTGAAGGAAAAAAATTGTACTTGCATTGTTCATCAACGAACGATTATCTTGGAAAGCAATCACTAGCTGGACTTCAATTAGGAGGTCTTTGGATGCCCCAGTATAGAGGAGTGACCATATTCAGATAAAATAGAGCTAAAAGTGCTAAGGGCATAGAAAAAAATAACCATTGATGAGTTGGTAAGAAGAGACATGTAAAAGATAGATCTTCATCTTAGTATGACATCTAATAGAGCTGTCTAGAAGACAAATATCTGAGTTGTCAATTGTCCGTAAAAAGGATGTCCTAGAGTTTTTTATTTTTATTTATTTATTTAAAGAAAAATTAACACGAATCTATATAACTGACCCCATTTAATTATGATAAGACTGAATTATTATTATTGTTGTTGATGTAATAGTGCCATGATACCCAAGTGATAAGTGATAAGTGATAAGTGGTAATTGAAAATCCAATACAAGAGGCCCATCTTCCCATCTTCTCTTGCTAGAATTCTACATCAGCATAGTAGTTTGGATTCTTCGTGAAATAAAGTGGCTTCACATGCCACAAATGTAAATTTATTTATTTATTTATTTTTGAATTACTTACTCTATAATACGTTCATATGATGAAAACAAAGTAGAAAGTGAAAACATTTACATATACATCTTTTTAGGGGTTTATTAATGTATGGTATTTCAATTTAAAAAAGTTCTAATAGTTAATAACATATCATATTATATTATATTAAACTAAATATTTATAGTTTAATAATTTTTTTTTAGTGAAGGATGGTTTATACAATGTTTGTAGAAATAAGGAGGCAAGAACTAGAGAACAAAGAAGAAGACTTAACAAAACGGAGGATGAAAAAGTAATGAAAATACATTAATTAAATTTATTTATTTAATTAAAATAAAGTAAATTGAATTTATCTAAAGGAAAGGTGTTTTCTGTGGAGAGAGCGTGGCTCCTGCACGTATATGAGGACCAATGAAAATACATGAGGAAACATCAACAAATGTGGTATTTTTCATTTCATGGAGACAAACTGATCATTCACCCTCATGTGTTTAATCACTGAGGCCACACTCTCCCTTCCCCCCACTTCCCCCAAACCATTTTTCCTTCTCTAAATTCATTATTTTCTTTGTCCTCAAATGCACATTAGAATTGTCACGCTCTAATATTGTTTGTTGGGAGTGAGAGGATTCACCCTTATCCTTGTAGATCTTCACATCATGACTGTTCATATCTGATGTGGAATTGGTTGCATTCCCATGAAACCCTAACAAGACAGAGTTGCTAGGGTACCATTGGCCATCAAACCTAGAGAACCTTTTCCCTTGAGTAAAGAGATTACCTTTGGAATATTCGTTATTAGAGTTATTACCTGACAGAACATCAGTTATAAGAGTTATCACCTTATAGAATATTCATGAGCTTAGCAATCCCCACTATGATAGGTGGCAACCTTGGAGATCTGCTACGTGTACTGACTCGTAGACGATCATCTCCCGTGATCTTTCGATAGCAGCTTAGTTGGATTGTGGAGATAAAATGATAAGTCTATTAATAAGACACCTTTGGGCAAATAGATAAGGTTGGCATCGGCCTCACTGTTTGCTGCTAAAACCCTCACTTCCAGAATCCTCGTTCTTGCACGGACAACCTCTCCTCTTTCTGCTTCTTCGATCCAAATCCGCTCAATGGCTCACTCTGCGGCTTCCGGGTTTAAGAAAGTCCAGATTCAGAGGGATGACACTGTAAGTAACATAGGTTACCGCATATATTTGCATTTTATATAATCTAGTTTCATATTTTGTTTGTTGGATTCTTTTCTCGACTTCTATGGAGTTTGAATGGTGGGATCTTTCGAACTAGTGGTTTTTTTTTCCCTTTTGTTTCCCTAATTGTTGGTGTGTTTTGGGTGGTCGATGATGGATGCTTCGAGTTTTACGAAAATGAGGCAATTATATTTCGTGGATTGGTTCTGGTTACTTTTTAGGGGATGTAGCCTATAATGCTGGACGAATTTCTAGCATTTAGAGCGAAGAATCGATTCTTATGACAGATGCAGGTGTGTGCTTCTACGAGAATGTACAAAATGAAGTGAAGTCTAATTCTATAAACCCATAAACCATATTTGTATTTGCAGGCTTGTAGAGATGTAATTGGGGATGGAAATGAGAGATTACTGGAAAAGAGGATAAATTTTCTTATCATTGCTTATATGATAGATAGATGAAAATGTTAGCCACCATTATTCTTATTGCTAACCCTTGATCACACCCAAGAGGCCAAAATATAGACCCTTTTTTCCGATATGATGTACTAGAATGGGAAGTGGGAAAATCTTGCCTTTATGCAATATAGTGTTTTTGATGAAACCATGTTTCCCTTTTAATTGAGAGAATCACAGGTTGGCCGTGAGGTTAATTTAGGTGGCACATGGGTTGCCTTCAAGACACCCAGTCGACTCAGCTAGTTGCACAGGAGACTGGATTTAGTCTTCTTTGATTGTTCTCATGCTATAGGTGTATTATAGGTACTAGAGGATGCTATTGACTTCCTCATACTAGTGAATTGCTTTCTAACTATTTTGTTTCTTTGTAAATTTCCCCAGACATTTGATGCATATGTGGTTGGTAAAGAAGATGCTCCTGGGATAGTGGTGTTGCAAGAGTGGTGGGGAGTTGACTTTGAGATTAAGAACCATGCATTGAAAATTTCCCAACTGGCTCCTGGTTACAAAGCACTCATCCCAGAGTAAGATCTATGTGATTCTGCAGAGATTCAGCATCTCTTCATTTGCAAAATTTAGCGTGTCTGATTGCCAGCTGGAATGAAATCATTATTCTGGAGTCGTGTTGCATATAAATAATGTATAGATTGATGCTTCAAGATAGTCTCATCTTGACTTTTTTGATAAGAAATGTCATCATAATGTTTTTATTATACTATTATTTTCATTGTGGTGTAGGACTTGAGATGATTCCATTTAGGTGGGGGATCTCATGCCTTAAGAGCTATGGAAACTCACAAGAAATGGCTTCATTCAGATTGTAGCTAAACAGAGCAGGAATTTGATGATGAATTACTTTAGAACATGGAATCCTCTTTGCTAATATATTAATTTATCTTATTTTTGTTTTGTCCAATGGATAAAACTTCTATCATTAAAAAAAGAAGAAGAAGAAGGAAGAAAGCGAGAGAGTGAGAGAAAGAGAAACTTCTAGCCCTTCTAATTTTTATTGTCTTCTTCTTGTCTCAGTTTGTATCGTGGAAAGGTCGGTTTGGATGTTGCAGAAGCACAACACCTAATGGATGGTCTTGATTGGCAAGGTGCTGTTAAGGATGTTCGTGCTTCTGTTGGCTGGCTCAAAGCAAATGGTTCACAAAAGGTGTGTCATCAATTTTTGTGTTTTGTAGGGAATTGCGATAAAGTTTTCATTATTTGCCAGTTACAAACAATAAAATCTATTATAATATAAAGCAGCGTTCTAAAGGATCATTTGAATGGACAGTCAGCTTACTTTGAACTCTGATTGGACTGCCCAACAGCCAACAGATTTTGGCAAATGGATCCAGTCTGACTGTGAGGTGGGACAGTCAGATGATTGGATCATTTCAATTACCAAACAACTGGATCCCAACAATCTTACTCACGGCCCATGTTTGAGACACAAAGAACGGGTTTATCGGTCCTAGCTTGAGCAAGTTGAACTAGCATTTCCTACATCTTTTAGAAATCTGAACACCTGATAAACTACCTGACAACAGGAAACCAAGTCAACAAAAAATAGCTAACAAAAGAGGGCGACCAATTCCCCCTCCCCCCACACACCCTAGAGGGAGACCCTATAAAAACCCTCAATAACAGACTTGGCTGGAAGTGTGATTCAAACTGTGATCTCAAATGTCCCCTACTTCTTGGTGGACAAGATCCATAGCATGCCCAACCCCTTCGCGGCTTCCACCCCCAACACCCCAGAAAAAAAAAAAAAAAAAAGACCCCATGGTCTGGCAGCATAACTAACTGATGGTATATGATAAACTCTTATTCATTTTTGGAAAGAAACAACTCCGGTAAGAAATCTATACAACTAGGTCAGATCAATTTTTTAGATTGTGCTATGGCATACATCTTGTGTCTGCTTTGGACACCAATGCGGACACTTTAGTCTTTATATAAGTTTGTGAATTGGTTTCATAAGTGAAATAGACTTGAGAATTTGTATACCTTTTTCTATAAGCATAATTTCCAGAGTAAATGCTATGTTGGATTTGCCATTTCCTTGTTAGAAACAAAGAATCATAGTAGTGTCCTTGTAATTGGTTGCAAAGATTCTCTTCGGAATCATTTGGCAAACCTAGCCAACTTCCATCATGAAGCATTAGATCATTTCTGTTTCCTCATATGACTACTTGTCCTTGCTCCACTTTAAACACCGATCTAATACATTTCTAACTTCCTATTAAGTCAATTTGAGTTTCAAGATGCTGACTGTTGACATTTCTAACAATATGCAGCATGAATGCATATTCCCCTATTAAAATTGAAATATGTGATTCATAAAAATCGAACAATTATTATGTACTATTAATGTAGGCTCAGTTCTACCCCAAAAAAAAAAAAAAAAATTAGGCTCAGGACCCATTACCATCAGTCAATCAGGGCAGTGGTATATGTGGATTTCATGAGATTGGACTTGCAATGTCTTGGCATAGGCCTGACATGGTAAGAAAAGCAGCCCATCTAGGTTTCCATTGATTATTGGACCTTGATGCAATGGTGAGGTTGCTTCATTGTGACCAACTGGTCATGGGTTCGAGTAAGGAAACAGCCTCTGCACGAAGCGGGTGGTAAGACTGTGACATTGTGACTGTCGCCAGAACTCACAGTGGTGGAAGCCTCGTGCACTGAGTATGCCCTTTTTATTGGATTTAGTGCGTTATTATCTTCTGTTTGTCTCTGAAAGAAACATCTAGTCCATATTTTTGTTTCTCTGCTTTGCTTACACTATGCCAGGTTTAAGAGCTTCCATCTTAAATCTAGGCCATTGCTCAGTGCTGGTCCTGCCTATACTGGGTCCTGGGTGGGGTGAGTAGCATTTTTGCCAAGTGCCTGCTCTCCAGACTTGTAACTGGCATTTGCCCTGGCAGACCGGACCTCTTTTACCATTGCTCTAAGCAATGGCCCCCATTTGCACAAAGTTTTGTTCTTAATTTATTTATATTTATTCAAAGTGAGATCCTGCATTTAACCATCACCCTCCATTGCAACAGGTTGGTGTTACAGGATTTTGCATCGGTGGAGCTCTTTCCATTGCTAGTGCTGTCCTGGTTCCTGAAGTTGATGCTGCTGTTGCTTTCTATGGAGTTCCTTCACCACAACTGGCTGATCCTGCCCAAGCCAAGGCACCAGTGCAGGCTCATTTTGGGGAGCTTGATAACTTTGTTGGCTTTTCAGATGTTGCAGTATGATAATCTCTTCAACCCCCTTCCATGCTCTTTTTACTATTTAAAACTTGCAAAGTTTACTTATCCTTGAATAATTGCTCGTGTTAAACTGTGTTTTCCATACTAAAATATGTTCTTGGGTTTCAGTTATAACCTTGCAGCACATTATATTTATCCTGAGTTTTGACTGGTTTTGAGGTTGTGCCTACTGCCAAAACCTGTTCTGCTTGAAATTCTACCAGTATCGTCCCTTGCGCTATTGTCTGGTTCAAACCCAATTCTCATCCTTGTCTTTCTTTTGTTTTCCTTTGCTTGTTTTAGATTTGAAGCCCCATGTGATTTTTTGTTACTGTAGCACTGGAAAGTGTACTTAATTACTTGGACTTCAAACAGCTGGAGGGAAAACTAGTCAGTGATGTAATTAATGACATCTGTAAAAAAATTTCAGGCTGCAAAATCTTTGGAGGAAAAACTCAAGGCATCTGGGGTTCCATACGAAGTGCATATTTATCCAGGCAATGGCCATGCTTTTATGAACAGGTCCCCTGATGCTGTAGAGAGGAGGAAGGGAATGGGATTGACTGATGACGACGAAGATGCAGTGAAGCTGGCATGGTCTCGTTTCCAGAATTGGATGAGCCGCTTCGTGTCTCCATGATTGGAGAACCTTCCTAGTTACTACAATCCTTCACCTCATTATACTCTCTTAGAAGTTTCATAGTTTCCTGGGTTTATCTATAAATAATAGCTTTTTTTAATGGATGATATTAGTTTCTTGTTATGTTAGACACTTGTTAAAAATGAGACAAACAGTTGGGTATGCTGGGGATATATCCATAACTATGTCTCTCTTTCCTTCCTTTGGAAAAGTTCCTTATGCCTTTCTCATCATAAGGTCGAAAGGTTTTATGCATAAAAATTAGACACTTCAAAAAAAAAAAAAAAAAAAAAACTCTAAACTGTTGGTCTTGTTAAATTATACTTACAAACTTTTTTTTTTTCGAAGACAGAAGTTACAACGTTTATTTTCTTTAAAAAAAAGAAAAGGGTGGACATCATTATACCTAAAGTATCAAACAATAATATATTATTTATTTATTTATTTTCTATTAAGTTGGGGTAAGACTCATATGCTTTTTTGTCATCGTCGTCTATGTGAGTATGTGACAGGGAAGTTTGTCTCAATGGCCAAATATTAATCCAAAGTAAACAACAATAGTTATTCATACTCTAATTCAAAGCTGTTTGTACTATAGTGTGTAAAAAAAAATTTAACCCAGCACTTCCAAAATGTTCCAGAAATACCTTCAAGATATCAAGAGCCTTCTGAGGAGAGGCTGCATTCACTGCTTGCCCTTTCTGTTTCTGCGCATTAACCTACCAGAAGAAAGCTCCACCAGATCAGAGTTCAAAAACATTAGAGGGAAATTATCATGCCCAAGCACTTCAGTTCCAGCGCCCGTTACAATAGTGTGTAAGGTCTGAAGATGGCTTTGGGATTAATCCTCCAATGATCAAGTTAGAGACTCGTGCAACAGTAGTGGGAGAGTGATAGTAAGTGAGATAGTGAACTTATCTCTGTCCGGTTCTTTGGTTCTCATTTATAGGATCAGATCACGTAAAGTCTTACTAAGAGATGCTTTTTTGCTTCTGATGAACTTGGGGCGGTTTGGAAGATCCTATCTCGTAAGTCTCCTTTTTCTATGGGGAATATTTTCATCCTGTTATGACTATTACGGATGACGGTTTAAGTTACTTTGATATCCAAAGTTGTTGGCTTTCCATGGTGTATTTAAATTTCCCTTGAATTTTGACGTGTGGTTAGATGCCACTTGCTCGTAAGGTGATCGATCTTGTTTTTTACCAATAAATAAATTTTTAATAAAAATATTAAACCTTCATCAAATGAGGATGAATATAAAATATGACATCTTTTATAGCGTAATTATTTTCTCTATTAACTTGAAATTGTACTAATGAGACATTTGTTCTGTATCAGACGGACAGTGCCCAAACCCAAGGGGTGGGCACATGGGGTGAAGTAAAGGCCCACATCCCATGAAATGGAAAGAAGTGGATTCGCCGATGTTTTCATTAGCTCTAGGGCGAAGGAGCGGCATTCTACCACAAGAAACACTTAAAAAAAAAAATAAAAAAAAAAAATAATAATAATAAATAAATAATAATAATAACTTTTACCGCCTTTGACGCGCATTTGATCGCCTCTGGTATGGCCGTATGGGGTTAATGATAATCTTTCGTACTTTGTTGGAGAAAGGGTACTCCGAAGAGAAAATTGCAGTTCGCAAGAAAGGACAGCCGAGCAAAATTTCTCCCCTTCGTTCGTTAGCTTGTCTTTCCCTTTGCCAAGCTCTATCTCTCAAAACCCTGTATTCTTTATTCCTGTTCCAATACAAATTTCTAGGGTTTTGAGAGAGAGAGAGAGAACTGAAGATGGATCTGGAGGTCGTGGGACGCCATGCTTTTCTCTTCGACGACGACGCGACCGCTGCTTTCGTGAACTCGAGAGACGCCCTCGTTGAATGGAACTCGCTTCTCATCGATAGATACGACGTCCGCCACCTCCTTCAAAGTCCTCCTCCTTCCCTCAAGAAGCGTCGCCACCATCCTCCTTCTCCTACCTCTTCGCTAACCGAGCTCGATCAGGAGAGATACCTCGATCTACCTCCACCTTCTGATGACCCTGATTCATCATCCCTTTTAGGTTCGTCAATTATTTATGCTCTATCGATTATTACTCATGGTTTCTCTTTTTCTTCTCATTATTTGCATTCATAAGTAGCTGACATATAGCAATTTTTTTGGCGGTACTGAATATTTTTTCTTGTTCTGGTGGTTGCGTGTTCCAAGGGAGGGGGAGAGAGAGAGTTTATTTTCTTGTCGGGTTTCAGGATTCTAATTTTAAGTGGCTTGACGCATTCATCGGTGATAATTTAATGAAGTACCAAAGAATTTGATCGAAACGGTAACGTGGGATCTGAAGAGCTCCCTTTGACCTTTTGTGGACATTCATGTCCACTAGTTGGATAAAAGTTAAAATCTCTGATACTGGAAGGAAGCTTTATGGTTATTATGAATACTCAACTCCACCCACAACGCCATTCCCCAACTAAATTGGGCCAGCTTCGTGAATTCTTTTCCGCCATTGTACTTTATCATGGTTACCATGAATTATCAACCATGAGGGGATACTAGAAGTTGAGTAAAGATGAATTGTGATTATGCTTCATTTATGTAGCTCGTCTTAGTTGAGATATCCCATAGGGCATCAGTAGAATTTCTGAAATGTTGCTTCTTGGCGTCCTTATCCTTCCTTTTTATCAAAACATGCCCTTGGTGATCCTCGACTGGATGCAAAATCAAAATCATGTGATAATAAACAAAGAAGGTTTTTTTTTTTTGTTGACTTAAAGTGGGTTTTTTTCTGAACATAAAAGACCTGCATTTAGATAAGTAGACCCTGTGAGTCTGTGACATTCTTTTCTAAAGATCCAACACCTTCATTTATAGAAAACCAAATATAATTTCCAGCGATGAGAATAGAAGAAATGAAGGATTGAAATATTTTTTATTATTTTTTCTTTGGTGCGTCCTCAAGTTCTTGCCTACCATTTTTTTGGGGGGGGGGGTGTACAATCGGAACTCTCACACTCCATACCCCTCAACACATGAGGTGGGACTTGTTCCCGGTCTCTGTTATCAACAGTTGGAGACCTTACCACCAGGCCGACTGTGGCACCTTGCCTTGAATCATGGTTATATTAAAGGCTGCAAAATTCTGTTCTGAGTACACTGTATGTCTTGAAATTGGTTCACAAAGAATCCCACTAAAAAAGAAGTAAAAAATACATGGTTTGCAATGGACCTTGTATCCCTTTGATATTGGAAGTGTATAGCAATAGCTTAGAAGCACAATTCCATCCTAGATGCCATGTGGGTAACTACATGTGGGTATGATAGGAAATTTCCCTGGAGAATGCTTTTGGAAGTTCCAACATGTGGAAACAATTGTGCATGTTATCTCAGTTTAACAACGTGTGGAAACATAGTAATGCAGCCTGGTTTCCATGGTTCTCAGTTAGAGGATATGTTAATTCCAAACTGCAGTACAGGCCAGGCGATATTCGATAGCTATGCAAAAGGCTTAACGGAATATGAAGAATAGATCCCAAACCAGCAATCAGAACAGTGACTATGAAAATTACTATCAGAGAAGATAGATCTGATATAATGGTTTTATAACAGAACCCAGGATTAATGAATATTTAACAGATAACACAGATCTGAAATACTAACCTGATATCAAAATCTATAAACAGAGAGCAATGTTCATGTTTACTAGTTGCAGTGCAGTTGTCTTAGTGTTAACAACAGATAATAGCAGCCAAAGAAGAAAATCTTTTGCTGGTTCTGCAGAGTAATACCTGCTGAAACAGAAGAAGAATATGAAAGAAAGAATAAGAAATAATAGGAGGAGAAAAGAAGTTCAAAGGGAGAGAAATTAGGAAGTAGAAGAGAGATTGTGGGAGAGGAAAGAAGAGACAGAATAGGGAGATCGATGAGAAGGGGAGAGGGGAAGGAGAAAGGCTCATGCACCTGCCATTCTAATACCACTGCATCAATGGTTATCCATCTAATCTAATTGGTGTTATACGTTATTTGCAATATATTTCCAAGTTTGCAGGAAGGATGTCTATTTTGCAACATTCTCATCTGTTCTCGGACAAGTAAGAATCATTTCACCTGACTTCACCCTTTTTCTTTTTCCTTGTGTCTGCAGTGAATTGGTTGTTTTATGCCCTGTCACATCTTCACTATTCAATCTTGCTTTTTTAATTTTGATTTAAATTCTCTTTCAATATAATCAGATAATGGAGCAGAACCTGCAGTTGGTGATGGTTATCATTCTGTGGCCTTCTCTTATGGAAACTCAGATATTTGTACCGATGAAAAAAAATCTTCTGCTGGGTTGGGAGATTCCAGTTTTCTTCCACCTTTCCCAGTGCCTGAAAGCCTACTTCAAAACCTAGTAAGTACTTATTTGCATATTTATCTCTTTCCCAAACTCTCTTTCTTCCCCCCTTCATAGAAATCTAAATGTTGTTGTTTGTATAAAATGGATTCTTATCCAATCTGGCCTGGTGATAATTGTCTGAAGTGCAAATATTATTCTAAGGCTTACCATGTCTAAGTTTCAGATACTTGGAGCAGGGAAGGAGTTCTTCTGATCTAAGGTTGCCACTCATAGGCTTCTTGTTGTCTTTTGATGTGTCATGACCAAGGGACCGTGCAGGTGGGATTAGGATGATATATTCTGTTATTTTCTGAGGGAAATATCTTCATCACCACATTGAGCAGTGGGCTGAAATTCATTACAAAGTTCTGTTTGATCTTTATAGTTATCAGAATATGTGTGAGATTCCATTGGTCCGAGTATGGCTTGAATTTATCTTGTAAGATTAAATCTATTTTTACTCTTATATAGTTCCTTCACTAAGAGGGATTTTTTTTTCCTTTTTCTTTTTTGGATGCAGCCTCCTTCAGAGAAAGTTCATCAGATCATCGCAAGAACTGCAATATTTGTCAGCAATCATGGGGGTCAATCAGAAATTGTCTTGAGGGTCAAACAGGGGGACAATCCAACATTTGGGTTTCTTATGCCCGACCATCATCTTCATGCATACTTCAGGTTCCTTGTTGATCATGTGGAACTTCTGAATTCTGGTGTAGATGCTAAACCTTTAGATGAGAAGAAAGAAGAGAGTGCAAAGAATCCGACATGCGATGTTGCTGTTGGGGCATTATCCTTGCTTGGTTCTGTATATGGGTCTGGAGAAGATGAGGATGGTACACATCAGTTTATCTCAGAATCTAAAGAGAAGGAGCTTGGTGAAACCTTAAATGCTGATAATGCAACAATTTCTCATGGATCAGAATGTGCTGAATCTTCTGTTGGTTTATCTGGAAAAGTTGGGGAGGCTCTCAAGCCCCTGCTTTATACTGCTAAGGAAAAGTCTCTCTTGTCAAAAAGAAATCGATCTGTGGCTGCTGATAATTCTGATGTCACATGTAGCCGGAAAAGAGAAGGTGAATCTCGGGGTTCATCTGGTGTTTCCATGGAGAAACCACAGGTGTCTACTTTGTCAAGCATGTCTAAGGTTGAACCTTTGATTATGGAGCCTCCATCGGATTTAAAGAGGATGGTTGATAAAATAGTAGAGTTTATTCTGAAAAATGGGAAAGAATTTGAAGCAGTACTCATAGAGCAAGATAGCAAAAATGGGAGATTTCCATTCCTTTTACCATCTGATCAATATCATCCTTATTATCTGAAAGTTCTTCAGAAAGCTCAGGAGGTGCGCTTCTTGGTAACCTTCATCATAAATATCTTAGTTATTGTAGTCGAACAATATCAACAGTTCTGTGTGTTCCAAAATGTTAAATGGTTTGTCTTGTTGGGTTGATCATTGAAATTCAAAGACTGGTTGCTTGATGCTCTAACTCTTCATGCTGGGGGAAGATATGTTCCCGTAAATTTTTTATTCACTCTTCATACTGAGGGAAGATATGTTTCCGTAAATTTTTTATTCTTATTAAAGTTTATTGGTCTTGTTCTTGTTATTGTTCCCTTGCTCAACTGTCGTGATTATTAAAACAAATATAAGCAGTTATACTATTCATTAGGTCATCTGCTAAGCTGCCAAGCTGCCATACGGCAGTTTATAATATAGATTCTTTGAACCACTTAAATTTGTTCTTTTTTTTTTTCTTGAATATCTCTGCCATTATGAAATGGTTAAAAGGCCCACAAATTTGTGTTTTTATTTTCCTTCCCTTTTCCTTGGATTGAAGGGCTGGCCGTAAAAGTTGATCAGATCAATTCTAATGGCAGAGATAGCTGAATCTAAATGGCAGATATCTGATATTCAAATTTGAACCCAATGTCTAATACCCAATATATTTAATGTATGTTTCTGTAGTACATGAATTGTATCTTATATAAAATTAACTCAAAAGTTCTAAGTATCTTTTGTTATACATAATTACAGAATATCGTTTTACTTAACAATTATAATTTATGTATTTGTAATTTGTAATTTGTAATTTGAAGCAGATATATCGAAATTTGTAATTTGTATCTGATGGCTGAATATAAGAATACCTTAGAAAACAGACAGATACTGGATTTTACAGAATCATCAATCTGCCTGTATATTTAACTTGAGTTTAATATTCTTTTCTGGTGGTTCTGCTCCTACATAGAACAATGCTGAATCTGATAAATCAAACAGCTGACATTGAAGCTATTTTACCCCCCCCCCCAAAAAAAAAAAGAGTGGTTTTCCTTTCTCCATTTTAGGTTTAATATTTCTTATTTGTATTTCTGACCAAAATAGTAACTTTTTTCCTCTTCCAAATCTTTATCAAATTGGTTGGATACTTGTTTGATAGAGTAAGTTCTAGAATTGACTTTTGTTCATTTTCTCCCCATGTTCTTTTCTTTCGTTTCTCTTTTCCACTCAATTCTCTCACTTGATAAATATTCTTTTCTCCCCTTCTGATTAATAAGTTGTTACCAACACTTCTTTTTTTTCTTCGACAACCTGATGGTTGTGATGTTGTATCTTAGTCATTCACAGTCTCATAGCTACTGGGGCTTCCTCCAGTAGGTAAACATGAGAATTAAATAGGTGTCAGTATGGCCATGGATGATAATGTCCTGGTTGAAACATCAGCAAATTTCTGAAAAAAATCGTCAGTCATCTCTCCCACAATTTTTTTGTTGTGCTCCTCCCACCGGTACCCATTAAAAAGAAGAAGAAGAAGAAGATTGAGGCTTCTTCAAGGTTGTCATGATTTCGTACTTTGTGGGATTCTAATGTGGTGGCATTATCGTGGCTGGACTGGCATGATGACCGAGACAAACCAGAACCAAATTGGATTTTTGGTCCATTAAGGGTTGGTAGTGATGCAGTTTAGTCTTCATCGAGCCAATTAGGCCTGGGAATACTTTATTTTGGTGTTTGGTTTGATTATATGGGCTTGGGCCTTTTATTTTGGGTTTATCAATGTAATGAGTCTCTTTTATAACCCCCAGAGTTAGGATTTGAAGAGGTACACGGGAATATATATATATATATAAGATTATGTGGGTTTTAGATTAGAAAGAGTCCTTATTAGTTAAGTATTTTGTGTCTTAATGTTTAGGTCATTTTCCTTTTAGTTAGCACCTTTTTTTGACTTGTTTCTATTTTTCAGTTTTCTAGAAGATCTAGGTTAGATTGGGTTCATATGGAGTTATTACTAATTTGGGTTATTTCTATTTTGTTAAAGGGTTGCTCAATCTGGTTTTAGGAACTCATAAGTTCTAGAAAGTTCTGTTTTCAGATTTCTTGGCTCTCAAGTTCAGGAATTTAGGAATTTTTCTAATTCGCGTGTTGTGTTGAGAATATAAAGTTGAGGGGTTAGTTAGTCTATAAATTAGTGATCTGCTTTGCTATGTAAGACAATGATTTTATAACGCAATGAAGGTTTAGTTTTATTTTGAAGTGGAGGTTGGTGCTTCTCTCTCTCTCACTTCCAAAATCACTCTTCACATTACTGTTCATGGTACTGTTCAAAGCCCCGGAACAGCCCCTTATCTTCTCTTTCTTAAGCCCACCACAGCAGATCCTTCTTTTGATCTGCATTATTTGGTATCATAGGGGTTAATATTGTAATATTTATTTAAAATTAGGGAAGTGTATACATAGGAGTCTTGTTTTAGTGTTAATTTCCTAATAGATGCAACATGACTATTATCCGTTGATTATCTATCCAATTGATAACAACAAAGATCCTCTGATGGTTTATTTGTCTGTTAATTTTATTTATTCATTATTGTCTAGCCAGTTAACTTTAGATGATTAGATTACATCACTTGATTACTACTCCTTTGTGTTTTTGAATGGAAATAGTTTTGAAGCCACATGCGTAACTGGCAGTCAGAGGTGCCTCATGTAGGTTATGGTTCTCATGATTTTACAATGTTATATACTTGTATCTATTGCCATTTGTCAAATCATATTTGATTGTTTAACAATTTAAGCTCATATTCTTGGGTTAAAAGAAATTTTAAAACTTTTGTTTCCTCCCATTGCTCTTTCTTTCTTTCTTTTTCCCCTTTTTTTTGAATATATCCTGTTCAGTTAAAAATCGTCCGTTTTTGAAATGTAAGCCTCAGATTTTGGCAAGTAAAACCTTGCTTTTTACAACTTTGAGTGGGTAGCATGCGAGGGAGAAGTTTTAGAGTTATCTTAGTATTCCTCTCCAATCGGTCTTTATTCTCTATCAGGTTTTCTTTAATAAATGAGTAGTTGTTTAATGAGTTGGGGCTTTTTGGACCTCTATGCTGGCATTAGGTCTCATTCTTTTTTGTGTGATTCCTTGGGTGACAGTTTGATTAATTTAGTTGTAGTTGTCCTATGTCTACTCCCCTGGCACAGGGGAATATGTGTTGGTGAGGGGCCTGTGTGTACAAGACTCAATATATGTTGGAGTGTCTGAATGACACCTCTATAGGTGTATTTAAAATTTGACACATTTTAATTGCCTCTTGTCTTATTCTCAAAAGTTCTTTAAGATAAGGGTATAAAAGGGTTTTTAAATACACATTTTTCAAGTACACGTGAAATGATGCCATTACCCTAACAGGGAAAAAGTTGTCATATTAAAAGGGCAAAAAAGTAAGGTTACAAATTATTTGACACCTTGAGGTGTGACAATAAGAAAATCTCATAAATGATTGTCTAATGAATAATGATTTAAAATTCTGTTGGTTGATATTCTGGGATTAAAAGAATTTTTAGACTTTCTTGTATTTGATTATGTTGCTCTAAGTTTTCTCTGGATTTTCTTATCCTCTCTCTCTCTCTCTCTCTCTCTCTCTCTCTCTCTCTCTCTCTCTCTCTCACACACACACACACACACACACACACACACGCACATTATTCTTGTTTGTTGAAAAACCATGTGCATATTTGAGTTGGTGAGCGTGGGCATTTATTGATTCTTTTAAAAGTTAGAAACCATTTGGAGAACTTTTAGAGTATCTTAATAGGAAGCAGAGAATCACCTTGCATGGTACTGATTTCCAATCAGCATGTCCTTTTGTAATTGCCACACGGAAGTTCAGATGGGATGGGATGAAAAATTTTCAACTGTAGACCCCAACCCCAAGCCCATGCTAACGTGTCAAATTTCAGACCAATCTGAGTTTGCCAAGTGGCAAAATCAGAATTTGAAAATCAGGGACTACCAAAGGGGTGCACAGGATTATAGTAGGGGTGATGGACATACATGGGAGGGTATATGAGAGGGTATATTGAATTTTGATCTGTTATTTAACACGTGGCAATCCCACATCACTCTTCCACTTTGCAAAAATACAGGGTGTAGAAATCAACACCGGTCGTGTGGCGTGAAGAAACCTTTGTCCCATTTTAATATTCCTCTTCCTTCAGTCTCTTAGTTGTATAAGGTTCCTTTGATAAAATGAGCTAGTGTGCAATATGTTGGATTCTTTCTGGACCACTGAGCGGGAGTAAGTGTCTCATTTGCTTTTGCTTGTGATCCTTGGGTGACACTTTAATAAATTGTAGTGGTGTTTTCCAGACACCCACTTTGTTTTGGGGAACTTTCTTGACTCTGGTGGATGTAATTATCTGGTTTATCACTGATCCTTGGGTTATTACATTAGAATGAATGCCAACATGCAACAGTTTACTGGATGTGTTGCTGATGTATTTTCCGTTTCCTTTACAGTCCAAGTTTCCTGGGAAGTGTTTTTCTGTTCCAAACCATAATACAATAGGGGGTAAGAAAGGTGGTCTGTTCAAAGATGACAATGATGCATTATACAAAGGATCTTCAGTTTCTGATATACCTTTTGATTCTGAGAGGAAAGAAAAGTTTAAAATGGTACTTGGTGGGTCAAAAAAGGATGCACAGGATCTACCACCTAAACCTAAACAGCACTGTGGAGTGAGTGTGGATGCTGCTGCAGCAATTCTTCAGGCAGCAACAAGAGGCCTGAGGAATCCCAAGTTAGATATTCTCCCCAAGGCATCAGTGGATGACTCAAGTCTTGGCCTCAATGGTGAGGGTGGGCCAACCTCAAGCTTTGGCAGTCCCTCATCATCTCGAGGTAGGAGCTCTATACAGAAATCTGTTCCTAATGGGGAGCCCAGTTCCTCTATGCCCGTTGAGTTGTCTAGATCTGCTGGCCAGTCAGAAAAGGAAGGTAGCCGAACCAGTGGTGTATCAGTGGCTAAGGCTATTGCAAAGACAGCCGCCCTTGCAGCTGCCAGTGAAGCTGACTCTTCTGAAGCAAGCTTGACAAAGGAGCAGAAGCAGAAGGTGGAGAGGTTGAAGAGGGCGAAGATGTTCGCAGCCATGATAAAGGGTGGTACAGCACCTCGTGCAAATGATCTGCTGCCCCGTTTATCTGCTGAACCCCCTGATTCATTGAACTCTGGTTTACTGGATTCTGGTTGTAAGGCTTCAAAACTGAACAATGAAACACTGGCACCTGATACCTCAAATCTTTCAGGTGGGGACGTTGATCTTCTGGGAAGAGAAAGAGAAGGTAGCTCAGTACCCATAGATGCCAATACCTCTGATAGATCAAAGTCTGAAAGGCACGACTCCGATGATGATTACAAGGAAAGAAAATTGAGGAGGAAGTACCGCTCGAGGTCCAAAAGGTTTGAAGAAAGTGATAATGACAGTGATGGAAGGGATCATAAGCACTACCGGAAGAAGCACCGTTCCCATCATTCTTCTTCCCATCGCAAAGACGAGTCCAAGCACAGAAAAAGACATTCATCTCCAGATTACAAGGCATCTTGGCGTCGGCACAAGCATCATAGCTCATCTGAGGATGAGCATAAGCATCGACACAGATCTGAGAAGCATAGAAGTCACTCGGAAAGAAAAATGGAATCTGAGAATGACATTGATACAGAAGTACCGGCTCGAACAAAAACCTTGAGGGTTAATGACAGTGTAGGTCGGGCAGCTACGCAGAATTCATCAAAAGATCCTCAAGATGTATCAAACCCATTGGCTACTGGCACTCTATCTTCTGACACTACGGAAGTATCTGATGAGCTAAGAGCAAAAGTTCGGGCCATGTTGCTGGCAACCATGTGATTAGTAGTCTGTTATTCTTGTCAGTCTTATGTTATTTTTATTTTTTTTTCTCAGAATTCAGTAGAGCTTTATTGTATTTGGTTTTGTTCGACTGCGATGTTAATATTTTTCACGAGATATTTCACCAGAGTATTAGCTGAAAATTACCTGACCAAATACCTCCTGGGAAACAAAACAACAGTGTTTGTATAAGAACAAGTAAGCTAGATGAATTAAAGCCTACGATAGGCTTCTGTTTAGACTATGGCTTATGTGATGAAGCAACTGCAGTGAAGCTGGATCTCAACTTTATGCTTGCTATTATAACCTTACCAGGACATCGTTTGTGATAGATTTTTGCAAAATGGAATGGAAGTGGCCTAAGAAAAATGGATCGTTAAGAATTTCATTGAATGAGCATGGACCTAAATAACCATCATGTGAACCAGGCCAGACCATACAGGGCATCCCTCACACGACCTGAATAACTATAGTGTGTACCTCGCAAGACCTAAAATATCATTGTATGTGCAATGATTTATTTTTGTTTTTTTTGGGGTGGGGTGGGGTGGGGTGGGGTGGGGAATAAAAAGAAGTATAAAAGACGCTTAAACACAAGAGGAGGCAAAATGATAGCTCCACCCTCATGAAAGGTGGAACTCTCACCCCTGTTGATACTTCTATTAGTGCTTCCATTGGTTCACACACTGGTGTAAGGCTCTCTTGCCTTTTATAACTTTGCAGGTAGGAAATGCAACCTAAGCGATTATTAGTGTGGTTATTAAACCGTATTCCATATCCATAATGAATGGCTACATTTAAAAAGGTCGTGTTGGCATATGAAGGTTTGTAATCGGCCGGTTCAGTTGGTTCAAATAAGTCTCGGTTTCAAATCAAAACTAAATTATTAGACTTAACACGTCGTTATCAGTCCCTTATCGGATTATTATTTTTTCGGTTTTGGTTTTCCATGTATATGTATACATAAAAATTAATGGGGAAATGTGTTTTCTTTATAATAGTTTTGGGTTCTTTTATAAGTTTGGATGGGTTTGTTATTAGGTTTTTTGGTTTTGGTTCAATTTTTTGTTTCGGAAGGTCTTGTCCAATTTGTTGTCTACCTGTTTCAAGAAAACCCAAGATTGAACCAAGCCAACAAAATCCAACTTTTCTCATATCAATGTCGTTTTTGGAGTGTAAATTGTTGACACCCTTATTCATAGGGTTACCCTATGATCATGAGATAAGTGGTGAGGAAAAACATGCTTAGCTTAGGCTTTGTTTCTTATATGACTATGAATAGAGTTGATTGGAGAGCAAGGATCCATGTGGTCGATCCCATTTACTTGGATAAGGCTATGTTATCATTGTTGTATTCATAGGATTGCATTGGCCCTAATTTATAAGCAGGTCAAGGATTTGTGAACTAATATTCTTTTATGAGATGAGATTACCACTCCGTGGCTTTAAGACCTTCGTGCGTCTAAGGCTATTGCCGGTACATATGTTTTTAACCGTCAGTAAATTTTCTCACAGAAAATATATATATATATATATATATATATATATAACCTCAACCATCTTACCAGGGGTATAAATTAATGTTCTTGTTTCTGGCAATCAGTCCGGTTCCTCAATGGTTCTGGCCCTAAGAGGTTAGGATCAGAACCATATCAATAAGTTGATTCCAAACCTGAGATCTTGAACCATGCATTTACTTCTGAATAGATGGAGACATGAATCCATTTTTGTTTATATATGGAAGAAACTGTTGGGGCAATGAGAAAAGGTGGTGGCATGTAGACTAATATGGATCAGTTCAGGAATCCATCTAGCCATCACAAGCTTCACAAAGTCAATTCAATGTATCAACAACACTCCATAACTTATTGGATCTTCCCAGCAAATTGCATTCAATATTTCAATCATAATTGTCACTATTATATTTTGAAGTTCTAACAGAAGCAAATTCCAAATCCAAGGTTTTTGCATAATTTATACTGGGTCTAGCGTTTCTTAATTGGTCCATCAATTCTGAAACCATTAAGAGAACTGGACCAGAACCAGACCAATAAACTAATGGGTGGATGAATTTAGGCCGGTTCTCTCTGGCCATGTTACTTCCGTGGCAGATAGGTTTATCCAAAAATGGGCATCTCATTCAAAAGTGGCTTATCTTTCCACTTTAAAATATGGGTAAATATATATATAGAAAACAAAGAAAGAGAATTCCTGTACGGCGAAGTAGGATGAGGTACGGTTGGTCTAGGTCTGATCTACATTGGGAAGCTTCCTTTTGCAATTGAAATTAAGTTAACAATGAGTTTGGTGGGGCCCATTCATGCATGGAATTAAGTTAATTAGATTATAATAACAGGGTAGCACGAACAACTCAGTACTCCTTTGCTATGTTCTACTCTCTCTCTCTCTTTCTCTGGGTTAATTTGTTTATTTTGTGGTATAAAACTTTCTGCACTTGCCTGGAACTTGCGACGAAGGACTAAGTAAAGGAGAAGAAAAACAAGAAATAAACAATCCTTAAAACTCTCTCTTTCTCTCTCTACCCCGTGTTCTTTCTTTACTTGTTCAAAAAACGTGGCAAACTCATCAATCTCATCCATCCCCCATTTCCGTGTCAAACTATTCCACTCGTTTCTTATTATGACTCAAGAGACGGTTTTCTTGACCGAAGGAAAATGAAGGATAACAAGAAAAAGAATCAAGAACCAGTCCAAACCTCTTTCTTCCTCTGTCTTCTTCCATATTATTTTTTTTTAAACTCAATTTGGATCATAACACAGAACAACAAAATCAAATATGAAATAAGCTAATGTGCAATTTTTTTCTGTATTCAGAGACAATTATTCAATTTGAAATAACAAAGAAAGAATGTAATAGTGTTTTTAACAATTTAACCCTCTCCACTAACCCCCTAAAAAAACCAATGAAACTGTATAATCTCTTCTTTTTTTCCTTTCAAATAAATAAAAATGAAGGAACCCATATGAACCAATGGACTAGAAAAGGAAAAAAAAAAGTGTCTTAATTTGCTGCAAAATTCGAATTGGTGATTTTATTGCTATCGCTGTTACCCTTGGCGGAAGCGGTGTTGCCACTGTTACTGTTGTCGTTGTTGTTACTCTGCTGATGGGAACCACCAATAATAGAGCTGATGGCAGCTGCCAGAGCTGCCGTGAAATTGGGATCGGCGGTGATTGCGGCAGTGGCGGCACTCACCGTGTCGGCCAATGAATGTGGCTGCGCCGCTTGTTGGGGTGGTTGTGGAAGGTGTTGCTGCTGGGAGAATTGGGAAGCGTCTGCATTCTGAGAGATTTGAAGACCGGAGAATTTTGACTGGTTGTTGTAGAGGCTTTGCCCAAAGATCTGAGCAAGTTGAGGTGGTGGTGCACCACCAAAGTTCTGTGCTGCTGCTGCTGGGCCACCAGGGAAGGGAACGTGGAATTGTGTCGGTGGCCTTTGGAACTGTAATGGGTTGGGTGTGTGGGTTAGGTCCAACGTCACAGTAGGGAAAGGTGCTGAGGCTGAGATGGTAGCCATACTAGACGAGCTTGGCAGAAGTGTCCTTGACAGGAAATTTGAGTTCATTAGCCCTTCGCTGCTCGACATCGATCCTGAAAGAAGCATCGACGCTGCTGCTGATGTGGTCGACGCCATTGCCATAGCTGCAGGAGGGAGTGGATGGTTATGGGTTCCCTCATAGGTAGTTATGAGGATTGTTCGATCTTCTGCGCATCTCTGAACCTGTTTGCGAACTGGACAACCAGCAGCCATGGTGCAACGATAATAAGCTCTAGGGCATGGGTTCCCTTTCGCCATCTTCTGTCCATACTTTCGCCATTGGCATCCATCCGTGATCTGAGTATGAAAATAAAATAATTAATAAAGACTTACAAGGACTTGGGCACCTTCTCATTAATGGCTAACTTTTAAGGACGAGTTCCATCTAAAGTCTCGAATTTGCTTACCATGGGTGCTTCAGATCGAGCACGAACTGAGACACGGACTTTCCTCATGGTGGCGGCTTCTGCAGACTGATCCATGTTCTTGGAAGCATTCAATTTGGGAACCTTGTTGGGTACCCACCCTTGTGAACCCTGGTCTGGGCTATCTTCCCTGCCGACACTCCTCCCTTCCCTAAGCTCATGACTCTTGTCTTGTTGCTCAAATGGGACGATCTCACTATTAGAGCTATTCTTTTGTTGTCTATATTCCTTAGACGCCACATCCAAACAGTTATGAGGAGACCCAGAACGGTCTCCGCTGTGTCCTTCAGATGAAGACTGTGAGGGCTCATCTGTATCCGCCGTAGCTGCTGGCCCTAAATCCATGAATTGTCTAGGCACCATCAATCCTCCACCACTACTATTCTCATGTTTCTTCTCTTCCACTTTCACATCTAACATCTAAAAGTAACAAAGAACCACCAACCAATTTCATTACTAATGTATACGGAAAGGCGAAATAAAGTAATAATCCCACATCCTATGTGAGTAGCTCGATTTGAAAACTATAACTCACCTCGTGTTCTTGGGTGGTTTCGGCCTCGCGATTCTGCTGCTGTTGTATAAGTGTGAAGAGATGCCTTTGAAGGGTGTTGTAGTTATTACTGACTTGGCTGAGCATCCCCCGGAGACGTTGGTTCTCTTCATTCATCCGGTCTAGCTCCGCTTGTAACACAGCCAACTGAAACAAGTAATCATTTTTTTAAGTTGGGTAATCATAGAACATGAAATCCAAAGCTTGTTTGAATCATTAATTCAATCTTCTTACCTCGTTCTTGGATCGTTTCTCTTCTGCATTGGGAGAGATGCCGTCGTCTACGGTGGATTGGTCGCTACCGGTGTTTGCAGTGAGAAGGTGTAGACCGGTCTGTTATTATAACAAAAAAATATTTAGAAATAGAAACAGATATGAAAGGGAAATAAAGGGAAGGTGAAGTTAACTGAATACTTACATTTACATCTGAATTGAAACGAGGGGCGGCGCCACCATGAGAATTCTCCTTCTTGACGTCGACGGTGGAGGTTTTCTTATCAGAGAAGAAGTCCATTTCATCGACAACGGCACGATTGTTGGCCGGAGACACCTCATCATCCCTAGAGTTAAGATTGACGGGGAATTCAATACCGGAGAAACGGTTGTTATTGGAAGAGTCATCCATGGAGTGCTCAGACTTGTTGCTCCACTTGGGTTTGAGGAAGTGGTTGATGGTGGTGGGCTTGGTGACGAAGAACCCAATTGGTCGATCAGAATCAATGGAGAGTCCTCCTCCTTTGTCCATAAATCAAAAGAATGGGAAACGAAGAAGACGAGAGAGAGAGAGAAGATGTAAAAGGATCTGTGTTATCAGGTTCCTAGAGAGAGAGAGACAGAGAGAGAGATATGAAGTTTGAAGTCTTTTACCGGTGCAATGGGCTCGGCATTAAAAAGGGGTTGGGAGGAGACCAATACGAACTGACTTGGGAGACTTTTTGGTTCCTATGAGAGACAGAGAGACCCGAGTGGAAGGGAGTGACATCAGACGGTGCGTCAGGTGAGAGCAAAGACAGCTGTCAGTGGGACCACTTTAATTTTTTTTCTTTTGTTCTTTCTATAAGTCGGTTTCAACCAGTCGATCCGATCCGATCCGATCTGATCCGGTCTGTTTCGGTTGAGGCTTAATGCCCTGCAGTATTAAGGGCATCAACGGGATGAACCGGTTTGGGGATTGAACCAGTTTGGTTCAGGTGGTGGGTAGCGTGTTTAGTACGTGTATTGGCAGTTGGATCAATCTGAGCTTCTTCCGTCTACTTTTCGTCAAAACTGGGTTCGACTTGTTCTACATATCCACCGTCTCCCGATTGGTGCGGCGTCTTCCACGTGAGTTTGAGAGTAGAGACTAGAGAGAGAGAGAAGGAAAGAGCCGAGTCAACGAATTTGACGGCATGGCCCTATGACGACTTGGTGGGTCCCAGACACCTTGCTGATTTTGACCGGAGCCACGTAGGACTACTACTACTACATTTTGCATCTTTTTTTATTTATTTTTCTTAGATCAGATCCGCCCGGCAACACAGTTGACTCCCTCGCTTCACCGGTGGGACCGAGTCTCTTGCCCCCCCCCCTTCTTATAACTATTACACGTTTACACAACTTCTCTCTCTTTTTCCTGATTTGGTGTTTTATCGTAGTATTGGATTAAATTGATGTGGGCATAAACCTGAGATATGATCCATAGTTTGTACGATTATCTTACCTGATCGAATGAGTCAGCATTTAACACATGTCCTTTCTTCTAACATTATAAGGATAAAAAGAGATATATGTGAAAACTAAAATGACAGATATTAGATGTTAACTCGTAAGAATAGTTGATTAATTCTACATAAACCTCGTCAATCTTTGAGGAAATGGCGGTTCGTCAATCGCATCAATTGACTGCCACTTATTGCCAATTCCTTGGAAAAGCATCTATCAGGATACATACCTTTAACACCCACTACCCAACCCCACCCCCACCCCCACCCCCACCCCCCTCCCCACCCCCAAAAAAAATTGCATAAAAGTACACATGGTGGACTTGGATCCTCTCTAAAATAGGGCATGTCGACTCAAACCCACAATCAGCCGACTTGAGTCAGCATCCAACACCTGTTCTTCCTTTTAACATTACAATGATAAAAAAGGTAAATTTATAAACAAAAATGACAAATGTTATATGCTGACTCGTACGAGCAGCTGATCCATTATACATAAACCTCATTAATATGAGGAAATGGTAGTCTATGGATTGCATCAATTGACTGCCACTTATAGTCAATTCCTTAGAAAAGCATCTATCAGGGTACATACCTTTAACACCCCCCACCCCAAAAAACAATTGTATAAGACTATACATGGTGTCGACTCAAACCTACAGTCACCCGATTTGAATGACGATTGACCAAGAGCTTCCTTCCACTAGATTACGAACCTGTTGATGATGAATTACCTATCTCGACTATGTGTCTAATTTCTTACTCAAATTCAATCATCTATTCTATCATATGATATTATTACTTATTAGTATCATTAACAAATATGGATAGGCAAATATATCCAGCTTGGGAAGCCCTAATCCTAACCCACAAAACTTAAAATTGATTGATAAGCTGTAACTTAAAATCGTGGCTCAAGTCATGAATCGATATCCTCGAGGAGAATGGCTGAAATTGAATTGACTTTGACACATCCTCACTTACGAAACAAACTATTTATTTTCACTTAAAATGAAGTAGACACGGATGCACCAAATCAAGATGAACTGTTATTTATGATTTTATATATGATATGGTCATTGCTTATTAAAACCCTTAATTGTTTAAGAGTGTAATAGTTCCTACAAGTAGATGACACATATTGGAAATTTTACGGATGAGGAGTCTTTATCAAAAGCCTAATCCATTAAATAATATTGTCACATAGTCCAAGGAAGGAGGAGGAGGAGAAGTGGTGGGGGAGATGGATTGCCTAGAAATTTAAAGACTTTCAAAGAAGAGAAGATGATGAGAAGGAGGAGGAAGCATGAGGCTATGAGTAGAGGGACCAGCAGAGTTTTAGGTAGGTATAAATGGATGGGATGTGGATTAAATTCGAATTTTTGACTATTTGTTTACTCTCTGACTTATGTAATACGGACCTTCATTTTCAAGATAAATACAATTTGTTTTTAATCCACCTTTCTAAGTTATCTTAGCTTTTTCTTCATTCTCTAGAACCTGTCTAAACTTAAAAAATACTCAAAATCATTAATTGATTATTTAATCGGATCTGACAATTAATTTTTGAATAATTCGAATTTCAATCAGAATATCCTTTGATCGGATATAGATTCCCCTAAACAAATTTGAATTTCGGATATCTATTTATGTCCCTACTTTTAGGTATCAAGATTAGATTGACCATGATCAATATACATATTGATGTCGATATTGAAAACAACCAATTCCATGCACTAAAACCTTGGGTATCAGGGTTTAAAAACCCAAAATCAAGCTCTAGATTAATTTTAATTTGATTGATCCATGCATATTAGAATCAGTCTAGATCAATCCTGATTTGCATTGATATCGATATATACCAGGCATCTAGGATTTTTGAATATAAAATCACCTCAACCGGGTTGAGAGAATCCGAATCCATGTAATGCCAGAATCCCATCCTAGTTTTAAAATCCAAAGAGAGAAAGGGGTGTTTGGTGGTGGTAGTGACCGCATTATTGGAAGGACAATTAAGTCAAAATAAAGGAGAAAGTATGCGATACGTGTCCCTTCCTTGCTTCCTTAGTTTGACAAAAAAGTGCACGTTGGTTCAAATTTGATATCCAGTTTCTTCCAAACTCGCGTTCCTTTTTTTTCTACTTTCTCAGGCTCCCCCACGTGTTATTAAAATAGATGTATCAATGTATCATAGTCTTAGGCTCTTAGCTTATCATCCTAAAACTCCTCATGTTGAAAGAAAAGAAAAAACAAAATCTCACAAGAAAAGCCATGGATGATTATGTATAGGGGTATCAGACCGTCGATTTAGTCTAATCCTTTACCAATCTCCAAAACCCCTAAATTGAAGTTGAATTGTTAAATGTTCAATCTATTCAATTTTTTTTCTCCATAAATTTGACTTGTTCAGAGTCTTTAATTGGAATTCGACACCCTTAGGTATAGATCTATGTACTAATACTATTTGTGGAGATGGAATCCACCACATGATCATGTTAGGTCAATGAAAAACACGAGAGGTGATGACAGATGTGTCATTGCCATGACCAACGAAAAAAGCATAAAAGAAAATTAATCAGGAGAGACGTGATGGTCATTTCACAACCTGTATGAGGGACAGAGAAATGGTCACGAAAAAAAATTCACAAGTTATGAAAAAGATAAAGTGTGTGAGAATTATATACATTTACCTAAAGCTTCAACATTAACTATTCCTAATATGGGCCAGTTCATAACGATCTGGACTTGAGTTTCCATTTTGAACAATACTCTTCTAAGTCAAAGTTATGGGCCACCACCAAACCCTGGCCCGTCTTTGACTGTACTGGTTGAACAGTCTGGGTCACATGTAGGATGCTTGAGACTTGAGACTTATGAGAGAACATTTACTCCTGTTCCCATTAACCAATCATCTCTTTTCCCACGTTTTGAAATTTGTAATGGTCCAATGGTGAATACTATATTAGTTTATTAGTTTGCTGTCGGCTAATATTTCAGAATTAGGGCTTTTCCTGCCCCCACCCCCAATACATAAAGACCTAAAAGTAGTCCAAAAAGGAAGCTGGAATCTGGACATGTTTAAAACGTGGTTCATTTCATGTTTCCATTTCTTTATTTTCTTGGTCGGGTCTATCTGAAACTTTTTTCATGGACAAAACATTGACAACGTGCTCCCCTTAACCGCTTTCCTAGGTTACTATTAATCTAATCTCGTTTGCATTTTATAGAAAGGAATCAATATCTGAATTGGATCCAATTGTTGGGGGTAACAATGTCTTGTATTTCATTAATAGAAGGTTTTAAAGTATAGAGAAATTGATTCACCTGCGCATTATCATAGTCGTCGACGAGATCTGAATGAACTAACGAGTCAATGTGGGAGTTTGGGGTGGTAATCTTCGAGAAAATTTTTTAGGAACTGTATGAGTATTTTGGTAAGTTTTAAACAGGGTTTTATTTATATATTTATAGTGATCAATTTTTCTCTATAAACAATTGGGCAAAAGTGTGAATATGCATTATAATTCTATTTTTCATTGACAATGAAGTGGATCTCATCTCACCATGGACGTAGATGATCTTGTCGGATCATGTAAATCTTTATGTGCATCATTATTGTTTGTGAGTTTCATTCATTTTCTGCATCATTTTATGTTTTTGATTAAGTGTTTTAAAACCTGAATTAAAATGAATTGGGTATCATTTTCTTTCTGGGTCATGCCCGATCCGACCCGATTACAGTCAATGGCCGACCAATTGGACTGACCATCTCACATGTAGTCACTTTCCTGAGGCTTTCAAATCTGCGGCTCTTTTATGTGTTTTTTTATTTCTCCTCTGGCGGGGGACTCTAAAGACTTAAAAAAAAAAGACTATATGACTATATATAAACCAGAGAGAGAGAGAGAGAGAGAGAGAGAGAGAGAGAGAGAGAGAGATTGGTTTAATTTTTCTCCTAAGAAAAGTAAGGTCAGTCGTCATGGGTTGAAATATGTGCGAAACCAATAATAGAGAATATTCCAAATTAACAATAGTTTCAAATTTGCACTTCACTACAAAGGAAAATATAGAGAGATTGGTTTAATTTTTCTCCTAAGAAAAGTAAGGTCAGTCGTCATGAGTTGAAATATGTGCGAAACAAATAATAGAGAATATTCCAAATTAACAATAGTTTTAAATTTGTACTTCATTACAAAGGAAACTCATATTTTTCCTTTTTCAAGGCTTTCTTTGGTTTATCAGGCTTTGCGAGTCTAAAGTTAATGGTTTTATATATGTTTTATATGAAAAAAAAAAAAAAAAACTTTTCAAGGGTGGAACAAGAGGAGTCACACACTCATGTGTCATGATTCAATCATCACCGTATGATCATGATGGTAGAAACCATTTGCTTCAATTGATCTGTATTGAATTTCTAGGGTTAAAGTATATTTCGGTCAGTTTTGACTGATTCTTGAATCTTGATCAATTCGGATTGATGAGTCGATTCAAATTCGTAGATTCTATTCTTCTAAACCCTAAATCTTAACCAGTTAAAGCCATAACATGACTCAAATCTTAGTATAAATGTGACAATGAGAATGTCAATGTACCACACTATTTGTTATTTTGAATTATTTTACAAAATTAAAACAATTGTTTTCTCAATTGGTTTGGTGTCTTACCTATTAGACTTGCAGATGAAGTTAAAATCTCGTTGAAAAAACCCAAATGTTATTTTCTCATTAGTCAAACAACAACCATTAATTGAGGACACAATTGACAATTTTCTCCATATAAGTTTTTACTTTTAATTAACAATCGAGAGACTGATTGAGAATATTTACTATTGAATGAATTTTATGCATATAAAATTTTCAATGAAAATTTATTCAAAACAAGTAAAATGTGTAAATAAATAATAAGACAAGGTTCTCTAAATATGGAGAAGAGAGAGTATGTCAGGAAGACATAACTTACGCCGCTTGCTTTAAGAGACTATGCCAGAAAAACAGCTTACACCACTTACTCTGAAAGACTTTTTCGTTATATAATTAAAGGGAGAAAGAACATTACCCATTTGAGTATAAAAGTTCTATTAAAATTAGGATTAAAATTAAAATTTAGAATAAGAAAAAGAAATTGGTTGATTCATGTCGACGAAGTCGGTCCAAGCGGTGTGATGAATATGCCAACCTTGCAACATGGAAAAATTTGACCCAAGCATAATTAATGGACCCTTTTAATACTTACTTTTAGAAGAAGAGCTAAAGATCAGACGGTCTAGATTAAAATAAATTATTTAAAATTCACTACAAAGTCTAATATCTTAAGAAAAAAATGAATTAATTCATCTGTACCTCTCAATCAACAACGCAATCACGGAATAATGCGAAAGAGAGAGAAGCAGGGGAGGACGAAAAAATACTTTTCACATGTTTCTCGTTTAGAGAGAGAGAGATTTGGTCTTCTAATAAGTCTTCTTTTCTTCCATTTATTTTCTTTCTTTTCCTTTCTTGGAGTAAGATTACACATCGCTGTCCACACCTTTAATTTTATCAATTTTTTTTTCTTTTCCTTTCCATCTTCCTTTCTTGGAGTAAAGATAGATACCACATCGTTGTCAACAACTTTAATTTTACTATTCAGAAATTCAAATAAACAAACAGAGTGGGCCAACTGCCCTTTTCAGAAGTTTCAAACCCATTTCTCTCCACTTTCAAACCCATCAAACACGACCAAACCGACTTATAGTTTACAAGACTTCTTTCTGGCTTTCAAGTCTGGAATCCTGTTTCCCCAGAATCTCATCTCATCTCATCTCCCCCAGTTTTCTCTGGCTTTTCCTACAATTAGGTTTAACGAGTAAAGGGTTTGTGGTTCCGGTTCAATGTGATCATCTAATGGTGGTACCAAACGATCAGGTTTGATTACTTTTGATCGATTCTCACTAATTTAAGGTCTCACATTATTTTCGTCTATTCAAGTATTCAAGTCTTGTCAACTATATATTCACACATCAGGTTAATGGTAATTAGATTTGAAACAGATTAATTGGCTAACCGGGCTACAACGGTCTTTGAATGGATCCTAATTGAACTATGAAGGTGATGAAATGATATAAATGGACTAATCCAGCTATAAACAATTGTTTATTATTTGAACCAGTCTCAGATTTCGATCCATTCAAGTTGAATTTATTGGTGCGGGCCAACTTTTGCCACCCCTAATTGCGGTTAATAACAAATTTATAATCATGTCTAGTCATCTTTGACACTAGGACAATGTATTCCCCTCTTTCTCTTTTATCTAATCTCTATGGAAGAATATAAGTTTTATATTTACTTCCACAGGTTACGACTTATAGAGTTATTAATATTAAAATTAGGACTAAGTATATGCTTATGTACTCAATTCGTCATCCCATATGCAAGCACAGGTTTCAAGGAGATTTTGTTGATTAATTAAAATTTGAACTTGGCAGCAAGGATGAGAGCTCGGAAGTGACTAGGGAACACAGATCGAAGGGGATGGTGGAGGAAGAGAAGGTCACAACCTCATATGTAGGGATGAAAGTTTGATCCTGTCAACCTGAACCTGCCCTCAGCCTGGGGTTAGTCTTTTAGTTTGCAAAGCGGGTCTAGGCTGGGATTTTTAGGCACTGTCCCAAAGTAACCATGATTTTATATAAATATACATAATGTTTCTTTTTTGATGAAAAATATATATTATTTTTAAGGCTTTAAGTCTTTAGGGTTGCTTATATGAATGATTGATGTTGATTTTTTTTTGTTTTGGTAAACTGATTGAAAAAAAAAAAAAAAAAAAGTTCAATTAGAGCCAATCCAACCCCAGCAATAATCAGGGTTAATAAGAGTCAACCTGGCTTGATCAAAGTCAATCAGGGCCCAGTAGGGCAAGGCTGAGCCTAACAAAGTTGGGCCTTGCTAAGTCATAGGGGTGTCAACCGATCAGGATGGCTCAGTCTCAGTCGGGCCTAGTTAGGCTCGACCAATTTCTAAGGTTGCACCGTGAACGCCCGTTTAGCTAAATGAGCTTAACTAGGGCAGATATGGTACGGTTTATAATCGAACTGGTCAGTCTCGAGTTATAATCGAACCACCATTAATGGGCCTTAATTGGGCTACAGACCTGTTTACCCTAACGAGCCTTCCCAACACTGATGCAATAGTCGAAGTAGGGGTGTCAATCGGTCGGGCCGGTCCGATTTCGATCGGGCTTAATCAGGCTTGAAGACTTTTAAAGGTTGCACCGTGTCCGCCCATTTAATTAATCGGGCTTAGTTAGTGAGGGCATGGTACACTTTATATTTGATCGGTCGGTCTCGGGCTATAATCGAGCTATTAAAATCAAGCCTTAATCTGGTTTTAGTCGGGCCTTAACCGGGCCACGGACATGTTTAATGTTAAATGGGCGTAATCGGTTTTTAAACGGGCCTTCTTTAATATTATTGAGCAACGACGCCGTGACGAACGATGGGGTTTGGTTTCCTATTTTTCATTGTCTAAATCTGGTTGTGGCTATTCTTTTATTTGTTTTTAACTGGTTGAACATTTCATAATCCATGCTATGTACAGTAACATGGTTAATTTTGCAAAATAAAATTTTAAAGAAAGAGATGATTGGATGAAAATGCAATGAGAATGCTCTCATGTGGGATTACCCATAACTACAAATGGATCTCAATAAATGCATTGATTGATCCAAGGAACCTACTCTCTTCCAAGTCACATATTTAAAAACATCACAAAAAATCCAAAGCATTGATCCAACATGCTCTTAAAGCTCTTTCTTAATGATTATTTAATTAAGAGCGATTTGGGTATTTATAGGTGAACTTAGTGAAGCATTTTAGGCAGAAAATCAGGCTCTAACGGACGTATTCTGGGACCACCGGTCGACCACCATCGGTAGCCGATCGACCGCCAAGAGCCGTTGAGGCAAAATATAGCCGTTGGGGTACTTCCAGGTAGTCATCGGTGGATCAAGACTTTCTACCGATCGACCGGCTATGGTCTCGAACAATTCCGATCGATCGGGGCTTCCAGCCGGTCGATCGCCAACATGACATACTCTGTTTTGATAGAATGCTATCATACTGACCAATCGTCAGTGTTTTGACCATAACTTTTCGATCCGACCTCAGATTGATCTGAGATCAGTTGCGTTGGAATCAAAACTCAATTTCCTACAACTTCTATGAATGTTTCATCTCCTGATACTAATTTTAAGATTCTATAAAATAACCTTGAGTCAGGTTAATGTGGTTTTCACAGAATTTCACTAGAACACATTTTTCCTAATATGTTCCTCACCACTTAGAGACTTTCCATACTTGGTCAAGGTATGCTCTATGGTCATTCTAGTATGATGCAATGCACATGCATGTGGTGGGTGCATATATATATATATATATGTGTGGAAGTTACAAATTACATTAAAAATGACCAATCTATCCTAGTGGTCTTCTTCTTCACTTGAACCTTCCGCTCTTGGCACTTTATCTTCTTTTCTTCTTGTTTGCAATTCCATGTCTTTAAGCTTCATGTCTTGAATCGACCTTCTGAGTGTTTCTTCAAGCTAATTACACTTTCTTTAAGCTAATCACATTTTATCAAACCAAGTTAAAGATGTATGTTTGTTTGTTAACACCAAAACATAGCAAGGAGTGTGGACATGTTTCCCAACACAAGCATCTCATAATGAAAATATTTAGAATCATAAAAAGTCCTAAATCCTTATCCAAGCATCCCACAATTAAAATATTTAGAAATATCACAAAAAATCTTAAATTCGTATCCAGACATCCCCAAAGTTAAATATTTAGTTACATGACTCAAAATTATCCTGATTTCGTCCAATCGGGAGTGCTTCAACATCAATCCCACCTAATAGAAAATAGATGAAGCATAAACATTAGTAGTGCAGTCGCCATAGTGTCAAACGAAGACTCGAAGAGGAAGGTTGAAGACCGACTTTGGCTTGGCGAGTGGCGAATCGATGACAATGGAGAATAACCATAGCGGCGATCGCGGCACAGTCGCCGCAGTGTTAAACGAAGACTCGACGAAGAGGAAGGTTGAAGACCGAGGGACTAGGGTTTTTGGTTTCTTTGTTTATTTTTTACTTTTAAGTTTTAACTCTTTCATATGGGGGTAAAATAGGTATCTTACAACTGGGCCTGGCCAGGCCGGTGCAAAAGAGATCGGTCTCGATCGGGTATTAATTGGTTGGTCTCGGTCGGGTGCCCGACAATCCAAGTATCAGGACTGAGACCGACCGTTTATAAACGGGTCGGGCTCAAGCCCGACACGTTTAATAAACGGGCCTGGCCGGGCTATAAACGGTCAGTTCCGGTCGGTTTCGTCGGGTCGGGCCACGAATTGACACCCCTAAGTCAAAGTACTCAAGCTTATACCATTGAAAGCATAATTCTGCCTCAGGCATATCCTACAAACCCACTATTAATTCATTATACAATCACATAAATTTTATTATATATTTTTAAAGATGCATGTTCATCTATTAATCTCTTGTTCATCTTGAATGAAAATTGAAGCAAATCTATTTGAGCAAACCCACTTGATCTGTTAATGTTGTTCTTTGATTGTAAGATAAAAAGAAAATCACATTTGAAAATAAATAAACAGAAATTGGGAAGAAGAAGAGGAGCAGAGATAGTGATGATAAACAACTAAAAAAAAGAAGAGAGAGAGACAGTGATGACTGATCAGACATTTAGACCTGTGGAGGAGGAAAATCACAATTGAAAAGAAAAGAAAAGAGATTGAGCGATTCAAAGTATTCCTTGCATGCATGATGAGGCAACCACATGAAAGCCCCAATGGTTGCTTTAAATCCAAAATCTAGACCTTACTTTCCACCCCAAACCCCTCAGCAATCTCTTGGCCTGAGAGGTTAAGATGCCGTATTACATTTTACAGTGATGGCGGGAGCAGCCAAGGGGCAGCAAGGCTTAAGTCCTCATCAATATTAGTGTCTAAATTGATCTTCCTCTGAGTCCTCAACCCTTGATGGTTGAAGTTAAACTGGGAAAACCTTACGCTGCTAGTGCAAGAGAAGGAGCTCCATAAAATCACCCATCAAATAGGAAGGATTGAAGATTTGATGGAAACAGCCGCTCAACAAAGCCAAAGGAAAAATAGAAAATGAAACCAAGGGGCAGCAAGGTTTCAATTTTAGATTTTTCCTTTACTCTTCAATTTTATTGGTAACAAAATTGTGATTTCAAATAGTATTAAAGAGGTTGTGCTCAAAAAAGTCGGTTCAAGTGGGGCTTATAAATGCATCAGGCCGGTCGGACGCCCGTCGGGCTAGGTTGTTGCACCATATACTACTTGTTTATAAATGTGTCAGGCTTGAGCCGACATGTTTATTAATCGGGCAGTCTAAGTCAGGCCATATATAAAAGTGTTGAGCTTGGTCGGGCCTATCGTTGTGGGTTTGGAATTGACACCCCTAGGATGAAATATCTCAGCTCAACCTCAAGGCTAGGTATACCGGTAGCATACCTAACCTTTTTTTTTTGCTTTAAAATCATATTATAATTAGATGTATACTCATATCCTACTTCTTTTGTTATTGTATATATAAGGGGTGGATACATGTGTCATATTGTGAGAATCAATCCACCCTCGTAGCTCATGATTCTTGGTCATGTAGTTTGGCCGCAAGTCCGTGAGTACAGTCCTATTAATATGAATTCTATACATGTTTGGGGTTTTTTTTATTTTTTTTCAAGTGATAGAAATAATTTTTTCTAGTTTTACCATACAGCATTATTTTGTGAAGAAGTATTTCAAAAAATATAAAAATGCATTATATGTATTTCTATTTTTCTCAAGTATTAGAAGAAAAAAAAAATTTCCAGTTTTGCCGTATAACATCTTGGAGAAGAGTTTTCTGATCGGGAGCAAGGCCCTTGCACCATCGCAGGATCCAATGAAAATGCATATCGAAACATAAGGGGATAGAATTTTCAACTTATTTCATGAAGGTAAGACAATCGTTTTGCCTCATCCTGTGTCTAGACGCAATCGTCACCTGTGTCTAGACGCAATCGTCACAGTTTTAGACAATGTCTTTTTGCCCCAACTATTTTTTTGTATAAAAAAATATTTTAAATTAAGAAAAACACAAAAATTAATTTTTACTTAAAAATATTAATTTGGAACAAAACCATGTCATACACACCCTAGATGTGAAGTGAAACAAAGCGTACACGTAACTCACGTCTCTCAAGTCTCAACAGTCATCAGAAAGACAAGGATGGTTGCTTAATTCACTTCTCAAAGGCACCCAACCCTGGATGTTCTGTTCACCGCCCTTCTTCTCTTCTCTCAGACTTGCGTTGCGTGAAACCTGTGAACCCAAAGCTCTAGCTCTCTCTCTCTCTCTCTCTCTCTCTCTCTCTCTCTCTCTCTCTCTCTCTCTCACACACACACACACACACAGGTGGTCCACTGATGCCAAGAGGCCACCAACTTGGGCTTAAATTGAGTCTTAGACGAGAAGAAACGTCTAGATGAATCTAGAGTGGGGGAAGACTTGCCGTGACCAAAGCAACCATCTCGTTATCTGGCTACTATGTGGTCAGGGGAAGAAGAAGTAAAGGGGGTTCAAAGATGTGGGCCCATCTGATTGTGATCCAATTGATGGATAGGCCCCACCAAGCAAAGACAGCAAAGCTCTTAGCTTTCTTCCAGAAAACCATTTGCACAACTTGATTGGATTGATTCGCATGCAATGCATGCATGCGCATGTCTTTTCGCATGTCTTTTTTAGTCTCTATCTATATATATTCAAGAACGAACGACTTTGCTGGTTCATATCAACATCAAACCCTTATTGATATGACTCAGCCTATAAATAGGCTCTGCTATAAAGGAATGGTTCAAAAATGGCATTCAATGTTCCTAGTCATTTAAAGATCTCTAAAAGCATTTAAAAAAATCATTAGATTAAAAGTAAAAAAATTGGATGATATGTTACATCTTAGAAACACTTGGGTGGGGGTCCAATAAAGTGTTTAGCTTTTAGCCTTTCAAAGATTAAAAGAAAAAAAAAAATATATATATATATATATAGATATATTCTCTACTTTAGGGATGAAAAAACAGTCACATAGCTAAGAGTCACGTTTCCAAGTATGCTTATTAGTGATATATTGGGTTTACTTCAAAACCTTAAGATATTATGTGGGGAGAACTCTTCAAGTATATTAAGGTATCAAAGATTTCAACAAATCAATTTATGTATGACTATAATCATATAACTCTGAACATCCATACTCACGTGTGGGGAAATGAGACATTGCCTTATACATGGATGACTAGATTGACATGAGATCAAGAAAAACAACCAAAGAATCAGAGACTTTGATATTATGTATGAAAGTCTAGAACAAAATCTTAAGGCATTACTCCTCAAATATATGAAAGCATCAAGGACATGAACATACGGTGTGAGAATATAATTCTATAACTCCCAACATAAAAAATAGCAATATATATTTTCACATTATCCCTTCTCAATCTCATCCATACGTGTCAAGTATTGAGGACTCCCTCGATCTATTTTTGTCTCTTCTTTCCAAAACCTACTCCTCATAAAGCATATGAATAAGAAGGAAATACTAATTGTTGGTTAAATTGTTAAAGATCCTTCACATCACATGACCAAAGGATAAAAGAAATTGAGAGGTTAAAAATCTAGAAGCATCTCTCATCTTCTTCCAAATAATGGCTCCCAAACAAACAACTCAGTATATATATATATATATATAATTCAAGACCAAGAGGCACCTAAATTTGTCTAGCTCTGATTTTTTTTTCCCACCACCTTACTTAGGACCAGAGACTGACCTTTCAAGAGATAATCCATCTGTGGTGATAGGGATAACCTCTATAAAAAAACAGATAAGAAATTAACCCACTTGAACTTGAAGTGTCATCCATAGGGAATAGCTTTTGGATTTCTAGGCAAAGAGATGTGAATGTCAAGGTAAGATTTTGGTCCCCCTACTCTTAAGTATATATTTTCCGCTCCAAGACAAAGTAATGAGTTCATTTTGTATTAGAAGGGATAAGATGACTTGAGAATGATGTAGAATCAAAATGGGTGAAGTGTTTGATAGTAAGCACACCTAGATTCTTTGCAACTTCTCATTCAACAGAGGACTTACCTTCTCATGATGAAGTAATATATTGTAGATATCTGAAGAACAAAATTTCAAGTAGGTTCTGGTTCCCTTCAACTATGATGGTCCATTGCAGTAATAAGTCATAATAGGTCCATTCTGATATTTAAAAAATCAAATTTGCAGGTGGAGTAAGTCAAAGGATATGTCAGCACTGAAAGGAGCATTTGATCTACAAGTGCATCAATTGATAGTAATGGAAAACACTGCACTGAGACTACTTAGAATCAAATCATCCATGGTGAAGAGAAAATCTCTCCACCCATGGACTAGATAAGGGTATTTCAGACCATAAATAATGAGTCAAGCTCTTCTGCATGTATGGGAAACACTTGATACTTGTTCTTTTTTCTTTCAGAACTGCCCCTTTTATGCATTCAAAATGGTGGTGGAAGAAACAAGTGTTTAGCATTGCCCTTCATGTGGTGTAGCCGGCTCATGAGTAAATGAATCTAGATCAGGTTCACGAACGAGATTGTTCTCATACTCTTGGTCCGGACATTTAGAACCAATTGTCTCTCTCTGAATTTAATGGACTCTAAATGTTCGGATCAGGGGCATACGAGAACAATCTTGTACATGAACCTGATCTGGCCTCTAAATAAATAGGGGCATAGGGCGGGAGGTATCATATCACCATTGATGAAGAGTTCATCTCTTCATCTGGGTTAAAGTCTGGCAATGAACAAGGGTTCATGTGGGCCGGATTTTGGGAGTGACTCGTGACTTGACTCTGTCCAGTGAAAATGACTTGTTGGGATATTATGTTACTATTTTATTAGGAAAATGTTTCCCGGATGTAGCCGATGTTGGTATCCTCCCCCCTCTATATCTCTCTCCTTTATCCTATGAAATGACCTCTCTGCCCCTATTGATTGAACGAGTAGAGGTATTCATTGGCTTTTGCTTGCCCAAATAGCCTTCACTACCGAGTATGAAACGGATCTAGCTCTTTTGTGATGCAACAGAGGTGGGAGCATACATCCGATGACCTAGAGCACCTAGGCACCGACCCAACACGCATGCAGGAGCCTTGAGGTGCTTCAAGCCGTCAAATGTGTGCTGCCACATTTGTTGCACCATAGAGGAGCCCTGCCTACATGAAACACCCTCCTATTTTAATGTGCTATACTACCACAAAGGCTTACTTAGTTACTTGATTTTTATTTGGACAACTTAGACCTAATTAAGTTTGTTCCTATGGATTGGTTTCTTCGTGGGCTAACTGCCAATTTGACAAAAATAACCCATTTTTTCAAAATTAGTCTAGATGGATTGGGCTTTTTCATGGGCTCAGTGGGAAGTTGACAAAAACAATTCTTTTTTTTAGTCTAGATGACTTGGCACTTCTTTGTAAACTTGCTCTTGGGCCCTGAAAATGCTCAATCCATAGAATACATGTTCCCTTAGTTGGCATCTTATATGCGCTATACAATCTAGTATGCATTATATTTTAGCATCATATTTTTCATATGTTATTATCACGTAGAAAGGGTGGGGGGGGGGGGTTTACAAAAAACACAAACTCAACTATTATTGAAGTGTGTCCCATTGGTTGTTTTATCAAAGCCCCATTTTTACCAAGGCAAACAGCTAGGTTTAGGAAGACGAAAAAAAAAAGGAAAGATCAAAGTCCTAGTGTTACTATAGGAAAGGTGTCAAAGAACCGATTTGATCTCTTATAGTTTGATCAGGTTTGGTAAAGAGAAAGATCTGAGTGAATGAACTTGAACAATGTGAATTCAACAATGTTCTGCTCACACTTATATGTTGACGCATAAACCTGAGAACATATCTTAAAATCGTTGTGTTTGATGCAACAAATGGTGTGACATTGGTAATTATGATGGTCAAAGATCCAACCCAAAAAACGTCACTAATTCTATAATGACATGTCCAATCTCCTAAAAATTTCTGCATACATGTAGTTCCTAAGATACTTATTAACATGTCAAATATTCTTCTAATTGGAATCGTCCTAGTAGCAAAATCAGTTTTAAAATTTTCAGAACTATGGACCTCTATGCCAATACATAAAGAGCTAAAAATATAAGGAAATTAAAATATACCAAAACATGAGAATGAATACGAAAGAATTTAAGCTATATCCTAAAATTGTAATGCTTGATCCAAAAATAGGTGTAACACTGGTAATTACAATAATACGAAATCCAACCCAAAAATCATTAGTGGAGTTCAAAACTACATAAATGCAAGTCATAAATCCTATCATCATCATGTTAATTGATATAAACAGTTATACTCGTTAATAGCATATCCGCAAATCACTGTGCTTGTTATATTGTTGTTTGAAATGTAATAACGCTATTCAACCAGTAGTTTTTCCTCAATTTCTTGGGATGTCATTTTCTTCTTATTAATGGCAATCTAGTGTATTTAAACATCTTTCTTGAGAATTTTCAAAAAGTATGGATCTAGGGACATGGCTACAAGATGGAAAGGAGTATTCCCTTATTGATCAGGTTGATTCAAAATCCTTGTAATCTCACGTTTCGTAAGTAAATAATGGAAGACTTCATGAGAAAAGTAATCATCTAGACTATCCCACATTACAATAATTGAAGGATATTCCGTCCTCTTTCATTGACTTGATAGGCCAATTCTGGGAAATACTTAATAAGAATTTAATCACTTTCAAATTAATGCCACTCGTAGCAATGTGGAGGGACCTTTGGCCTTCTTCGTCTTGAATGTCCCTAATGTTTGGGTCAGCTTGCGATAACGATTCAACCACCAAAGGCTTCAAACTCTACTTCTTTGTATAATACTTTACTGCATAATAAAGAGTAGTCCTCCATTTTTCATCTCTCGATATGACTAATTGTTTCTTTTTGTTAATTAAATCTTCAACAATAGTTGTAACAGAAAGAATAGATGAAATAATTAACAAAAATATCCTTATAAATGTCATGAAGTTTGATTAAATTTCCTTATAAATAACATAAAATTTCATGCTAAGAATCGAAGCATCTACCTCCAAAGTAAGTTCATAGTGACAAACAAATATAAATGTCCAATATTGCATATTTATTTTATTAATAAAAAAATATATATATTTTGAAAGAAATTATTGATCATGTAAATACCTGTATGCCCCTCATCGTAGTTGTGAGTAAAGTTGTTGAACCAATTGGGCCACATCAGTATATGACTGCGAAGACTGACTGTAAGATTTGATGTACTATAGATGTCAATTCATGTGAAGCAAATATATAGAGTGGGGACTCTCTAACATCATTATAATAGCAAACAATTCTAGATCTTTATGTATCAGCAGTTGTACCACTTGTAATTGGGCGTGTAGCAAAGTGTTGTGCAATGCAATGTTCATCAATTTATTTTGCTTATCTAATACTTCATGCAACTCAAGTCCTACTCTTTCTAAATGTGCAACATTATTTAGCTACATCCTTACTTATCTAACTGAGATACTAGCGGTAACCCAAATAGAAGTGGTAATCGCAGCTCCATTCCCTCCTTCCCGAATAGAGGTTTGTTGCCCCAATCTTATATAGCAGATCGAACCTCGGTACAAAGGTTTTATCGGTAGAATCACGCCTCCCCGTTTGAAGATGCGACTTGTTAGACATATTGGGTCATATGGGATTTCCCCGTTCTCTCCCTTAATCGAGATATCCTCTTTTTCGTCCAATAAAGATTGATTGAATCGTCAAAATTTGAAGCATGAAGTATTTATTTCTCTGTTCAACATTGCATTATGTTGCAAAAGTACAATAGGGAGTAATAGTCCACATGAAGATATTAAATCTTTTAAGTGATTGAATATTTGTTTTGCTGCTTATAGAAACATTTTGGATTAGTGTGATATGTAATTTTAAGGACTTGTATTAGATTTTTTTATTCATCTATTTTAATTTTATTAGAGTTCGAAACATGATCTATGGAGTTTTTTATATTACCTATAACCTTAAAAATGTTTAATAAGAATAAGAAAAAAAATTAGGATTATAAAAAGTGTACTTTAGTTTGGAATATAATTAAGCGAAGTGCATCAAAAATCTTTGTGATCTACATAGAAAGATGCTTATCCTCTATTCCTTAATAATCACTTACTAGATGAAGAACCTGAATAGACTAGAAAAAAAGTCACAATAAACCTTATATTTTTCTCACTACTCCCAATTTTTAGAATACAAATGAATAACGTTATTACATCTCAAATAACAATGTAACAAGCACAGTGATTTGTGGATATGCCATTAACGAATATAATTATTTATATCAATTAACAAAATGATGGTAGGATTTATGACTGACGTTTATGTAGTTTTGAACTCCACTAATGTTTTTTGAGTTAGAATTCGTACTACTGTAATGCCCAGTGTTACACCTATTCCTTGATCAAGCACTATGGTTTTAGGATATACCTTAAATTTTATTGTATTCACTCTCATATTTGGATATATGTTAATTTCCTTATATTTTTAGCCCTTTATGTATTGGTATAGAGGTCCATAGTTCTAGAGTTTTTAAAATTGATTTTGTTACTTGGATGACTCTAATTAGAAGAATATTTGACATGTTAATAAGTGCCTTGGGACCTACATGTGCAAAAATTTTTAGAACATTGGACATGTCATTACAGAATTAGTGACGTTTTATGGGTTGAATTTTTTACTATCATAATTATCAATGTCACACCGTTTGTTGCATCAAACACAACGATTTTAGGATATGTTCTCAGGTTTATATGTCGCCATATAAGTGTGAATAGAACATTGTTGAATTCACATTGTTCAAGTTCATTCACTCAGATCTTTCTCTTTACCAGACTTGATCAAATCAGTTCTCAATTGAATTTGACACCTTTCCTATAGCAACACTAAGACTTTTTTATTATCATTTTCCATACAAACTGAGCTTTAATATATAAAAGCTCTCTCTCTCTCTCTCTCTCTCTCTCTCATACAAAACGAAACAAATGAAGTTCTGTTGAATGTAGAAAATGGATTAGAAGGAAAATTACATAAAGATATTGGTGAATTACACTAAATTTTATTGCTCTGATACGATAACTACACTAGATTTTGTTGCTTTGATACTATCTAATACCATAACTACACTAGATTTTTGTCAATTGGTCAAATATCAAACCCAAGTTCAGTTGGTAGGAGTAACTCCTCACACCATAAATAAATAAGTAAATAAAATTATAAAACCATCCAACACAGATTTTAGTGTGAAGAAATTCTATCTAATAAGTATTTTTTTAGGAAATTAAAAGGGTCATCTCAGTTTCAATCAGTAGTTGTTCTTCCTCAATTCCTAGGATGTCATTTTATTCTCGTTAATGGCAATCTGGTGTACTCGAACATCTTCCTCGAGAATTTTTAAAAGTATGGATCTGGGGACATGGTTGCAAGATGAAAATGAGTGTTTTCTTCTTAATGAGGTTAATTCAAAATCCTTGTTATTTCACATTTCTTAAGTAGATAATGGAAGATTTCATGAGAAAAGTAATCATCCAGACTATCACTTGTTACAATGATGTGAAGGATATTCCGTCTTCTTCCATTGACTTGATAGGTCAATTCTGGGAAATACTCAATAAGAATTTTAATCACTTTCAAATTAATTTCACTCACAGCAATGTGGAGGGACTGTTGACCATCTTCGTCCTGAATGTACCCAATGTTTGGGTCAACTTGCAATAACGATTCAACCACCAAAGGCTTCAAACTCTGTTTCTTTGAATAATACTTTACTACACAATGAAGAGTAGTCCTCCCCTTTTCATCCCACGATATGACTAATTGTTTTTCTTTGTTTATTAAATCTCCAACAATAGCTATAACAGAAAGAATAGATGAAATAGTTAACAAAAATTTCTTTATAAATAACATAAATTTTGATTAAATCTCCTTCTAAATAAAATAAAATTTCATGCTAAGAACCGAAACATCTACCTCCAAAGTAAGTTCATAGTGATAAACAAATATAAATATCAAGTATTGCATATTTATTTTATTAATCAAAAAAAAATATATTTTGAAAGAAATTATTGGTCATATAAATACCTGTATGCCCTCTCATCATAGTTGCGTGTAAAGATGTTGAACCAATTGGGCCACCATCAACATATGATTGCGAAGACTGCAAGATTGATGTACCATAAAAGTCAATCCATGTGAAATAGATATATATAGAGTGGGGACTCTCCGGCATCATTAATAATAACACATAATCCTGGATCTTTTTCTATCAGCAATTATGCCACTTGTGATTGGGCGTATTGCAAAGCGTTATGCAATGCAGTGTTCATCAATTTATTTTGCTTAGCTAATACTTCATGCAACTTAAGTCCTACTCTTTCTCATCTGCTACTTTCTACATCATGATCATGAGAACCCGATGACTGAGAGAGAGAGAGAGAGGCAATACCTTTCTCAACATACATTCTTTTTTATAAGATAAAATTCTGATTTAATGTTTTTAACACTGCACAACAAGCCCCCCTTATGCCCTTTCACATGGGGCAATGAATGATCACCTCTCCCCTCCCATTGGATGCCTGTGCAGTGCTTCCATTGACCCCTTAGCTGGCGGAAGGTCATGCAGCCTAATAGCAAACTCCTTTCTTTGCAAATATCATCATTATGTTTTGTCTTACTATAGGGACAACTTACGAAGTTATGAACTTATAAGTTGCAACATTCCCTTCTTTTAAATATTCTTTGTTTTATTTTCAAAAGCTATTTAATATAGTATTTAATGAAGAAATAAAAAAAGGTTCAAAAAATTGAAAAGTTATTTAATGCAACATTTGATCTAAATTTGATGTGAAATGATAAGATTTACGCTTGAAAGGTAGTGGAACCCTTGTGCCTATGCACAAAGGCCTGTCTAGAAATTTTTAGGAGCCCTCACACAAGAAAGTTGTTTGTAGGATTTCTTCAATGGTGAGCTGAGTTGAGTAGGGGTGGGGGAAGGAGAAAGAGGATGGGATCGAGGGTAAGGAGCAATGGTGATGGGCACAGACGATTAGGGACGATGGGGCTATGGGACAGAGGGGTAACGTAGAGCTTTTGAAATCCCAAGGGAGAAGGAGTAGCAGAACTTTGCTTGCCGCCAAAGAAATGTAATTTTCAAGGGTATTTTTAAAATACTTTAACATGACAGAATATTTGTAAACCTGAGGGAAAAGATGAATTATTTTATTTATTTATTTATTTATTTATTTCTGTTAACAGGAGTCAGGAGACTCAGGACCTGAGTAGCAGTCAATTTTTTTCCAAGAAATTGTATGGGACAGAGTAATACATGGTGAGTATAGGGAAGTGATAGTAATTGCCCTTCTATTTTAGCCTTACGTAATGCTCTTAACCTTTTTCTCGCGCAGATTTGTCCTTGATTAAGTAGAGACTAAGAGATACCATGAACAATATCTTGGGCACTCTCAAAAAACCAAGGCTAATCAGTTCCCTCAACACCACCAAGTCATCTAACGAACTCATCAACCGCCTGTCAGCTTCAGGTGCTCATAGAGAGGTCCTTCACGTCTACTCTTGCATGCTGAGGGACGACACTCTTCCTGACGCCCACACCTTTCCCAGTTTGCTAAAAGCTTGCACCTCTATTGGTTTACCTTCACATGGCCTCTCAATTCACCAACGCATCATCGTTGATGGCTACTCGTCTGACGCCTACATTGCCACTTCTCTCATCAACATGTATGCGAAATTTGGGAAGACCCATGTTGCATGTCAAATCTTCGATACAATGCCTGAGAGAAGTCTCGTCCCCTGGACTGCTATCATCGGCTGCCATTCACGTGCCGGCCAAGTAGATATGGCTTTCTCTGTGTATAATCAGATGAGGCAAGAAGAAATTCAACCCAATTCTGTTACTCTGTTGGGCTTGCTCTTTGGAATTTCACAGCTTATCCAATTGCTATGCGTCCATGCTTTGGTGGTTCGATTGGGTTTCGAATCTGAAATTTTGGTGATGAATTCTTTGTTGAATGTGTACGGTAGATGTGGGAGGGTGGACATGGCACGTCATTTGTTCGATTCGGTGCATCAAAGAGACATTGTTTCCTGGAATTCTCTCCTTTCGGGTTACTCCAAAAATGAGAACGTAATGGAGTCTTTGGAGCTTTTGAATAGGATGAGGATCAATAGAGCAGAACCAGACCAGCAGACATTTGGGTTTGTGGTGTCTGCGATTGCGAATCAAAGCCAACTTCAATTGGGACAATCCGTCCACGGGCAGATTGTCAAGGCTGGTTTTGGATTCGATGGACATGTGGAAACAACTCTTGTGGTCATGTACTTGAAATGTGGAAATGTTCAGAATGCTTTACTGATGTTTAATGAGATCGAAGATAAGGATGTGATCTCATGGACAGCCATGATCTCGGGTCTGGTACAAAATGATAGAGCTGACGAGGCTCTTAACATATTCCATTCGATGCTAAAGTCAGGAGGGATGCCCTCTACTGCAACCATAGCTAGTGCTCTCGCTGCTTGTGCACAGTTGGGTTCCTCTTCTCTGGGAACTTCCATCCATGGGTACATCATCAGGCAGAAAATTAAAGTAGACACTGCTGCTGAGAACTCGCTTCTTACCATGTACGCTAAGTGTGGTCATCTAGAACAGAGTTGGGCAGTGTTTGATAGGATAGAAGACAGAGATGTTGTTTCATGGAATGCAATAGTTGCTGGTTATGCTCAGAATGGTAATTTGGACAAGGCCTTGTGCCTCTTCAATGAAATGAGGGAGGCCTGCCAAAGACCTGATCCTATTACGGTTGTCTCCCTTCTCCAAGCTTGTGCCTCTATTGGGGCACTCCATCAAGGAAAGTGGATCCACAATTTTGTGATTAGAAATGGAGTTGGTCCTTCCATCTCAATTGACACTGCTTTGATTGATGTGTATTCAAAATGTGGTGACATCAACGCCGCTCAAAGGTGTTTTGATGATATGCCGGAGCATGACTTGGTTTCATGGAGTACAATGATTGCAGGATATGGTAGCCATGGAAAGGGAGAGACAGCTTTGAGGATGTACTCAGAATTTCTGGGAACCGGGATTGAACCTAATCATGTGATTTTCCTTGCTGTCCTCTCTGCATGTAGTCACTCTGGACTTGTTTCTCAGGGTTTGAGTGTTTTCCAGTCTATGACACAAGATTTTGGGATTGAACCAAAGCTGGAGCACCGGGCCTGCATTGTTGATCTCCTCACCCGAGCTGGAAGGGTTGTAGAGGCATATAACTTCGTCAAAAAGATGTTCTCACAACCCAGTGCTGATGTTCTTGGAATACTGCTTAATGCTTGTCGTACCCATAGAAATGCAGCTCTTGCAGATGTTGTTGCCAGGGAAATTATCATGTTGAAGCCCACCAATGCCAGCAATTATGTCCAGTTGGCACAAAGCTATGCTTCAAGGAGCAAATGGGATGGCATGGGAGAAGTGCGGATGCAGATGAAATCCTTGGGCTTGAAAAAGGTGCCCGGTTGGAGTTCTATCGAACTACACGGAACAATTGCAACATTTTTTGTAGATCAAAGTTCACATACTCAATATGAAAAGTTAATGTTAGTGTTGAACATCCTTGGCATGGAAATGAAACATGAACTCTAGCATCCATACCTAGTTTCTGTTAGAAATACCCAGAAAAATGGAGCAAAAATAAGCAAAAACCAGGCGGCGAGATAATGATCGGATCCTTAAGAGTTTAGTAGACTGCAAGGGGTGATGGTCATACCAGCCCAAAACAAGTGAAAACTGTTAACTGATCAGTGCAACCTAACTTGATAAATTGATTCTTGAATGTACCACATGGTGTGATGCTTTTGAGATGAAACTTACACTAGTACTAGAGGCTTATTTTGGCAATTTGTACAGAAGAGTTTTGCCACCATCAGGGAGAACTTCACAAAGATTGTGGTCTAACAGGTCAACATGGGAACCAAATGCAAAATCTTCATGGTTCCTTTATTCTTGTCGTTCCTTTTGTTACTTTTGGTCTTCTCTGCTTCTTCGGATGGATTGGTTAGGATCGGATTGAAGAAAAGAGCATTGGATAAAAATAGCCGGATTGCTGCCCTGACTTGAGTCTGAAGAATGGGAGTCTTTAAGGGCTTCTGTCCGGAAATATCACCTCCGTGGTAACCTTGGCGACTATGAGGATACTGACATAGTTGCACTAAAAAATTACGTGGATTCCCAGTACTTCGGCAAGATTGTGATTGGGTCTCACCCTAAAAAATTCACTGTGATATTTGACACTGGTAGTTCAGATTTGTGGGTGTCCTCTGCCAAGTGCTACTTTTCGGTGAGTTTTAATTTTCTCTATGTTGTAAATTAAAACACATATTATGAAAAAAAATTGGTCTTCTCCCTCACAGGGAAACCAGCTGCGATCCAATATGGGACTGGAGATATTTCTGGTTTCTTCAACCTAGACAATGTCAAGGTTGGTGACTTAGTGGTCAAAGATCAGATAAGCTCCAAGTTTTCATACAATGCCCAAGCTAATAGCTTCTTAAATCTTTGTCAGCTCTGGTATATCTTACATGTGATTCTTTCCCAGGATTTATTGACACAAGTAGAGAGCCAAGTACCACATTTCTGGTAGCCAAGTTTGATGACATACTTGGACTTGGATTTAAAGAGATCTCTGTTGGGAGTGCTGTCCCTGTATGGTAGTCTGGTGTTGTCTTTGCTATCTAATGTGTTTATACTTGACAAAAGAGTGCATCAATAATAATTTGTTAACGTCTCTATGGAATGCAGTTCTTTTGTGGTTTGTATGTCATCTTTGAAAATTATTTTTTGTACTTAATTATCACTTATGTTGCTGGTTTTCTCCTTTTTTCCTTTTTTATACTACCTAATTAATTCCTAATTGTTTAATTAGGTGAATATCTTTTGGCATTATCAATTTTGAGCTTACAATCCTACAAATGGTTTAGGTACAACACTGTTGATCAAGAGGAAGGCTATTCTGTTTGGAGGGGTTGATCCTAACCATTATAAGTGTGAACATACATGTGCCTGTGACTCAGAAAGGCCATTGGCAGGTAGGTTTCCCCTCTATGTCGAGCACTATAATTTACATATTTTTTCCTCGCAATTTTCCTAATCAATTATTTGTTAATTCCCTCATCAGTTTGACATGGGCGATGTCATTATTGACGGCAAGTCAACAGGTAATCATAAACTCCCATTTGCCTTCGTGTACAGTGAACATGGATTTCTGTAATTTATGAAAAGTCTAGTAGAATATGATATCAATTATAGGTACTTATAATGTATGCGTGCAAACCGCGGAAATGGACTTAAATCCTTTGGTCTTCCCTTGTTTCTGCCTTAATCTACAGACCTTCTGTTATGTTAAAGTACATGGTGAGAGGATGAAATTTGTCTTTCAGGTCATCTTGAATGGTGTTTAATTAAAAGAAATAGTGATGTGGTACAAGATCATCCAACTGGGTAGTGAATTGTTGGTTATGAGCTAACTGCAATGTTCTCCAGGTGAAATGTATAGCATGTAAAGCTTCAAGTCTAGGTGCTTACATTTTCTTGCTTTGGTTATCAGTATTTCCTCAAAGTTGGTGAGGGAGCTGCAGCCCAGTGCATTATTGGAGTTACAGCCTTGGACGTGCCACCGCCCCATGGTCCTCTCTGGTACTTTATCCGCAATCACTTCTCTTTAATCCTCTCTCTTGAACGATTCGTGCATTGGTTGAACTGAATAAGTTGCAGGCAGCAAAGTACTGTAATAAGTTGATATTACATTACTTAACTAATGATGAAACTGAATGCATTATATGCAGTGAAGGATACTTCTTTTCTGTATGTTACTATTTGGGATGTCAACCGAACCAGATTTGGCATGATTATAGGATTTGGGCCATTAGCCTAAAACCAAAAAAATCATATTTTGAGATATGGGCCTTTAGCCCGTTAATAAAACCTTTGAGAAATTTATAGGCCTAGATAGTGAGCCCATTAAAATATATCCAATAAGAGAATTGGTTGACACGATTGTAGATCGAAACAGCATGGACATTGGCCCAAATGCATTGATTCTTTGTAAGTCTATATGTGACTTGTGAGTAAAAATGTAAATGGATCAAATACAGATCAAATATGCATCGAGTGTGATCGGATTCGAAGATCCCTTAATCGGATAAGAATGCAAATTGAGTCCATATTTTTTATTATCTATTTACATCCTTGACTTGGGTAACTCCAATCTTTCTTCCCCGCCCCTCTATGGATATGACTTCCTCTTGATCCAAGAGATATAAATGAAAATAAATTTGGAAGTAAAAAGGACAAATGTTAGATGCTTAGTCAAGTAGTTGAACCTTTCTCTCAACCTTTTTTTTTACACTTTTGGATGAATAGTAAAGAATAATAGTATGGATCATCTACACGTACATTGACCTAGACATCATACATGTGATGATTCAACACTTATTCCATATCCTGTTGGTTATAGGGTTAAGAGCAATATATATATGGTTCGAACTTCTAAGTATTGGCATGGCATAGCTCGTATTAGGCTATCAATATCAATTTGGCAAATGTATGATTTCAATACTTGGTCAATAGTGTATCGATTGAACGGTATGGACCAAGAGTAACAAAAAGTCAAAAATTCATTATTTTAAGATAGGGTAGGGGTATTTTTGTCTGATACGAGTGATCCAATACCGATCCATTTTGATACTGTAATAGTTTTGGGGATGACTAATACCCATTCCGATACCATGCTCTAAAACCATGAGTAGGTATGGAAACAAGAGGGACAGGTGTTGGATCCTCATATGTACGTCCAGATGAATCTATGTTTAAGCGATGTAACCGATGGTTGAAAATCTAGATTCAAGTTGCATTTTCAACATTTATCCAGTCTAAGGGCCCGTTTGATTTTGTTTTCAGAAACGGTTTTTCCGTTTTTCTGTACTCAGAAACAGAAAAACATCATATTTTCTGTTTGATTTTTTGGTTCTGTTTCACCTATTTATAAAATAAAAATTGAAATTTATATCCATTTTTGTTCCTAGAAACAGGAATGAAGAAATACCTATAAGTTGTTTTTCTGTTTCTTAAAACAAAAAGTGACTGAGAAAAATCGTGAAATCCAGTCCCCAGTCCCGACTCCCGACTCCCGACTCCCGACTCCCAACTCCCAATGCCCGACGCCCGACGCCCTGTCCTCTCTATCTCCTTGTAGCTCTCCACAAGCTGCAACTCTCTCGCGAAGCTCGACGACCGTCTTTGCTCTCTCGCGAACGCCCGATGCCCGACGCCCGACGCCCTGTCCTCTCTATCTCCTTGTAGCTCTCCACAAGCTGCAACTCTCTCGCGAAGCTCGACGACCGTCTTTGCTCTCTCGCGAAGCTCGACGTTCTCTACTCTATTGGAAGCTCAACGTTCTCTGCTCTCTTGCGAAGCTCGAAGTTCTCTTCTCTCGCAAAGCTCGGCGTCTCTCAGGTATCATTTCGAGCACTAATTCAGAGATCTGATTTCATCTCTGTAATGGAATGGAACCTGGATTGGATGTGGTTAGGGATTTGCATTGCATTTAATTACCACTCACATCTCTCACCTCTCTCTCTCTCTCTCTCACACCTCTCGCTGCTCACGTTTTGTATCATCGCTCAGTCTCGTCAATCTCACGAAGGAGAAAATCAGTGATTAGCGCGCTCTCGGTCTCTCTTGCTGTTCGCGCTGGTACTCTGTCTTCGCACTTGGGTTTGATTGCTCTGTGCGGAAGCTCTGGGGTTGCATTGTCACCTGGTTAGGGCTTGTATCTAAGCCAGAAATTTGTTAGTTCTTGAATCAAATCGTTGGCAGGTAAACCCTAAACGGACAGTCCTTGTTAGGGTTAGGTTTTTTATTTTTCTCTATAATATTTTGGGTGATTCTGGTTCGATTTTGATGATTGTTATGATATTTTTGGTGATTAAATATTGGTGATTGGTGATTCTGGTTGGGTGATTATATTGGTATTTTGGGTGATTAAATTGACATTTGTTCTCTTGGTGATTTCCGTAATTTGTTATCTTGGTTACTGCTAGACTCTAGGAGTCTGTCGGACCATGTTTTTGGAGTTGAATGTTGCAATTCCAATACAAAATCTTTGCCATAGAGTCGTTTTCTTGGCAGTGCATTTCATATGTTTGATAAAATGATGCAAAGCAAAGAGGAACAACAGAGGGAGTTGAGAGCCCTCTCTTACCTCGTTCCTTCTATTCGGCCAATGTCTTATAAAAGCCATTATCAGGGCTTCTGGGTTGAAGATTCTTGGATTGGAAGCTTTGATATAGAGTAACGGCAGAGGGAGTTTGTAAAGTACTAAGGAGTTCTACAAGGTTGGACTTACACTCCCCAACTGTTTGATTAAAAGTCGCTGTGAATTCATGGACATTGGTAGTGAATAATGATTTGGCATTTTATTTGCATTTTACAGGCAATTCTTATCATTGCAGACGAAGATGGGAATTACTTGCAAGAAGCTTGGGAGCATATTTTGACATGTGTTTCACAGTTTGAGCATTTACATCTCTTGGGGGAGGGTATTCCTCCAGATGCTACATTTTTTGCAACTCCTCAGAGGCTCAGAATGAGGGAGAAAAATCAAGACAAGCCATATAAACAATCCTTCCTGTTCTGAAGAAAAAGGGACATGGGCGAGTTCAATCTGGAGCTGCCAGAAGGGGTTCATATGAGATAGTGCTGGTGTTGGTGGTTGTGCCTCTGGAGTTAGAATGGCAGAATTTTGTTTGGCAGAATTTGTGATGTAATGCCTAGTAACTACCAAGATATCAATCCAAAATTGAAAGCTTCAAAAAAAGATTGGAGGGAAGACTAGAAAAGGAAAAATTTTAAAACTCCATCAGCTCTTCGCAAAAGTTCTTGACTCAGAGAATAATGTGTAGGGTGGGTATGGTATGTAAGAGATTGAGTTGATTAGGAACTGACCTGAACAAGTTGACTCATTGATTTACTTTGATCTTTATCCCTTGAGTATAGAATTGCATCCGTGGAACGTGGAGATACAATCTCCAAAGGAAGTGGGGATAAAGATGATACTGCATTAGATGTGGCATCATAAGGTTCTCAATCTGTATCGGCCAATCATCCACTTCATTACCACTTTCACTGCATCTGTTGCTGTAAATCGCTCGGTCACCAATATCTCTCGCTTGTGACACAGATGCATTTTCAATTTCATCAAATGTTTGTTGAGGTGTTACACCATGTGTGAAACTGAGAGAATGACTCCTCCAAGAACCTTTACTGCTCATCCGACCAAATGACCTTGACAGTTCTGGTCCAATGCCAACAATCCCATCACTGTAGTGGCTATCCAGAGAAGAGCTGCTATGAGTTACATGATTCTGGCGAGTTTTCGTGGAGCTGTCATCATCAGGACCACCAGGCTTCATCCTTCCAATCATCAAGACTTCATTGCTCCAACTACAAGCACAAGTCAGAGAGGAGCAAGACAGATATCAATGTTGAGGATAAATATAGCAAATCAAATGGCTATATCGAAGGGAATGCCTATGATTCCAATTGATGGACTTTGATGTTTTGATTGTAATGACTTTATGTTAGTTGCTACCATTAATGATTTTATGTTAGTTGTTAGAGTATATGTTACGTAATAGAAAACTCTATGTTCTATTTACTTATGTGACATTTAAAAAGATATTCCCTATTGAATCTCTATCACATTGGGTTTTTTCATTTTAATCATGTATGATGTCTTCCCTTTTGTCAAAATTCTAATGGCATAACTGTAATTAATGATACATGCATAAGAAATTGTTTCTTGAAACAAAAAAATCAAACACTTTTTTGAGGTAAAAAAATTGTTTCTTAGAACAGAAACGAGAGAAATCGTTTCTGCTGTTTCTAGACACAAAAACGATTGAAACAAAATCAAACGGCCCCTTAGAGCAAACAAAGCAATAGTCATTCCCTTATTAAAAATCTTTTGCTCCTAGAATCAGTCCAACTAAACAAAATAGAAACTAACAGGAGTTTGGTAGCTGCAGGTTGCCCCAATGTGGACATAAGCAGGTTGAATGGAAATTAAGAAGCAAGGTACTATTTGACAATATTCTGTTTCTATCGTTACTGTGTTTTCTTGTTCCTAGAAAGGAAGAAACGGCCTAAATAAGATTTGGTCATTCCATTTCTCCTGTTTTTATAAATATAGATCAAAATTTATATTAATTTCTATTCTAGAAACGGACTTGATGAAACAAGTCCTAAATGTTTCGTCATTTCTAGAAATGAGTGAAGGCAATTGTGCCCGATAAAAAAGTGGAAAAGTGAACCCTCTTCACATGACACCCTCCCGCGAACCATCTGCTATAGTCACACCTCTCTTCTCATCACACAGAACGTCGACTCCCAAGGCTCTGCAACTCAAGCTGCAGCGTGAGTAACTCCCGAGGGAACTCCTGTGAACCCTCTGCAAGTCTCCTCATCCCTCTGTAGCTCTCTGCTCGTGAACCTAATGCAGATACGGATGCCCTTTCTTGGTTGGACCAGCATGACCGGCTTTGGAAGTCAAGAGCCAAGAAGAACCGGTCCAGCCCAGGGTTTTGGTTCAACAAGGGTTGGAAATAAAATTAGTAGTTTACCTAGTATTTTATTTCATGCTTTTATTTCATGCTGAATGTAGGAGTAGGATTTATTTCCTTGCTTTGGTTTCCGTTTTATAGTTGTTTCCTAGTTTAGGCTAGTTTCCATTCCAGTTAAGTTTCTAATTTCATGTTCCTATTTTCCTATATATTGGTTGTAATCGACTGAAGATTTAGAGAGCAATTTGATTATTGAATGCATGTGTGAGTGTGATCCTCCTTTTCCCCATCTCTGCTTTGATTTCCCCTCCCTTCCCTAAGGGTTCTCTATCAGAACCCTCAAGAACCCTTCTCAAGATCGAAATGCTCCACTACAGTTCTACAACTTGATTGTAGATCTTGAAGCCTTTGCAACTCGTTGAAGGAGACGCTTGAAGCGCGATAGCAGGTTTGCAAGTTTGCAAGTTTGAAGGTTGGGTTTCCTCTTCCCTCTTTGCAATATTCTACAAGGTACGCCCCTGCGATTCTGACGAACCCCTTCACTTCCCAAGAACCATTGAACCCTAATTTTTTTTTCCGTTCCTACTGTGTGCACGAAGCACCCTAGCCTGTCGGCTCTTAAACATGTCTCTGTAGATTTGGATGATCGAGGTTGCATTCCATCATCTTGGGCTACAGATTTGGAAGATTGACCTTGCGATTTGGTTATTTGCTTGAAGAACGGTAACCAACTCTGCCTTCTCTGATTTTAGCCCTAAAATAAGGGGGTTTTGTAGTTACTAATATATATTTTTTTATGTTCTAATTAATTGATGGGTGGATTATCCTAGTTCTGATAAATTTGATGGGTGAATTTTTGGTGGTTCCCCAGATATTCTGATTTACAATGTAACATGTTTTTGTAGTAGAGAATCCAAATTAGATTGTTTTTTTTAGCACCAATTGCTAACATCACTATGCTATGATGCTTGATTATTTTACTATTGTATGTTGTAGATTAGCTTGGGTTACAGGTTTCAAATTTCAGCCAAACGCATGATGAGCAACACATGCATTGTTATTATTCAGCTGTATTGAGTTCACATTTATATTATTTGAAGGGGTATAATACTCTTGTAGAAAAGTTGAAATTAATGCTTGTTTGAGTTTGCATGCTAGGGAGGTTGAAGAGTTAAATGGTTTTTATTCCTTCTCTCCATATACATGCCTTCTTATTGACTGCTTTCTCTTTTTGAGTTTGTAGTTTGATTCATTTTGTTCAATTAACAACCAATTATTCTCATTCGACAGAATAAAAAGAAAAAAACAATTTTCTACAAGATTCTTTCTCATAGACTTCTTGCACCTTGTCAATCTCGTGTATGAATTTAGGTACTGCTCAGTGCTCAGCGCTTGTTTGGAGAAAACTCCGTCTCAATCTCTATTCTCTACCCTTCTTTTTTTCCACCATATGTCATTTCACATATTTTATCATGTAGTTAGTGATCTATTACTTGAACAAGCAACTTGAAGCTAGTTATTTTTCTGTTCCTTTTGAATTTAAATCCTGCAGAGGTGAAAGGAATGGCTAGAACTTATGGAACTCATCCTTTTTCTAGTTTCTCAATAGCTCTCTAGTCTTGGGCTTTAGTACCATTTCAATGTTTTATTCTTGACTTCAAAACTTCAGTCTTCCTTTCCTTCCAAATGCTGTAAATGATATGCTTCAGTAGCTGGGATTGCTCATTCTCACATGTATTTCCCCTTCTTTCTTCCCAAAATTTATTTAACTCTTGTTTAACATAATATTAATTGGATATATTAATCAGCCTCCTTTATATGGGCTTGATGTAGTTAGAAGCCTTAATTTGGGTCTACCCTTTCTTGTCCAAATCTGTCAGTATTGAAGTGTATCAGTGGTGTAACATTCAAAAGAGAAGGGGCATGTGTAAGTATTTGTTAGAAATTAAAATAAAGGGCTAAGTGCCATGTGCAGTCAACTGTGTGAAAGAAAACCATCAAGATGTCCTTATTAGCAAGAAAGAAGTGTAACCTCCCTCAAATTGCAGGCTAGATTATATGCTTTAAACTTCTTAAGCATGGACTTATGGAATAATAAATGTGATGAGCACCTTTCAATCACTTTCTTGTCCAATGTATCGAACCGGATTTGGATTTCCCATCCTTCAGTTCTCACTTGGGTGAACTAGATAGTTGGTTAGGAGATTGTTAATGGGTAATAATTAACTGATTAATTACTTGTTTAGTCAGATGGATATGTATCCATATGCATATATTAACCTTATTTCTTACTTGTTCTGCAATTAAAATTACTGAATTATATTAATCTAGTAAAATTTCTTTGTGCCAAGAATCTAGATCCATCCCATATGAAATTAATGCTATTGTACAACTACTGATGCTTGTGGGCAGCCATGTGGTATAGTTTGTTTATCAATGTGTCTCCCCCAGTAATTTGGATTTTTTGTTGGAATAAGGTGTTGGATGTTGTTGTCGTTGTATTTTCTGTTATATTATGTGTCTAATAGCAATGTAGCCTCTTATTTGGAATAGAATTCTGTTTATGTTGTCTTCAATTCCCAAGATTTCGCAAAGTTTTTCCTCGCCCCAATATGCTTTAGAGGGTTCAATTTATGTAGAGAGTAATGAGTATGTTTATGTTTATTTTTATGTTGGACATAATGTTTATTTTTCCACTTATTCAAATTTTTCTCCTTATGCATTATTTATGTAGAGAGTAATGAGTAGTAGAAGAATCCCTACCCCTACTTCATCCACTAGTATCTAGAATGCTGCTAGGGGTGCAACAGGGTCAAGTTAGGCTGAGTTTCTTAAAACCTTAGCCCAACCCTAAGTCCCCTTAACTGGGCCCAAACCTGCCCTGACTCTGACTCAGAGCCGCAAAACTTCAACCCTAGCCCTACCTTTCAGGGTTCAGCCCAACCCTTACCATCCCTAATTGGCCCTGATTTTTTAGGGTAGAGCCGGGATGACCCTGACCCTAACCCTGATTGACCCTGACCTTAACCTTGGTTTGCCATCTAGGGTCGGGTATACCATGACCCTGACCCTGAAAAATATGAAATAACTTTAAATATATATATATATATATTCATAATAAAGAGGAGATAAAAAATATAAAGTTACAAATTACTTCTCATGAGGAGAACATCCTAAAGCAAACATTCAAACAATACAAATAACTTCAACTACTATGGTGAACAAATAGGAGATCATCCTAAGAAAGCAAATAACTTAAAAAAAATTCAATTATTTATCATGATAAACAAAGAGATCATCCTAATAAGGCAAACAATTTGAAGATCTCAAAACCATTGTCACGTTAAACAAAGAGGAAAACATCCTAAGAAAACAAAATATCCAAAGAACTCAAATTTGTTTAAAAGAAAAAGAAAAAGATTATTTTCTTTCAGCATCCTTCATTGCATTTCCATTTTCACTCTTCGTCATTAACTGGTCCTTGTAAAATTTAAATATTGGGATGTTATTAATGCAATGAAAAACATTCAATCTTATCATAATGATAGTTACAAAGTGAATGAAGATTTCCATACTCACTTAAACAAAATTCAGCCTTAACAAATAGGAAAGCATCCAATATCACGCTTTAAATCAAACTTGTAATATCAACATTCCCACTAGCACCTGAAAATATAATTAATGCAAAAGAAAAAAAATAGTAAGATAATCCAAACAATAGTACATGTAAATAGTAGTAGTAATGTTAGTAAATGTAATTCAACTTGAAAGCTGATTACCTGATTCAATCTCCTTAAGGTCTTCTAAGTTTTCTTCGACATCAATATGCGTTGGTGAATGTCATAGCCAATCCTATGCACACATCAAGGACTCTACTATCCGTGGTGTCAGTGAACTGCGGAATTGGTCTAGAATCCGACCACCAATGCTAAAAATAGACTCTAAAGCAACAATTGAAACAAGAATCGATAAAATATCCCGAGCCATCTTACTAAGAATGACAAACCTTGAGCTATTAACTTTCTACCAATTCAAGATGTTGAAATTAGAATTATCTTCCTCATCATCCACAATACCTTCCAACAAATAATGATCTAACTCAGTTTCAATTTCTGAACCCACCTTATTCTTTAACTTTTGAAAAATCTTGTTGTGAATACTTTTAGTGACATTTGTTGGTGGAGCATCAATAGGTTTAGGAGTTACTTCATCTACTATTGCACTAGGCGATGACTCATATGATTGGTAGTGCTTTAATAGCTGGTCCATGACACTCCTAATAGTTCCCATCTTCATTTGAACTTCAGATTGAGGATATGTTTCTAAATATCATGCCTCCACATATGTTAACTTCAAACGAGGATAAAGAACAGAAGCAATAACCAAAAGGATGTTAGCATTTTCTGTGCCATTAGGACATGCCATATCATGACTCATGGGATCTTCACGTTTTAATTAATCCATCAACAACAATTCAATTGCATAAACTTCCTGAAAATAACAACTTGATGTGACATAAAGAGACCCAGACAATCTTATGGTGGCATTGTAGAAAACCTCAAAAAGCTTGCATAACACTTTTGCTTTCTCCCAGTCTTATTCACTTGGAACCATATCCTTACAATCTAGTGTAAAGCTCAAGTCTCTATCTTCTAAGAATTCAAAAGCTTTTTGAAACTCTAAAGCAGTTCGTAACCTGAGATATGTAGAGTTCCAACGAGTAGGAACATCTAGAGATAAGGTTTTCTTAAATTGAATCTTCTCTTGCTCACAACACAACTTAAACTGTTGCATTCTTGTAGGTGAACTCCTTACATATTTCACTACAGAGTGCACATTAGATATTAAATCCTTATAACTTTTGAGACCTTTTGTCACACCCCATTCCCAGTAGATCCAACTTGCCATTAGGAATACTGGCAGTATGAGTAAAACACGTACCTGTCTTACAACCTACCAGGATCTCTGATAGTAGTACTTTAACATTTTCATAGTCTCACACCACAAACCAACATAAGCTGCGGAATCAGAGTATAATAGCAGAATCATAAATACGATGGGGAAACATCTAATGATAATATAATAGCAATAACCGAATTATTCTGTTACATTCATCCATGACATATAATATAATCTCAAAAAAATACACAACCCACAGTTATACTCATAAATATCACAGTATGATGTACAATCTCACAGTGCGACGTAAGCACAGTGGTCGTAAGCATAGCCCTGATCGTGCTCTCCCACTTCGAGCATCCACCAGTTGCTCACACCATACTCTAACCTAGAAGATACTGGGTCACCAGCCATTGGCACCATGGTACCTGCATCATCATCTAAAAAGGGGTGTATGCGTAGGGTGAGATTTCCAACTCGCTCAGTGGGGGGTGGGGTCAAGCACATCCAAGCAAGACAATAGCAGTAGTAATTTATGATGCATGATTTTGGAAATTAAACACATAGTCCATGATGCTCGTGATGCAATTCATTTCTTTATTATCCACTTAACAATACAAACTAAGTCTGGTAAATGCTATTACGGTGCATTAGGCTGTATCCCTCGTCTCGAAAATGACATCGACTACGTAATGATACAAACCCTAGCTGTGATTAGAAGCCTGCCGGTTCCCATATACGTCTATAGGTCACCCAGCAAACCCCTGATAACCCCCCTCCTGGTAGTCATGACACCGGTAACACATCGGCCACGTCGGATAGGTTCCCGCCTCTGGCAACAATCACTTCGTACCATGGGAGTGGCACTTCGGAAAGGCACATCAAACATTCCACAATGGGTTATCCAACACCTCAGCCCCTGTTGGCAAGGGTGGGTAACATAGGGAGTGGTACCTAACCATATATATACTACATGCCTTCATAATGATACAGTTAGTATGGATTACACGATACCGGTAAGACCTCAGCCACAACGTGTAATCCATCTCCAAATACAGTCCTGGGGTACACGATACCAGCGAGACCTTTAGCCACAAAGTGTATCCCACGATCGTTTACCTAATCTAGCATGTAAATAGTAGTTGAGTATGGACTACGCAACACCGACAAGACCTCGACCACGAAGCGTATCCATTTCCAAATGCAGTCTCGGGGTACACGATACCAGTGAGACCTTGGCCACAAAGTGTAACCTGTGACTACAACTAACTCTAATGCACATAATCAATGCATAAATGTAACATACATACAACAATCACAGCACTGGTACCACCTCGGCCACGTTGGATTCCGTCTCACACACACAACCAAACACATGGCGATCATGTTACTGGTACCCCCTTTGCCACACCGGATCCCATTATACATTTCCATATAATTAATATCAAAATTGTAAAATAACAATGTAGTATATCGTAATTGTATTTGAATAATTACAATTAAACATATAATTCTAAATATGAGCAATTTAATGATAATAAATATTTTAGAAATAAACACAGTCCATCCCTCACCTGTTTTACGATCGGGTGTGTTCGGGTCCAAGTACGGCCATCGATCAATCAATTTAATTCCAGATTTGGGGTACATGCACGTCACTGTCCTAGACACAAGGGAATCGTATATTAAACGTGTCAAAAACATCAGGAGGGACCCACACAGGTCACCCCCGAAGGGTACAGACACTGTCTCCTAATGACAGTAATGTCATCGGAAACAACCATCGAAAATAGGACATTTCCACCAAAAATATTAGACCTGCTTACGGTGGAGGTGACAGAGAGCACATAAGGCTCCATGTTCACAGGAAATATGCCACCAGAAACAAACCCAGTGGATCCGATGGGCTGTTTTCTGTGGAGCTTCAGGGTAATCCAACTATTTTGGGGTTTTCCAGCTTGGGCCCAATTGCCAGGATTTGTTCCATGGAGTTTGTAGGGGATGTTCTTAGTATTATACTAAGCCAAAAAAAATTCCAATTCCATCAAGCCGTTTGGGAGATATGTCAATCGAATGATCGAAACTTTAGATGGTCTTTTGGCATTACATGTTGCCGGAGCTCACCGGGCTTGGTTCGAGCTCGGTAACAATACCGGGAGGGTAGAAGACTCATCCTACAACCGTAACATGGTTTGTACATCAAGATCCCATTCATACCTAGCCCTACTTAGGTCGAAATGAAGAGAGAGAGAGTGGTATGGGAGGTCGTACTTACCTCTGGGAGCGTTTCTGGCAATAAGGTGGTAGCTGGCACCAAGGTAGGCCTCCAACCCCTTCTCCATCCTCTCCTCCTTCTCTCCTCTCCTCTTTCTCTCCTTTCCTACATTGGGCATAAGGGAAATGAGGAAATGAATCATCATTTCCCAACTTATAACTTAAGTGGGCCTTAGGGTCTGTTTGGTTTGGACCTCTTTTGAACCAATCGGGTTAAGATGAATTTCGGGGCATAAGGACCCACACATTTAGGTCTATAAAGTGCCCACAACATGAGGAAGGTGTGGAGGATGATTTGGGATCATCCGGAGTCATTTACAATGCGAGTGGCAGGAACCACGGGTATCGAAACCTAAACAGCAACCTGTCAACCCACTAAAAAAGGCACTGGATCCAGGCCCAGGCTGCTTCCGGTGGCTTGTTTCTGGTGGTGATGTCTTGACAACTTGCTGTCCCAAGGTTGGTCTCTCACGGGTGGTTACCCTCAGGCATGCTCAAGGCTTTTCGGTAATTTTGATGCATACCGAAAATCAAGTGTGGGGAGTCGAGTAACTTACTATCTGGGATCGGAAGGTGTGAATCCCCTCCAGTTAGATAGGCACACGATGCACAAACATGTGGGGTCATCCCTACCCCTTCGGCAATGTGTAACCATGAGCCAAAACCCGGTAGTTCTTCTGATCTCTGATCTGAGGCCTATCAAAAAAATTTCAAATTAAACAGGATTAGGGCACGAATGTAACACCTTTCTTAAAAATCAAATTCAGAATATGTGCACAACATCTCACATGAAAATAATCAGGATTTTACAACATATCATTTTTCTTGGCAAATCTTCTCTTTAAATTCCAAATTGCCACATCATTATTAGATGCATTATCTACAGTAATAGTAGATAATTTCTCTACACCCCAATCTAGTAGACATAACTCAAGAACATTGCTTATAACTTCACCAGTGTGTAGGAATGGGACAACGCAAAAGCTAATAATCTTCTTTTGCAATTTCCAGTGTTGGTCAATGTAGTGGGTTGTTAGGCACATATAACCAAGGTTTTAGATTGAAGTCCACATATCTATAGTAAGGCAAACCCGTTGATTACCTTTCTTGAATATTTCTTTTAACTTCTTTTTCTTTTCCACATAGATTGCAAAACAATCTTTTCCCACAGTGGTACGTGACAAACCTTAGACACAAACTCTTGCAGAGCTGTCTAAAACCATCTCACTCTACATATTTACAAGGCATTTCATCTACAATAATCATACAGGTAGGATCCTTACGACAAAGTTCTTAGTCAAACTTCCAAGCAGATATAGTGGTGACACCACTACTCTCATCAATTGTATAACTCAACATCTTTTGTTTCTTATCCTTTTTACTATATGGATATAAAAAGTGCCTCTCCAAATGCCATTTCAATGCACTGGTACCATGTTCAGTAACACATCCAAACTCTTTATGAAAATAATTACAAGTACATTTTTTAGCTTTTAAACCATCAGGAGGTTTAATCTTACTAAATGATTCCAAACACTAGTTGGAGCTATTGCTTTGGGTTGAGACGATACCTCAATAGAAGCAGTAACATGTGTTGATGAAATTGCATTTGGGCCATTGTTTTCCTCCATCAATAACATCTGCACAAATTCAAAAAATATACGTATAAGCCAAGGGGGGGGGGGTTCAAGATGAAGACAATAACTCAATTTAAGAGCAGAAAGGGTGCTTCCCGTGTGATGTATCAAGCAGTTGGAGAATGCAAGGTTTTGAACTTCTTAAAAAAAATGCATTGCTATTCATCCC
>NC_056567.1:15646137-15670113 GCF_013358625.1 Macadamia integrifolia
CCCCCCCCCCCCCAAAAAAAAGAAAAAAAAAACATTGCAAATTTAGACTTTAAATTCTCAGGTGGAACGGCTTATGTGACATCACCCAAGGTACTGTTAAGCTTTGCTAAGGGTTTTAAGAACTAAAGTACCTTGCTGGTTCACCTACTCTTGGGTGTCTCTTTTATTTCATATTGTTGGAACTGTTGATATATTATACTGATATTGATATTGAGTGATCTTGTTGTGGGGCTGCTTTCTAGCTGTCTAGTAGGGAATCGACTCTACATTAGTCCCCCTTTGATGTGTCCCATCAGGAGTTCTCCTTACTCTTTTCTCTTGACACACTCTCACCCCTCTTATACTTCCATCATACCCTATTAATCAAATTATTATTAAAAAAAAAAACTGAGAACACAGGCCCCCCCCTCATTTAATTTTAACCAATGCAACCCAACTCACCACAAGCAGATCCCAATAAAAACATAAAATATCAAAACTAAATTCCCATAATTCAAATGAATAAGTTGATCTTTTGTTTGAAACAGGCTTAAGAAACAAGAAGAGCAGATTTAATTTTTTTTTAATAAAAATTAAAAAAAAAGAAGTATGAAAGCCAAGAACAAATTCAAGAAAAGCATAAATCAGTAGTCATTTCTAAATCATAGGTTCTAAGTTAGGAATCAAAGATCAGAGTGGCTGCTTAACAGGCCCAAATCTGAAATATATATATATATATATGTATATATATTTTATGACAAACCAGGGCTGAAAATAGGTATGCTGATTATTTGATTTTAGCAGTAGCCTGCAATGGGAAAGATAGGGAAAAGGATGTTGTCCAAAGAGAGAAGAAAGAGTGACAACCATAGGGATGAAGGGGAGAGAGGCGAGAGATAACTCAAAGAACATGATAGACGCAATTATATGCAATAAGAATAATTCATGTATAGATTGAAACCCAAGGCCAAGTTCTACATAATTACATAATTGCTGTTGGCTCTAATTACAATGAAACTATAAAATTTGACCATTCTGGTACTACTAATAACTAATCAAAAGGGTGCATATATATGTAAACAAAGTGGAACAAATGGCAGAATTTACCTAATTTTGGAGGATCTTAGCTTTTACTGTCCCCTGCAATACAGATAGAAAAAGTATTTGATTGGGAATCTCATCAAATCCCTTGGATCTGTTCAGGCATCTATTTGTCTCTACTGACTAGGCTTGTGCATTTAAATTGAAGTTGTTATAATGCACTGACAAATGGGAGGCATCTTAGGATGTTATTTCTCTTACCATTCTCCATTCCTGGAAGTGGATATTCTTGCTATGATTGCCAAACTTACACCCCTAAATGTTGCTGAGCTATAAGCATTCATCAACTTAATGGTTCAGAATGTGAGGAATGGTCAGAAGACCAACTCAACGTTCACAAAGGTGGCATGGGATAATATAAAAAGGGGAATGGAAGTCGAATTTAAGCAACCTTTTGGGAAGGAGTAACTCCATAATAAGATGAACAAATTACATGGTGACTACAATAGCTTCAAGGGTCTATTGGAAACAATGGGATTTGGCTGGGATTCAAATACTAGGACTGCTACCGCTGAAGATTCTGTGTGGGAGGGTGCTATTAAGGTATAACACACCTTTTGGTGTATAGTTGGATGATTCTATACTTCTTAACCAAAAAGTGTTTAATAATGCCTTCATTTTGGATTACAGGCAAACCCAACATGGACTAAATATAGAAGGCATAGTTTTTCATGATGGCCAGAGTTGTTAGAGATCTTCTCTGACTCAAGTGATGTGGAGATAGAGGTCTTTCGCAGTCCTCTGCTGCTACTTCAAGGACCACCAACTTGGGACTTGATCAAGATCACCTTGAGGAGACTAGTCATGAGGAGACTGATGTTGATGAAGAGGTCAACCCAACTACACCAAAGACGAGACTTGACAAAACGTTTACATATCGTAGGAAGAAGAGCCAATCAAGGTCCATTACCAACTCTGCCATGGATTTTAGGAAATTTGTGGCTTAGAGAATGGAGAAGTGTGCATCCACTACTAATTCCACAACAGTCCGACCTGCTTATCCTTTGATGGATGGACCACACAGTGTAATCAGTTGCCAGAAATTGTTGGACACTCTAGAAGATATTCTAGAAGAGTTGTATGTGATGGCTCAGCAAAAAATACACAGTGATGCTGCTTGGCAACTGTCATTCGTGGAAGTGATTCCGGAGAGGAGGATGTGGATGATAAAGCACTTGAAGTAATGCTTTTTATATGACTTTTATTTTACGTGGCTTTCTGGACAATGGGTTGAAGTTTTTTTTTTTTTTTTTGACTACTTGTTTAATGTTTTTATGTTTAATGACTTTTTCAGTACTTGGTCTTTGTGCCAACTTTGCTCATGGTTGTTTGAATGAATTTCCTTTTACTTTCATGTGTTTAATGTTTTTTTATCATGCTATATGGGTTATTCTCTACACTAGTTTGATGTAACCAATGAATCTAGTGTTAATTATAGTTATATCATTTGAGCCTAATAACAACCTCATAGGGTCATCAAGTGATGATGATGATATGATCATTAAACATCAATTTCAAAACCTGCTAAGTAACTATCAAATGAGAGAACCATGTCATGATAGTAGTTACACAAGAGTTGTAATGGTAGCAAAGGCACTCGCTGGACATTCAAACCTTTGCTACCGGGAGTTTAGAGTTGAAAGACTTGTCTTTCTCAACCTGCAGGATAGAATGATACATAGGGGATGGTTAGATGACAGTCATTTCATTTGAGTAGATGAGCAAGTAGCAATATTTCTTATTATAGTAGGTTAGGGCTTGAGTAATAGACAAGTCCAAATGAGATTCAATCAATTCGGACAGACGATTAGCGTTGTCTTCCATACAGTGTTACACACGATGCTTTAATTTTCAAATAAAACAATCAGACTACCAAATTTTCAAGTGGTTCCTCCAGAGATTGCCAACAACCCAAGGTTCTATCCATATTTTAAGGTAATCTCAATCTCCATATAAGTAGTTATGTTTTTTGTCAATGAAGTTCCGTTGTATAATACACATAACTTTAAATGCCTGTGTGAACCTTATATGATTGCATTGGTGCTATTGATGGCAAACATATCAGTGCCATCGTCCCTAGATTCGAGCAAACATGGTATCAAAATCGGAAGCTTTGATCACACAGAATGTTGTGTGTATGTTCATTTGATATGCGTTTCACGTTTGTGAATGTGGACTGGGAAGACAGTGCACATGATGTAAGGGTGTTTGAAGCAGCCAAAACAAATGATACCCTTGGGTTTCCTCATCCTCCACCAGGTATAATTAGTTGATTTATTATTTTGAGTTTTCTTTTCAATATAATTAGGATATTGAAAAGATAACTTATTATGTACGTGTTTCTATAATACTTGCAGGCAAATATTATGTTGTAGACTCGAATAACACAAATCAAATTGGGTATTTGACACCATTCCGAGGAGAAATGTATCACTTACAGGATTTTAGAGAGAATAGACTTAGACCTAGAACAAGGAAGGAGTTATTCAATCACAGACATTTAGAATGTAATTGAAAGAACATTTGGTGTTTTGAAAAATAGATTCCAAATTTTAAGGAATATGGAGGCCTATCATATTGATCAGGCAAGAATCGTAGTGGCTTGTTGTGGGGTCCATAATTACATCAAAGAACAGACAATTAAAGATGAGTTATTTAATGAGTACGAATGTGAATGGGCTATAGAAGACCATATGAATCCCGATACTTAGGAGTTTCATGTTTCTAAATCTAATACGACCCAGAGACAATCAGCTAGACAAATGTCTTTAGTACGCCTAACTATAGCCAATCATATGGCTATATCAAAGGAAATGACTTTGATTCCATTAGGTGGACCATAATATGTAAAGATTGTTGATTATGTTTTATATTTGTCTATTATTGAGTAATTTAATTGTATTTTGGAGGTACTTACCTTCTATGTGGATAATGTACTAGTATGTCTCTTTTTTAAATTACCAAGTTGTGGATGCATATAGTGTTTTATTTTTATTTTTTGTTCTTTTTTTTTTTTTTTTTTTTTTTTTTTTTTCTATTCATGATACTTTACGTATGCCAATGTAGTATTTGTGCTTGCCAAATATCTTCCAGTGACACTATAATGGCTAGATGCGAATTTATAAAGGATTGTGGAATAAGTTCACAACAAAACAAGATCCTAATATTGGTAGAGCGTACTTCAAATGTCCAAAACATAATGATTTTCTCACGTGGGTAGTTGAATTTAGAATATGTGATTGTGGGGAACGACAATGTAAGGTATGCGTCATGAAGATCGAAACAAACTATAGTTGTAGATTCTGGTGTTGCCAAAATCAATTGGGGTATAACTTTATCTCAAGACTGATGTATAGTTGCATAATTGTGAAAATTATTGTCCTAATACAGTTTAAATAACTTACAGGCCCAAGATCGAGGTTGCAAAATTTTCAGATGGATTTGTGCTGATAGCAATTCCTCTAGTACTCTTTGTAGCACACGTTCATTCGATTGTCGGGAACCTCTTACATTGAAACTCATTCATCTTTATCATCTCCATCCTCTGATTTTGTAAAGAGATATTTACAAAGAGCAATACAAGGCGAAGAGTAGAAGACAAGAATATTAAAAAGCGAGATTGAAGTCTTTGAGGAAAAGAGAAGGAAATTTACAGATATCCTTGATGCAGCTAACAAGGTGGACCTAAACAAAGGTGGCAGTTGGATCTTGTTGGAAATTAACTGTTGTTTAAGACATTTGATATATTGTGAATGTAATAACAATATAATGTTTTTTAGATTAATTTGTAATAGTTAAAAATGATGATGTACGATAAAGTGTGCAAGATTTTTCGGTTTTGAAAATGGTGTTGGACCAAAGGGTTATGATTTCCTTTTAAATTAAATAAAGATCATGTTTTATATTGTTTTAAACATTTTTTTCTGTAAGAAACGTTTTCAGAAATGGCTGTTATCAAATAGCAATGTGTGCAAAAAACGTTTCAAAAAACAAGTTTATCAAACATCCAAAAATCCGTTTCTGTTCCCAGAAACGTGAATTTATGTTTTTACTATTTATGGACACAGAAATGGCAGAAACGTTGTCAAGCAGTGCTTAACTTCCCTTTCACTTGTTTACACCTATAATGCTATTCCTATATGTTGCATTGTCAATCTGTAGTTGACCAAATCCATTCTCAACATTTAGTAGCTAGGATAGTATTATGATGCAAACTAGGATGACTATAAGATAAGTTGGTCCATTAGTAACAATCTCAAAAACCCATATCAACAAGTCTGAATGGGCTATTTTATCCATATATCTATGTTAACAATCCTTTTACAATCATTTATGCTTACTTATGCTTTTGGTTGTTCATTGTTACATAGAGAATGAGACTTCCACATATTTTGATATGAGTTCCTTTTATGCTAGCTTATGCTTTTGGTTATTCATTTTTTTGTTTTTATTTGTAGGATGGATCTTTTTACAATGTATTACCATTGTGAATGGAAGATAGATCATAAGCTAATTGATAGAGACAAGTATTAATACTTTAACTTCTTATGTGGCATATACAATACAGTATTGCACCACATTTGAGATGGGAAGTCTATCAAGTTTTCTTGTTAAGCTATACTACCAGGTGATATAGAAAAGATTGATACATGGAATGATGAATCTCTAATGCAAGTGTTCTCGATTTTTGAAGAGGTGAGGATCATCAGAGTCTATGTCAAATGTTAGAGAAATTGACAGTGTTTCTTCCAAGGTGAGGATTAATGATTATTCATTGAAAGTTATTGGTAGAGACACTCTAGGAACAGAGAAATGAGATATAGGATTCTACTTTTGGTAATGTACCAGTTATTGATCTTGAAAGTGAGACTAATATATTTCTAAAGAAAATAGTTTGGAGGGGTGGCACTTCATAGGCATAAGTGAGAAAGGTAAATCCATTGTAGAAAAGTTCAGGATGATGTAGTTATTACATATTCAAGTGGAATTGATAGTAGTATATCTAATTATGATGATGGAGATTGGAAATTGGGAAGTGATGATGGGTTTGAAGAACATGATAGTAGGAGTGATAATGAAATGAGGTGAATGAAGAAGATAGGGCTGTTTCAGAGAGGGATGAAGCAAGTAATGATGATTTATCAAATTACAATCCTGATGATTTCCATGAACCACATGTCTGTTGGGCAAGAAGGGTGGTTGATGATCAAGGTAAAGAGAAGTTAGAAGATAGTATGATTTTTGATGATGTTGATCATTTTAGGAGCGAATTGAAAGAATTTGCAATCCAATAGGGTTTTCAACTGCAAAGATTGAAGAATGAAAGGACTAGGGTCATTGTTGTTTGTGCAAAGGATAGCTGTGAATGAAGGATTCATGCTTTATCCATTGAAGACAACGTGACTTTTATGGTTAAGTCGTATAATCCTATGCAAACTTGTTATAAGAGAAAATAGAGAAACATGGATCCAAGAATATAGTAAGTACCAGGGTGTTTGTGAGATCGATGAGGGTGTGCAAAATTTAGTCCCATATTGCTTAGGGTAAGATTACTAGGCTATTTAATAACCTATAGCTTCCTTAACATGACACAATGCGTTTTAAAGCCTTAAGACACATGGACCAAAGATGATAGTATTGTGTAAGATTAATAGAGTCGAGATATTACAAATTGTGACACCCAATAATACAACAAGTATCGAGAGATATGTGAGGTATCTCCACAAAAAATACGACAAGTACCAAGGAGTTTGGGAGATTAGATAGCTTACTTGACTAGTTAATAACCTAGGGCCAAAGAGGGCCATATTGTGCAAAGTTAATGGGATCGGGTATAAATGGAGGGTGCATTTGGGCATCAACATACAAGAGTGGGTGGGGGTAGGGGTATTAAGCGATCGGGATGGGCCCATCTCAGTCAGGCCTAGTCGGGCTCGCCCAATTTCTAGGGCTACACTGTGAACACCCATTTAGCTAAATGGGCTTAACTAGTGTGGGCGCGGTACAATTGATAATCGGGCTGATAGGTCTCGACTCTCGAGCTTTAATTGAACTGTCATAAACGAGCCTTAATTGGACCTTAACCGGGCTATAGATCTATTTAATTTTAAATGGGCTTTAAAAGGGTCCTCTTTAAAATTGGTCTTTTAAATTTTCTTGGAGAGGAATACCAATAAAATGAGGCATAAATGGGCATGGTAAAGAAAGATCCCATAGTTAACATGAATTAAGCCAAAGATGGGTAAAACAACTAAGTTACTCGGTCTTTAACCACGAAACTCAAATCAATTAAACTATGCTTACACAACTCAAGTTTAGTAAGCTCAAATCAATTAAACTATGTTTTAAAAAGATGAATATTGAGATAACAATCACCACCGTCTCAACTGTGCATATCACATAGCCTTAGTACTAAATATAAGTAGTATTAAAAAAATAAAAAAATTCAAATAGTATTAAAGGGGTCGGGTTAGGTCAGACTTAATGAAGTCGATACAAGTTGGGCTTATAAATATGTCCAGTTAGTCGAGTGCTCGTCAGACTAGATGGCTGCAGCATGTACTATTAAATATGTCCAGTTAGTCGAGTTGGTGTAGGTCTGTTCCTTGCTCGACTTGCTATCTCTGAAATTGAAATTTTTTTTGAAGTATTTACATTGTACTCTTAAACAAGTTGCTATGTGGTTTTGAATGCTGAAATATTAGGTTTTCTATTCAATAAAATTTCGATTTCAACATTTTTATTTGCTTGTCTCTCTGTCTCTGTTCCTCGCTCAACTCGCTATCTCTGAAATTGAAATTTTTTTGAAGTATTTACATTGTACTCTGAACCAAGTTGCTCTGTGGTTTTGAATGCTGAAATATTAGGTTTTCAGTTCAATAAAATTTCAATTTCAATATTTTAATTTGCTTGTCTCTCTTTCTCTGTTCCTCGCTCGACTCTTTATCTCTGAAATTGAAATTTTTTTGAAGTATTTACATTGTACTCTGAACCAAGTTGCTCTGTGGTTTTGAATGCTGAAATATTAGGTTTTCTGTTCAATAAAATTTCAATTTTAATATTTTTATTTTCTTGTTGTCTCTCTATCTCTATTCCTTGCTCGACTCGCTATCTCTGAAATTGAATTTTTTTTGAAGTATTTACATTGTACTCTACACCAAGTTGCTCTGTGGTTTTGAATGCTGAAATATTAGGGGATAGGGTTGTTCTTAGCCACTTATCAGTGACATGACATATAAAGGATATTCTATAAACCATACATTGATGTTTGCTTTTTGCCTTGAAATTTTTTTTAATAGTTTCCTTTTGGCATCTTTTTTAAAAGTTTCCTTAAGCGTTACATACTCTGTAGAGTATATTGTCCATCAAATATCCATATCAATCATACTTTTTTTTTTTTGTCATTGTTGAAGCCCTTTTTATGTAAGCTTCTCTTAGGGGTATTGAAGAACCCTGGATGACAATTTTACAGATGTCCGTTAGGTGAAAAACATCCGGGCTCTTTCATTTGGTTGGACCCAGTTATGAGGGACTGCATAGACACTATAGACACAGGAGTAAGTCATTCAAATGAAAGTGTTAATAGGAACACACGGGTCATTTCGGCTATTCGTCAACCACCCTATAGTCCAAATGTGCGGAACCAAGTAGTAGTGGATCAGTCATTGCTCAACCATTATTATGGTTTAACCATCTTCCTGTGTATTTGGGTGTTAATTCTTTCGTGCTATGTCTTCTATGTAAGATCCTTGTAAATAGAACTACCATTTCATTAATGAACTTGGTTCCGTCATTGCCAACCATGTGTGGAGTTATTATTATGATTATTTCCTTGTTACTATAATGTACTAACAATCTTTTTTGTGGGTAAGAAGTCTTTAGCTCAAAATGGCAGAGCACCTAGGTTCATGCCTAGGTTATGGTGGTTCGAATCCACCAAGACTTTGAAAGTGAACAAATGTGTTCTACCTTACTACTGTCATGTCCTTCTGCTGGTTTTCCAAGAGTTGTGTTTTTTTTTTAAGTGGTCCACCTTACTGCTGTCATGCCCTCATGGTCTACCCTCAAAGATTATAGTTACATTAATGATTATGCAAAGTTATTTACTTGTACATTTATAATATGTATTACTATACAAGTTATAAAATCACTTGTCCTTTTATAATAGGTGATGAACAACTGTGATTAAGGAGATGTGTATTTTCTTCCCAATTGTTTATAAATAATCATTATCCAAGTAAAACAATTTCTAAACCCAAGGCATGAAACATCCATTAATGTCATCAATCCCTTATCCATTTGAAGCTATTAGAGTTGGGAATGGATAAGCCCACCCCGGATACAACAGTGTAGAGTAATGGGAGTCATCAGATCACTTTATTGGTTGTGTGTGTAAAAGATTGGTGGAGAGATTCCTTGTGGGACTGTGTCTAGTGTCTATATAATGCATGTCTATAGACTCTATATATACCCACCTACCTACCAAGAATACCCATTCATGCATGGATTCTTTAATTCAGAGAACCACGTGAGCAGGTGTGTTGTGTTTGTATCGATGAATGCAGTGATCAAGTTTATGGAAGATATATGGTACACATAATAAGATTCCAGGAACTACAGAAGAGATTTTAAGGTCAACTTGGCCACCACACCACAACCTTAAGCTCCTCTCTCCTGACCCTTATGTTCCTAATTAACCCATGTGTAGTGACAGACAAAAGTCCCAAGAAGTTGCAGTGATTCTCAAGAACGAAGAGCTTTGTACTCTACTGTACACAGTGATTGAAATTTGAAAGAGAAGGGCCAAAGATGTAATGTGTGAGATAAGTACAGATTGTTTAAGGAATAAGATGCTGGAGATGCCTTTTATTCTCACCTGATTGAGTGGAGCTGCTTGCAGTCTCTAATAACAATTGAATTAATTCCTGCTTAATTATAAATGTAATAATTACTGGAAGCTAGAAGCAAACAATAAATACACAGCCTAAATGTAATAAGAGGATATGGCAATAAGAAGATATGGCAAGGCAACTTACCATTGGCACATAAAAAATGCATAGAAGACTAAATGTAATAAGAGGATATGGCAAGGCAACTTACTGGAAGCCAGAAGCAAACAATAAATACACAGCCTGAGAAGATTGATATGGTAAGGCAGGGTAACAAGTACGGATACCTACAGTACATAGGCTAATAGTATTAAGCATGATAATAATTAAAGAGAAAAATAAATAAAGAAATTATTCAACAGGAAAGAACTAGCCAAGAAAATTTAAACACTGGGATATGTAATTTCTGTGCCAATGGTGGCAGCAGGCTTAGCAGTAATGCAGTTTTGAGGCTTTGGAGCCGTTTCTGGTTTGTAGTTTGGAAGACAACCAGCCTTCAAGCCTCTTCAAGCCTCCAATCTACATTGCTTTGTGCCTTCTTTGGTCTCTGTATCAATCACTTATTTTAAGAAATGAATGAACCAGAGATCGATGGAAGCTAGAGGTTGTTTTACTTGATTCATTTATGTCTACCCTGGAGCTTGTAAAGCTACCCCACCAATGTTAATATTAGTAAGGTTGAGTAGATAGAAGGTTGAAAGCTGTGGATTTGGAACCATTTTAGTGTAAGAGATGGGAGTGGAATTCTTGTAAATAGAAGAATCCTCACCTAGAATAAGTGATCCAGATGCATCACCTTCTATTGAAGGTAAACAGTAGGAGGAAACACCTCTACTTACATATGGAGCACACCCCTGTTTCACCCACATTCCATATGGCTTCTACTTCCATATCTCACTGAATACTGATCAGAATTGGCTTAAATTTGAAATATAGGCTTCTGATTATTTGATCTCCAGATTTGTGATTTATTCTACAGAGTTTAATTTTCTGTTCTATTTTCCTAGCAGCACTAGGCCTTGTCTGCGCACAGCCAATACTAGAACTATTTTTGCTCAGAATTTCTGCAGACATATTCTACTGTTAAGGAAGAAAACTCAAACAGAAAAGTAGGCTAACCTGATCAGCTATGCCAAGTTATCATTTCCTCCGTAAGCTGATTTATTTCTCTGTTTGGGTGTACTTGGTTCTTCTGTAAGCTGATTTATTTCTCTGTTTGGGTGTACTTGGTTCTTCTATTCTGGAACTATTATTGCACTATTATCTTACTGAAATGTAGCACAAAATTTTGAATAACAACCTTAAATTTATCAAATCAAAGTTTGAATGTTGTTTTCCAAAATACAGTAGAGGTATCTTGGTCTATTGAGACAATTCCCGCCCAGGTAGAACCCCAATCCCCACAGATAAGGGATTCATTTCTCCCCTCAACTGTTCCCTTTACCCAAATATGCTTCCTTTTAATATGGCTGGATTCATTTCAAGTACTCACGAATGATGAGAGCTGAATTTTATAATTTTTTTCATGAATGTTAACATATCCCATTATTTATTTACACTTGTTTTATTAAAGGAATGCATGTTCTTGAGGCTGAAAGTCCTGGCATCAAAGTTAAGTCAGATGATTCACATCATGCCTAACATTAATAACAATGGTAAGTAATATAACCATGAGATCCCCTTACCCCATCAATTGTTGTATCAGCATGAGCAGGTTGTCCCTTACTTGCTGCAAGAGCTGCTGCAAGTTCTTCTGCCTGTACAAACATTACTACTCGATTCAGTATAAGGAATATGATAAGTAGATGCTAATTTAATTTATGGTTTCAGATTCTTACTGCTCTATCGAATTCATAGGTATCCTAGTTCTAGCATACTTGGTAGATTTCTGATTTTAGTTACTTGTTTATGCTTTTATTACTGATATTACAGCATATTGACTGCTTTGAAACATCTTTTCTGGCTGGCTGGCTGCTTCTGAGATCAATTCCTAATTAAGGGGTTCTATTCTTGAGTGTCCTACACTCAGTATGATTTTCTCATAACTCAGAATCTGACCCTAGGATTCTTCTCAGATTTTAATATGTTGTTCACCCCATTAGATAGACCCTTCGACCAGCATACTGGCCAGATCTGACAATTTGATGTTCAAATATTAGAAACCCAACCATCACATTATACTAAGGGAAATACAATGGAAAACCAAAATGCAATATGCACCATTAAGTTCCCAAATTGGGGTTATGCACAGCTGAAACTGGCAGAAAGAAAAGGAACACCAAACAATGAGACATCAACAACTTCGTCCTTTTGAGATCAACTTGTCAATTTCAAGATACTAAATTCTAGCACTAGGTACTAATCCCAAAATGAAAACAAGACCATTCAAGAACCATGCCCAAATAGCTAGGACTCAAAGACTGAGTAGTAGCAGAGACAGAACAAACCAAGCTGCAAGTTAACAAATCATAAAACATGCAAGTCAACAAAGAAAGCAAAACCAAATCTAATCAATCAACTAATCAACCATTAAAACATGCAAATTAACAAATCATAATGTAAGACAACCAGTGCATTACCAGAAATAAAAAAAAATAAAGTTCAGCAATTGGAAAAACCAGTACAAGCACATGACAGCAGAAATAGTTAACGTAAAACACATTCATTCACTTTTCAAAGTCTTGATAGATTCAAACCACCATAACCTGGGCACTAGCCCAGTTGCTCTACCATTTTGAGCTAAAGACTCCTTACCTACGAAAAAAGATTGTTAGTACATTAAAGGCTAAAAATCAATAAAAATACTTAGAATCCTGGACTACAGCCACTTAAGCACAAAAATAAAGATCTAATGAAACTGTGTGTTTTAATAGCACAAAAAAAAAGCCATCACATTAACTGAACTTAATAGTAAAAAAAGAAGTCCTCATTAGCTGAATCTAAATATAATCTTCATCCAATGATTGATGAGCTGCAGATGCTTGAGATGATATATGGGAAATAGAATCCTGTAAGTGACATTGAATATTAGGGTAATCCATATTGAATAAGAAAAATAAAAAATGCAGCAAACAACATAGCAAACTAAACCTACTCACCATAAGTGGCATGCAACTGGGATATGTGTTATCCATCAGTTGTGTAGGAGTTGGTGCAAGAGTTGGTTGTTGTTCTTGTAATCGTTGACTGTTACTTGGGCCTCCACTTTTTTTTTCCCTTGTTTTTCAACCCAACTCTTTAACCATCTACCGCCTTTTTTACTTTTCTCTTTATGCTTCAAACGTAATCCATCGTATACGTCATCGGAGAAATCAGGCAATATTGGCATATCAGGGCGATCAACTGGGTTTCCAATATTACCAAGCTTCAACGTTAATTCATTTGCAGTATCCTTCACCAACTCGTATCCCTCAACTGTATTTGAAGCTTCTAATTCTATTTAAATACGTTCATGACAAATACGCCTATACCGTTGCGTACAGTCCAAGTTGACATCTTTTTCAACTTCTTTCCCCTTACTGTCATTGACCACCATATTTGTTGCTCCCCGTGTCCATCTCTTCAAAATATAGTATTCAGGAATACGCTTTATGTCTAACACATCCAAAACTTTCAAACAATGGCAACACATAATACCATCAGTCTCAAATTTTATGCAAGAGCATGCTATAATTCCTTAAAGTGGGTCACAACATACTTTATACTCACAGTCTGCTTCGTAAATTCCAACCCAAAAATAAATGTAGGGATTTCCATCAGTTCGACTTATAATGGTGCAAACAGTCATCCAATTGTAATCCTCTTGAAATAACTGAAAACTAACAGGAGTGTAGAGTTCCCCAACTTGTTTCTGTACAATAGACATTGAATTTGCAAGTCATGGCATCTTGTTTCGTTCATCCAATTCAGCTTTTAATTCATTACTACGCTTCTGGTTAAGAACTCTCTCAAAGTGTTTAAAAAATAGCACAACATCCAAAGTTGACTTCAAATAGTCCTTCAAGTCATTGTTGAGACTCTCACTGAGCTGTGTACTTCGAATGCCTATTGTCAATGTGTTTTTCATGTAGCACTTCGCCCATTGACTTTTAAGCCCATATATGCGCTGCAACCATTCATTATGCTTAACATCATACTCATTCAACAAATTATACCATGCTATCTCGAATTCATCTTCCACATCGTATTCGTATATGCATTTCGTTAAATTTGTAAGAAAATGAGAGCCATCTTTCATCATATGACCCAAATGCGTAATGCCATTATGCATTAAGTGCCAAGTACACAATCCGTGCCAAGTACACAATCCGTGCCATGTTTGAGGCCATATTTCTTTTAATGCTCTAGCTATAGCTTTGTCTTGGCCCGTGAAGATAGTTATAGGCTTCTTTCCACCATGTGCTTCAGCAAATACCTTAAACAACCATTTGAAAGATTCCATTGTCTCGTCATATAAAAGTGCGGCCCCGAATACGATGCGCCCTCTATGATGATTGAATCCAGCAAACAACCCAAACGGCCTACACTCTTTGTTGGTGCGAAATGTAGTGTCAAAGGCTGACTACATCTCCAAATTGTGTGTAGTCAATGATCATCTTTGGATCAGCCCAAAATGTGTTAGTTATTTGTTCTTCACTATCCAGCTGAAATGAGTACGTGAAAGATGGGTTGTTCCTAGTTTGGGTAACAAAATACTTTATCAAACTATCTGCTTCACCATATGTTAAGGCACGCTGTCTTTTAGTGCGGAGATAGTTCCTAACATCTTGAGTCTTATAGCTCCGGTTTTCAATCCCACCAGCATGCCTACCCATCAACTCAACTGTGGATCTAGGCCTGATTCCCGAGTCATTTGCCAAATCAATTTCATACCTATGTATGTCTAACATATTCCTCTGTGAACGCATCATATGAACTGTTGATGTAGAATGAAGCTCATGATTATGTTCTCTCATAAAATCACAGCACTTGTATTTTCCCTCATCAACCAAATATATGTTCATTCGTGCCTGGCAATTTGTTCTTGTCTTAGCTCGGGGGTTAACAATATTGATGTCTCGCTTGTCACTCAACCGACAACTAGCTTTTGAACAGACAAATCCCCTAGATGTTATAGTCGTGTTGTCTTTCTTGCTCTTATTCACAAAGTATCTCCTAACACTAAACCCCATTGCCCGTCCATAACTATTGTAATAATCGTATGCATCCTGTTATGAATTGAATAACATCCCAAACCCAGGTTCACTCACATCATTCATGCAAATATTCTCCATACTAGACAAAACAAATAAAAAACAATAAGGTAACAGTAGTTCAACAGAATTTAACAAAGCAAGAGCAAGAGTGGAATAAAAAAAAAAAAAATCTAAAATACTGTATATCAAATAAAGAAGAAACATATTATAAGCAAGAGTGCAAGCAAATACAAATATAATACAACAAGCAAATACAAATATGAAATTGAAATTTTATTAAAAAGAAACTCTAATCATACAATTATAAATACAAGGACAACAACAACAAAACAACAACAACCAAAATCTTATTCCAACTTAATGGGATCGATTACAATATAAATACAAGGACGAAGACAACAACAACAAAATATAAATACAAGGAAGGAGACAACAAATCTCTTAGGTTTTGACAGAGACAACGAGCAAATAAAAATTATGATTTTCAAATCAGCCAAGGAAAATAACCCTAATTCTACATTCCCGCCTTCAGTCATATGTCACTTATAAGTGGCTAATAACAACCCTTTCCCCAAATATTTCAGCATTCAAAACCACATAGCAACTTGGTTAAGAGTACAATGTAAATACTTTAAAAAAATTTCAATTTCAGAGATAGCGAGTCGAGCGAGGAACAGAGAAAGAGAGACAACAAGCAAATAAAAATATTGAAATTGAAATTTTATTGAACAGAAAACCTAATATTTCAGCATTCAAAACCACATAGCAACTTGGTTCAGAGTACAATGTAAATACTTCAAAAAAAAAATAAATTTCAGAGATAGCGAGTAGAGCGAGGAACAAAGAGACAGCAAGCAAATAAAAGAGAGAGAGAAGGCCATTTGTAGAGACTTTAACATTAACATGCAAGAAAAAAATAAAAAGAGAGAAAGAAGGCTTTGAGTATTTCATACCTTTGCAAAGTACGCTTCGTAACATAAGGAGAGAACAAGTCGAGCGAGGAAGAGTCGACAGAGAGGAAGAGTCGAGTGAGAGGGAGAAAGTTGCGAGAGAGGGGAAGAGTCGATAGAGATGGTTAGGGTAGAACCAAACCATAACTGAGAGGGAGAGTCGAAATAGGAGAAAGGGAAAGAGAGGGAGTCGAAAGAGGAGAGAGGGAAAAACTTTAACCTTTTATTTCAAATTGATGAACCAAATCGGTTTGCTATGATACGATTTGGTTTAAATTGGTTCTTCACTGATTTTGTTTAAATTGGTTTTATCAGTTGCATAAGATCTGGACCGCTACATTGGTATTTAACACGTGTCACTCTCAGAAGGTATTTTACACAATTGTACCAGATTAGAATTGGTGACGATTTTTGTTCCGCAGAGACTCTGCCGGAAGTCCGAAAAGCGATGACCTTTTTGAAGATCTTCAACTACCTTCTGCGATCTTCTCCGCTTTATATACTCCTTTGACTCTCGCTTTCACTTTTTCCAATTTCTCTTTCTTTCTCCGTCTCTATTGTGAAACGTAGACCTTAGAACGTCCACCTGTTAGCTCTCCTTCACTGCGCGTACCAGGTACGTAAGCCTCTATCATTCTCCTTCTTCTCTATTTCTACACACGAGACCTAAAATCCTGTTTTCCCGTTTGGTTTTTTCTATTGAAATTCATAATCCCGGTTTTTAGTTTTTTTTTTCCTTCTCGAATCTGTCTCTCTTCGTCAGAGATTTTCTTCTTTAGAAATCAATTAATTGGTTTAGAAATCGAGAGAATATTTGATTGTTTTGCATCCTACAACGGATTTCTGAATTTTATCCTAAAATGGAGGGATTCTTGGAGCATTATTTTCAAAATTTTCATCTAACCCAGGGTGATTCTAGGGTTTGTTAAGCTTATGTTTCACTGTCGAACACTTCGTTATTCATTTTATGGTTTGGTTTGAACACAAAGTGCAGTTGAAAGTCACACTTTGATGTTCTTAATTGAAATATGACTGCGTTTATGAAAATTGAAATGTGTCGCGCTTCATCTCGGGGAGTTAGGGATGCTAATTAAATCTATCTGTTCATTATCTTTTTTCTTTTTTTATTCAAACTTCTTCATGTATATTACTCATTTCGGTTTCTAGTTCTCATTGGAGCTTAAAATTGTTTATTACACTTTTAAGGGATTTTTTTTTTTCTATTATATTATTCTGTTGTGACTATAGGTACCATGCAGATTCATGACTAGCAATTCATGTTTCCAAACTCTATCCTGAAACCGCTGGTCAGAAATAGGGATGGTATTGAATGGTCTTTTCTGTAGTAGATACCGCAGAAGGCATTTAGAAATTGTTCTGATCCATAAGCTTCTTTAAAGTCAACTTCCGTTACATTACTGCTCGCTCTGAACGAAGTTCTTGGGTGGGTTGGCACTGACTTCGCACTATGCCAGCTATACAGAAGCTGTATGAAGCTTGCAAACTATCCTTCTCTCCAAATGGACCAATTTCAGAGGAAGCTATTGAAAAAGTTCGTGCTATGTTAGGTAGGAAAAACATATTTGGTTTTCTTTCTCTTTAATTATAGTCTTTACTCTTTTTTTTTTTCCCAACTTGAATTCATGTTTGGCATTCATGAGGTTATAGATGGAATGTTACTCGTGTCAATGTTTCAGGTAATTAATATTTTATATTTTTTTTCCTTCATCCTCTTGCTTATGTTGTAAATATGTATTTTGATGTTTTCTTTTCTTGAGTGTTTAAGCTCTAAATGTGGATTTTGTGTTGGGAGAAGTAGTCTATGAAATCACATATATAATTTGTATGGTCTAGATTCTAGATTTTTGTTACACTTGATGAGTGAAAACCAAAATTATTGCTTATCTTATTCTCATTGAGATGAGGCAAGGAAATAGTTTTTATCATATTAAATGTGGAAGTTATTGCAAGCCATCTTTTGTTTGTGATTAGGAATCAAATTTATTTAATCACAAGCAAACAAAATGGGGGCTTTAGTTGCTTTTATTATTATTATTATTATTTTTCTATTCATATCATGATAAATCCATCTTTAATAGATAAAAGACATGCCATTACATCTGAAACTGCTTTTCAAAAAGAAAGAAAAAATTGTAGATAATAAATCCAAAACAGAAGAAAGAAAAAATTAAAAATCTCTTTTGCCTTATTAGTTGTAAGTGAAAAGTTTCAACGATTGAGATTGGTCCTCAATTATTTTAACGTAGGCCTTCCCACCTCTAGGTATTGCTGCTCTCACCTTCTCCTTCATTAGCTTTGTGGCAACATACATGTATGGCCAGGTAGGCTTTTCTTCTCCGAGTCTACCATCATCAAGACCCTTACCATTGGCTCAAATATATGGACCTTCTTCAAGTCTTGCTAGAACTGTGCTGCCCTACCACCTGGCGTACACGACTCCCGCTAACTAAACTACTCCTCACTAGCAAACATGGATCTCAAGCCAACCATCTTGCATGAAAGGTCTTTAATGCAATGTAGTTGGTGGCAAATTGAGTTATGCCAGACCTCACCAAATCCCTTTTGCATTTATTTCTCAGTGATTGTAAAGAATATTAGTGGTCACTTGCCTTGCCTGCTCGACCACACCTGCTAGCAAGGATCTCTTCTCCATATCTTTAAGCATGAGGTAAATGCAATGGGCTGCATCCAGAATAGGTGGATATTCTTGCTTTTCCTATTCATCTCTCCCATACTTTTTTGAAATTACTTCCGTTGTCCATCACTACTTGGACAACATTCTCTAGCCTTACCTCCTACACAAAGTCTTTCAACAACTTATACTTATATATACATTGCATCCTTTCTCCTTGGATTTATCCAATGACTTTAAGAAGACAATCTTACCATCTCAATTCACCATGAAGTTGGTGATGGACTGTTAGTGGGTCCAGTCCAACCATCTCACATCATAGTAACTCCATAGCATTTCTATGCCTCCTCAATCCATCAATGTACTCACCCAACTCCTTTTTTTTGGAGCAAATAAACATTCATAAATTCCCAAGGAGTGGGCCCCTTCGCTCTTGGGCAAGCTCTCACTATAGCATCAATAATGGCTTGGTAATATGTCCCCTGGGCAATAATAGTTGGGATGCTATTATAGAATAAGAAATTGGACATTGCATCACCAAGTTTCTCTCTGCAACCACCCCAGACTTGCTTTATGGTTCTTTTTCTGGTATCTTGCTATTTGTATACAAGAGGATCTTGCTGAAGAACCTCAATGGGATCATCATGTTGGCATGGGGTAGGGAGGGGTGGGATGGGGGTGGAGCTACCTTCATACTCTGGGTTCTTAATGCAGGAGTAGATTACAAGAAACTACCCCAGTAGTTTATAACCCCAAACAATACAAATAGGATTAGGAAACAAAGAAATAAGACCATCAAATAAACCCCCAAGGATACAATACCCATATAAGAGCAAAACCAGCCCAAAACCTAACCCGTTAGGAGAGAGAAAGACCTGCTATAGAGCTGGAGAGAGAAAGCTGCGCCTCCATTCTGTAAGGCTCCAATTGAGCTACAAATTTGGTCGATTGTAGGACCCACCAAGGGTACAAAAACCACCAAATATGAAGAGCTTCTGACGGCTGGTTATGGAGTTATGCGCTTTTTTGATTTTCAGACCTAGGAGAGAGAATGTGAAGAATTCTGCAGGAACAACTTGTCTTCTTCAAATAACCTTCAAGAGAGGATCGATTGATCTTCTTAGAGTATAGAATCAGTCCTCCAAAGGATCTATAGATCAGATCTCAGACTTGGGCAGCAATGAGGGTCAATTGGCTTCAAGAACAAGCACTCTTTGGCTGACCGATTCTGATTTTGAATGCTTTAACAGGTCTGAACTTCTAATAATAGTAAACAAAAAATAGAAAGGAAATAAAGTGATTAAAATAAAGAAGAAACAAGGGAAGTGGGAGAGGAGGTGGCTATCTCGACCCAGGCTTCTCACCCACGGCTATCCCGGCTGCTCTAAGCTATTGATTGCAAATCTTCTTATTCAAATCTCTAAGAAATTTCAATACATAGGCTCCTCTATTTAAAGAGGACAGAATTACAATCATACCTTGACTAGGAGCTAGTTTCCAAATAGGACTAGACACTTCTACTACGACTAGGACTTCAAATAGAATTAGGATTAGACTTCTAACTCCAACATGGAGTAGGACTGACTAACTAATAGTCCACATAGGACATTACACTCGATGGGCCCCATGGGCCTTTTATTGAATTAAAACAACTTAAATAAAAACACTGAATATAAATCCCGTTTTCCTACTTTCTACCCATATTTTAGGCCCATTAAAGTGGTTTATTTAAAAGAAAACCCATGGGATCAAAGGCCCAATACATATATGACACAACCCAAGGGTTATTTGCAATAAAATAAGCCCAAGTGATTTATCTACATCAGTTCTCCTCAAAGGCAAATACCCTGATTCTGCTTCTTCCTCCTCTGCCTTGCGGGCCATGCATCTGATGCAACTATTCTATAGCCAGAGCCATTTGCTCCTTCCCCCATCTTTGCAGCCCTAATTATCTCCATTTAGGTTGAGAGTTGGCTCTTTGCCCTAGCTTGTTGAACTGTCTCCAGACTGTCTGTGTCTCGAAATGATCAGGCCTGTAATCAGGGTAAGAGTCATCAGAGGTTACCCCTATTACTAGTGGGTCTCTCTAAGACCGCCTCATTAAACTCTTCTGCCCTTTGCTTTTCTGCTTCCTTTTAAGTGCTTAGACATGGTGACATGGCTTATTGCACCTCATAAAGAAATTGGGTGCATTTTGTCACATCGTGTACCCACCAGACAAGTGCTGCTTCAATTTAGTGGCCCTTTTAGAATTTAGCACTTTCTATAATACTACACTTGACTTTTCCTTGTCATTTCCTTCTATTTCTCTATGCAACCATGCTATATTTCTGCCTCCACCCTCAGCCTTTCTGCAGCAATTTTAAACCTTTTTACATTGTTACATCAACAAAACAAGACAAATGCATGCATAAGTAGCTATTGAATATCATTTCAAAGTCCTAAAACAATCAATACAGCTATTTCTTGTTTTTCCCCCCAAACTCCTAATTTTTTCTTTAATTAAAAATAATTTTTATATATTTTTTTAGAAATAATAATACCATAGCTAATACAAATTTATAATGGAATGAAACAAAATCCATAATTTTTAAGTTCAAATACACTAGCAATGCTTTCATCAATTTTAAAGATTTTTCAAACCAAAACAAATATTTTCCCTATTTTTTGGATTATCTGTAATCTAAAATAATTTAAAATTTCATAAATTAAAATAATTAATTTACAAACTGAAAAGAAAACGACTTTGTGAGGTCGTAGATCAGTCAATGGTCCAACATATACAAAAATGAGTTCCAAAAAATGACAATTAACTATATTTTTAAGATTCTTTTTTGCCAAAATAAAGAAATTTAATAATAAAAATAAAATTCGGCCTTTGTCAATCCATAGAGCAAGACGTATTCATCAATTTTTTTGGATAAAACAGTTTTTTGAGAATTTTTTCTTACCTTCAAGTGTTCTTGGGCAGAAAAAACAATTCCATGTGTTGATGTTGAGGTGTAAATCCACTTGCTTCAACCTCCCTTGGGTGTGATTTGGTAAAAAATTGCACCAAAAGGCTTAAAACAAATTTGTGTGGACTTTTGTTTAAAACAGACTGAGACTATGCAACTGCACCATTTAAAATGAGGTTTTTATAGTGTCACGTGGTTGGTTTCGGTAGAGACAAACTGAGAGCAGAACATGAATTGAGATTTCGGTCTGAAGTCGAAATCACGGTCGAGAATCGGTAATATTTGTTTATCCGATGTCATCTCATCTCGAGACATCACGAAATCGAGAAAAAAACCAGATCTTGCCAAGCCCTTGAACAATAGTTGATTGTCATTTTGTTCGGGATCTAGTTTTGTAGAAGTTTATTGTTACTCCATTTGTTTCCTTTGTAGATCAGCTAGGTGATACATTTAGTAAGCCATTGTTTGGTCTTACTTTTAGGAAAGACTTGTTCCAAGCTAGCCATGGATGACTTATATGTCCAGCTCATTGTTCTAAGTATCGGTATAGGATGGACTGTTTTGTATTAGTATCGATTGAGACTGATACCTACACCCGACTGATCCGGATCGGGAACTAGTATCAGAACCAGGGTAAAATCTTAAAAAAAGTCTAATTTTTGTGAAAAGTAAGTGCAAAATTAACTGATCCAATTTGAATCGGTATTGACTAAATCCTTGGTCCACCTTGAGAGGAAGTGTTAAATTATGTGCTTACCACAGGACTATTCTTGTCTCTGCGGCACTCTGTTTTTGATAAGTCACAATAGGAGAGTGTCCTTATAGTGTTATATTTGGTCGTCTTTAGTTATTCTGTTTAAGATATAGTTGGGTTGAGTTATGCGATACTGTTAGTATCCTACTATGAGTTTGATTTGTTTTGTTATCATAAGTAACTGTTCTAATAATGGTTTTAGGGATGTTGTTAGAATCAAACATGTCTTTACTCTTTAGGTTCTTTAGGGGTTTAATAGTCCATGTAATATTGTAGAACATTTTCTCCGTTATTATTAATAAAGAGGGCTAGTGTCATGTTAGACACAAGTCATTATTCCTCTCAACATTCTCTTAACATGGTATCAGAACAGAGATCTAAACCCTAGCCTTCATATTCTTGCCTCTCTCTCTCTCCCCCTCTCCTCTCTTGCTTCCTTCTCTCGGTGGTGCTTCTCTAAACTACCAAGAGCCCCTCTACTACATCTCTTTTCCTTGTCTGGGCTCTCAGATTTTTTTCCTTGATGATTTGAGAGACCTAACCCCTTTTTCACCTTTTCAATTCTGGGTTTTTCACCCTAATTGATTTTTCTGTCTCAGGATTTTGTTTTCCTTGCTTTTTGTATCGATTTATGTTGATGATGCCTTTTTTTTTGTGTTGTTCACCTTCTATATGGCCTGTACTGGACTACTAGCCACTTTTCCATCCTTGACTCCCAATCTAGAGAAAATAGATTTTTCAGGGTTGTGAAACCCTTGTCGATTTTCTTTTTTCAAGGTTTTTTCCCTACTTTTTTGTGCTTTTGCTGCCTGGAGTGGTTGTATTAATTTGTCTTAGCCATCTTTGTAGCCTCTTCAATGTTAACCATGCATGGATTTGCGAGCTTGACTGCATCCACCGGTGGTGACAACTCCGACACCCTTCGCACTTTTCCTACCAGGCAAGGAGTGATGCTTAGGTTTTAGACCTACGCTGAAGGTTTGTGACCTAAATTAGGGATTTTGTCATAGTACTCTATGAGTTACGAATACTGTGGCATGAGTTGGACTTCTATGAGGAGTATGTTCCCACCACTCCTATTGATGTCACTGGATTTCAGAAATTTGAGGACATGATCACAAGATTAGAGTCTATGACTTCCTGAGAGGGCTAAATGTGGAATATGACTAGCTGCGGGCTCAGACTCCCTTTCTTATATTGGAGCAAGCCTATGCTATGATCCAATTTGAGGACCGTCGTTGTACCACTATGCTTTCACAACTTTTTGCTACGACGTTGGTTTGTGATTATGGATGTTATCTTTCATGAATTTGTGTCTTACCACACTGAGATGTGTCGCCTCTTGAACTTGTTGGACCACCATCTATTATTGATGGAGGACCGATAGAAATAGGGAAGAAATTGTTGCAGGGGAGAAGAGAAGAATGGGGGAGGGGAGGAAAAAGTTCACACGATCAAGCAAACCACAAGGTTTCAACCAATTAATTAATTCATCATTC
>NC_056567.1:15670133-15765232 GCF_013358625.1 Macadamia integrifolia
TTCCGCCTACCCAAGTACGACACCTATGACGGGTCGGGGGACCCCGTCGATCACTTGGAAGGCTTTAAGGTCACCATGCAATTCCATCGCGTCTCGGAAAATATTATGTGTCGGGCCCTCCCATTGACGTTCAGGGGGGCGGCGAGGCTGTGGTATAATCGACTACCGACGAAGTCGATCCACAGCTTTAGCGACCTGAGCTACTTCTTCGTGAAGGGGTTCTCTAGTAGCCAGCCCCTCCAGAAGACTACGTTGAACCTAACCAACGTCAAACAGCAAGAAGGGGAATCGCTGCGGAATTATATGAAGCGATTCCAACAAGAAAAGATCACAATCAGGGGCCTAGACCCGAAGGAGGAGTTCACGGCCCTGCTAGGTGGCGTCAAGGACAAGGAATTGAAGAGGTCCCTGGCGAAGCATACGCCTAGAGATCTGACCGAGCTGAGGGCGCGATGCGATAAGTACATCCAGATGGAAGAAACCCTCCAGGCAGATGAAGAAGTCGAAAGGAAGGCGGCGAGGAAGAGGCCCTTAAGGGTTGATGATAAACCCATCGAAGAAGGAAAAAGACGAAAGTCCGAGCGCAGTCGGGCCCCCAGTCCACCGAGGAAGTTTGAGAGGTATGCACCCCTGAACCGAAGGCGAACAGAGGTGTTAATGCAGATAAAAGATTCTCCAGATGCCAGGGCCATGAAATGGCCAGGAAAGATGGGGCGACATCCTGAAAGACGCAATGTGGATAGATACTGCCACTTCCACAGAGACCACGGCCATGACACTGAAGACTGTTGGCATCTCAAGGGGGAGATAGAAGGAATGATCAGAAGGGGATACTTAGGCAGATTTGTAGACCGGGAGAAAGAGCTGGCTCCAGAAGGCACTGGCCGGAGAGATAACCGTCGGAGGGATGGTGCAGGTCGGTATGAAAGAGGGGGGCTCGCCCGCAGAGGAAATCAAGAACAGCGGAGAAACCAGACACTAGAGGGAGATGGACGCCGGCCTCGAGAGGAGAACAAGAGCCCAACAAGAGTTATAGCAACCATCTGTGGAGGCCCGGCCGCAGGAGAGAGTTCGGTCTCTGCCAGGAAGGCGAAGGCCTACGCGAGGAGCGTACATGTGGCAGAATGGTCGAACAAGAAGGCAAAGATGGGGACGGTCATCTCCTTCTCAGACGATGATCTGGAAGGGGTACAGACCCCGCATGATGATGCCTTGGTCATCGCCATGACTATAGGAGATTGCAAAGTAAAAAGGATCTTAGTGGATAACGGCAGCTCAGCTGATATCCTGTTCCTCGAAGCTTTCCGGAAGATGGGCCTCGACGAAGGAAAGTTAAAAAAGGTCGAACACCCGCTGCAAGGATTCTCTGGCACCCCGGTGAAGGTGGAAGGGTCGATAGAGCTGCCGGTTCGAGCTGGCACCAGAGATCGCCAGGCGACGGTGATGATCAACTTCCTGGTAGTAAGCATTACATCAGCGTACAATGCCATACTAGGAAGAGTCGGGTTGAATCTGTTAAAGGCCATCGTCTCCACCCCCCATCTCAAAATGAAGTTCCCAACTAAGAATGGCGTCGGGGAGTGTCGGGGTGATCAGGAGACGTCCCGAAGATGTTACGCCACTACCCTCTGGGGAAAAGAAAAGGTGGGTGAGACGCTCCCAATAGAGGATCTACGTGATGATGTCAGCTATCAACGGGGAGAGCCGGCCGAAGACTTGGTGCAAGTTGAAGCTGAAGAGGGAGACGACACCCGGCAATTCCAGATTGGGGCTACCATGCCAAGGCCGCAACAAGAAAGACTCATCTCATTCCTGCGGAGCAACGCTGACGTATTCGCTTGGTCGGCATCGGATATGCCCGGGATCGACCGAGAAGTAATAGAACATCACCTGAATGTTAGCCCCATGAAGAAGCCGGTGCAGCAGAGGAAAATGACGTTCGCCCCAGAAAGACAGAAGAAGATAAACGAGGAAGTAGAAAAGTTACTGAAGGCCCGGTTCATCCGAGAGATCCAGTACCCGGAGTGGATATCTAACGTGGTGATGGTCCCGAAGGCAAACGGGAAGTGGAGGATCTGCATCGACTTCACTGACCTGAATAAGGCCTGCCCCAAGGATGCATACCCCCTGCCAAAGATAGACCTGCTCATCGACGCGACGGCGGGATACGAGACGCTGAGTTTCATGGATGCATACTCGGGGTACAACCAAATCAAAATGGCCGAGGCTGATGTACCGAAAACATCCTTCATAACTGAAGGAGGGTTGTACTGCTATGAGGTCATGCCTTTCGGACTAAAGAATGCGGGGGCCACCTATCAGAGGTTGGTGAACAAAGTTTTTAAAGGGCTGATTGGCAAGACCATGGAAGTGTACGTGGATGACATGCTCGTGAAAAGCCCGAAGGCGGAAAGACACATCCAAGACTTGGAAGAGGCGTTCCAAGTGCTACGACGGTACGGCATGAAGCTGAACCCAGCAAAATGTGCCTTCGGAGTAGCCTCGGGGAAGTTCCTTGGCTTCATCGTTTCGGAGAGGGGAATCGAAGCCAACCCAGTCAAAATACAAGCCATTCGGGACATGAGGTCACCCCAGAATGTGAAGCAAGTCCAGGAGCTGACGGGTTGGGTAGCTACCCTCGGAAGATTTATGTCTCGGCCTGCTGATAGATGCCTTCCTTTCTTCAAGGCGCTGAAAGGGGCTAAAAGGTTCGAGTGGACGGAGGAGTGCGAAAGATCTTTCGAGCAATTGAAGGAGTACTTGGCCGCACCCCCACTGCTGACAAAGCCGAACACCGGAGATGTCCTACAGCTGTACCTTGCTGTATCGACGGTTGCTGTAAGCGCCGTACTGACGAAAGAGGAAGGAAAGCAACAACGGCCAATATACTACGTCAGCCGAACCCTTTTAGATGCCGAGACAAGATACCGAAAGGCGGAGAAAGTGGTGTACGCCCTCGTGACGGCGGCAAGAAAGCTGAGGCCATATTTTCAATCACATACGGTATGCGTACTCACCGACCAGCCTCTGAAGAAAATACTGCAACGGCCAGATATGTCCGATCGTCTAGTAAATTGGGCCATAGAGCTAGGAGAGTTCGACATCCAATACAAGCCGAGAACCGCAATTAAAGCACAGGCCCTCGCAGACTTCATAGCGGAGACGACGATTCCCGATGACCCGCAGGAATCTGCCGAGGGACGAGCAGATGAGGCTTGGACACTGTATGTGGATGGGGCTTCCAACAGCGATGGAAGTGGCACTGGAATTGTGTTGGTAAGCCCCGAAGGCTTCAAAATAGAGTGCGCCCTACGGTTCGACTTCGACGCCTCCAACAACGAAGCGGAGTACGAAGCGATAATAGCCGGAATTAATCTAGCTCGGGCTTTGATGGTGAGGGAACTGGTAGTGAATAGCGACTCCCAACTCGTGGTGCGGCAAGTGAATGGCGAATACGAGGCCAAAGAACAGAGGATGGCCAAATACTTGAACACGGTGCGAGAAAGGTCAGCAGCTTTCAAGGAATTTGAGGTAAAGCAGGTGTCACGAGAAGAGAATGCTAGCGCAGACGCACTGTCGCAACTGGCCACTTCCGACTTCGCGGAACTTGGACGAGCGGTGTATTTCGAAATACTACCACAGCCAAGCATCGAGAAACCCCACGAGGTGTTACCTGTAGGTGAAAACGGCCGAAGCTGGATGGACGCCATAATAGAATACCTCAAGGAGGGGAAGCTCCCAGAAAACAAGGACGAAGCAAGAAAAGTAAGAATGAGGTCAGCACGCTTCTTCCTGAAGGATGACACGCTGTACAAGATAGGGTTTACCTCACCATACCTCAAGTACTTTATGAGCCAGGGCCCGGGCTCCAAGGTGTTCCATTTAATGCTTTAAAGTTGAGGAGTTTTGAGGAATTGGTAGAGGCAATTGGTCAATATGGACCAGGTTTCAAGCCCCCTTCAATTCATGACTATAGGGGGCCTCTATTGAAGTCTGAAAAGGATAAAATTGATGAGTTAAAGGTGAAGTGTCAAGGATATTAGAGGAAACATGGGTGCACACTCATGTCAGATGGGTGGACAGACAAGAGAGGAAGGCACCTAATTAATTTTCTTGTCAATTGTCCGGAGGGGACTTTTTTTTTGGAGTCTGTGGATGCATCTAGCCAATCACAAACAGCTGAAATGTTATTTAAGCTACTTGATAGCAAGGTTGAAGAGATTGGTGAAGATAATGTGGTTCAAGTAGTCTCTGATAATGCTGCCAACTATGTTGCAGCGGGTCGACTACTAATGGAGAAAAGGAAGAGGTTATTTTGGAGTCCATGTGTAGCTCATTGCATAGACCTTATGATGGAGGAAGTAGGAAAATTACGCTCTTATATGTCTGTTATATCGAAGGGCAGGAAATTGACTGCATTCATCTATAGGCACACTCGTCTTCTTGAAGCCATGAGGCAAAAAACAGGAGGAGACTTAGTGAGGGCTGGAGTGACTAGATTTGCCTCTTCCTTTTTAACACTCCAGAGCTTATACAAGCACAGAGAATCTCTGAAAAAATTATTTGTTGATGATGAATGGTCCCGTTCTAAGCTTGCATCTACAGAGGCAGGGAAGAATGCTTCTGAGACTGTGTTTGCTACAACATTCTGGAATGGTGTGATGGATTGTATAAGAGCATCACAGCCTCTTCTTCAACTCTTGAGGATTGTAGATGGTGATGAGTTGCCTGCTATGCCTGAAGTATATATGGCAATACAAGTGGCAAGGAAGAACATCAAAAAAAAATTTGGAGATGATGAAAGGAAATGGAAGAAAATCATAGCCATTGTTGATCACCGTTGTGAGACTATGATGAATGGATCAATATATTTAGCTGCCTTTTTCCTCAATCCAAACAAGTTCTTTAAGGCAATAGAAGATAATCCTGACAATGAGTTGGACTTAGCTCAAAAAGCAAGTGATGCCTTCAATGATGTTCTTGTAAGGTTGGTGCCTGATGAGACCTTGCAAGATAAGATCATTGTCCAGGTTGACAAGTATACCACTGTTCAAGGAAGTTTTGCAAAGGACATGGCGATTAGACAAAGGGACAAGTTGAATCCTAGTAAGTATATTTCCTTTTAAAGTTCTAATTAGTTTAGAACTTAAAATGTTGATTTTTTACTTAACCTATTTTTTTATATTATATATTTATAGTCTCTTGGTGGTCTTGACATGGAAGTACTGCTCCTGACCTTTCAAAGCTTGCATTGCGCATACTTGGTCTTTGTCGCTCATCTTCTGGTTGTGAGCGCAATTGGAGCACATTTGAATTTGTGAGTATTGACTATTGAGTTCTGATTACAATAGTACATGTACTTCACTTAATATGGTTTTATTGAAGATAAGTAGATAACTTCATATTATTAATGTTTTTCAGATTCACACCAAGAAGAGGAATAGGTTAGAGCATCAGCGGTTAAATGATCTTGTCTACATTCAATATAATCGCCGACTTCAAGCAAGGTTCCAAGAAAGAAAAGAACAATGTAGAAACTACAATCCATTGTTGCTCGATGATCTTAATTGGAGTAGTGAGTGGATGATTGGTGAATCAGAGAATGAATTAGTGCATCCTGAGAATGATATCACTTGGAGAGATGTTGATAGAGCACTTGGAGCATCTTCATCATACCAAGGCCATAATAGACCAAGGAGGGCTCCAGCATCTACCAGTGGAACCAATCTTTGCTATACCCGGCGTGGTAGGAGGGTTGAGCTTGAGGATTTGTCAGATGAAGAAGTGGATGAGATGAGTGAAGAGGATATTCGTGATGATGAAAACATTGAGGATGATTATGGCATAGCTCCAGATGATGCAAGCCAGCAACAAAATGCAGTTGAAGAAGAAGATTTTAATTTAATTACTGATTTGGATTGAAAGTCTTTGAGTCTTAGAACTTTGACGTATTTTGAGTCTTTAAACTTAAAGTTTTTTGAGTCCTTGAACTTTAAGTATTTGACTTTCATTGTTTACTAAATTCTTAGCATTTTAGTTTATTTTATGTTTTAGCTTCATTGAAGTTTAAAGTTTTTTAGAATGATTAAGAATCCCCAGGTTAGTCACTTCTCATCCATTTAATTTGGCATCTCGATTTTTACTTTCGATGTATTTTAATTCTAAGTTCTTAATTACTTCTTTGACAGGAGTAGAAATATAGTGGATGACCTTAGGGCTTAGGCACTCATTATGGCATCATAGAGGTGTATAATAAATACTTGTATATTTTATGTCTTCTTTTCTTTATATTTATAATTTTGTTTCATAATTATGTATTTATATTATATGTTAATATGTTAAGATGATTGATGATTGAATATTGATGATTCATGATTGATGATTGATGATGAATTGATGATGAACTTAGTTTATTCACTTTATTGATTTGTTTTCTTGATGAATATCTTACATTGGTATGAATATAAACATTTAATATTTATTTAGCATATGAGTAATAGGATTTAACTAGTATTTGAGTCAAATAGATTGGTTTTATAAAAAAAAGTACACAAGAACGCTTTAGTCAATAAGGCGACGCTTTATGTCCGCCTTATTGCTAAGGCGCTCCGACAGGCCCTCAAACGCCTTAGTCGCACCAGCGCCTTAAAAACTATGCCTGCAACTGCATCACAGGGCTTCGGGTGGACTTCTGAACAACAACAACAACTCTTCTAATTAGTTGTGACCCTTGTAACAAACTCTCAACAACCTCTCAACAATTAACAGGAAATAAAAGAAACAGGAAAAAAAAAAAAAAACTGAATCAATGGAGGGCTGAGGAATTGGTAGAATGAGGTTTGGTTGGGCATCTCACCCTCTCAAATATTAGTTCTCTCATCCTTGAGTAAAACTTAAAATTTCATTGATTCAAATTTTCTTTTTCAATTACAATCAATGGCCTCTTATATAGGCCTAAAGTTGATTACGAAAATGGAAACTCTAAATAAAGTAGCTTCTTGGAAATTAGAAACTAGAATGATCTTTTCTGAACCCTACCAAGGATTAAAGTATCGGTATCGGTAGCCGTATCGGTCGGCCAAAATTAAGATATGTATCGGAGGGTATCGTATCGTATCGGAGATACACTAAGATACACATAAATGGATAGGAAACATTTTTTTAAACACTTTTGCATAAAGAATTTGTTAAAAAAATCTATTGATAACATGTATTATGCATAACACTAAATTGAGGGTATCGAGCTAAGAATTCAAGGTTTGTAATTATCCCATAAATGTAAAATCCTTGTTCCCAACATTGATTTCCACTTTAGTTAGAGAGAAATATTACTGACAGCAACTTTGAAACAAAAACCCCTCAAAAAATCATGTTTTTCTAAAAAATTACCCATCTTGGCCATTATATGACCGTAGCGCACTATATCGGTACAGACCGATACTCATCGATACATACCGATACATACCGATACGTGTCGATAGATACCGATACGTACTGATCAATACATATCGATACTCACCGATACATACCGATACATACCGAAATGTACATTTCACCTCAATTTTATTTTTTTCAGAGTCATATCGAGGCATATCGTATCGTATCGATGTGTATCGGTGGTGTATTGATGCATATCGGTATGTATTGTAGGATATATATCGATACGAAAGGATTTTAAAAATTCCATGTATCGTATCGGTGTGTATTGTATCGGTCGGCTAAATTTAAGCTACGTATCAGAGGGTATCGTATCGGTATCGGTATCGGAGATACTTTAAACCATGAACCCTACTACTTAAGAAATTAACTAATAGGCTAACAAGTTTACCAAATATAATTAACTTTTCGACCAAGACAAACCAAAAAGGAAACAAAATATTGGCCAAATCTATTGAGATTGATGGGGTTGTTGGAATTCGTCTTGAATCTTCTTCCTGCCAAATTGAGGGGACAACGCGAAACCGGGTTTCTGAAATCAGAATCAGTTCGTTTATGGACCCATTCAATAGTGAAATAGCCAAATATCAAGAATAATGGCAATTCTATAAATAACTTGAAGTTTCTAATTAATGGTGGCAATCTGGTAAATAGATAATAACTTAAACATAAGAAGAAATATCAAAGGGAAAAGCAACGTACAAGATGGGGAGGGGTAGACCTGGAACTAAGGAATAAAATCAGACTGTTGAGACTAAGAGGAGAGAAGGGTATTCATATTGATGGAAAAAAAAAGAGAAAATAAGGTGTTAGGACCCGTTTGGTATCGTTCTGAAAAAACGTTTCTAGCGTTTTTTCGTTATATTAGAGTAAAAAAACGGAAAAAACCGTTTGGTGGGATTATGCTGTGTTTCGATTTTTTTGAAACGAAAATTGAAAAAAAAAACGAAAACAGAAGCCAAAGTCGGAACTCCAAAAAGGAGTTCCGTCACTACAGTTTCGTTTCAAAATCCCTAATTAGGAACGATCGTTCCCGATAGCTGGAGCGTGAGGAGCATCTGCAGGTAAACCCTTCTCTCCTCTTCTTCTTCTTCTTCTTCTCTCTCTTCTTGTCTCTTCTTCTCCTCTGTTCGTACTCGTTTCTTCTCCTCTCTGCTTCTCTCTTCTTCTCCTCTGTTCGCCTTCTTCTTTCTTCTTCTCCTGGTTTTGCCTTGTTCTATCTTCTTCTCCTCTGTTCGCTTTTCTCTTTTTCTCTTCTTCTCTCCTCTTCTCCCCTGTTCGCAATTACTAAATAACTGCACTCGTAGCTCATTCAATTACTAAATAACTTTTAAAGCAGTTTCCAAGCCTTTTTAACTTTCCTAAGAAGCACAACTGCCAACACTGCGTGGTATATGAACTACTTTAATTTTTGAAGGGAGATGGATGCATCTGCAATCCCGCTTGAAAGGCACCACAATAATCACTAAAATCTGGGAGTTTCAGATGCTATATTTTAGGAAAGATGGGCCCATTTTTTCTCCTGGTATATGTGCTCAGTAAGGTCATACTATCAGTTCCTTTTTAGTGGCTTTTAGATGTTCCAAGGATTTGGGATCAGTAGTTATCTTCTAGTGGTTGAGGTTTTTGTGTAGGTGACATCACTGCAAAGAATCTTGAGATTTTGATCAGATAAAGTTTCCATTTGCTAAAAACATGTTGAATATGCAAAAAGGGTGAGGAATGTACTGCAATCTCCACATCGTGTGATTGCAAAAACAACTGGGAGCTATAACTTGTATCTACTCTTGATGAACTGGGTGGAATGTGTGGAACTTACTTGGATTCTCCTAACAACTTGGTTTTTGTCTTGTTTGGGTTTTTGGTGGCATCCTATGGAGAGTGATAACATTTCTATTTCTTGGGTGGTTTTTTAAGGAAATCAACAAATTTTAGGAAACCAATGGCTCTGCCTAGGATAGTTATGGACATTTGGTCCTATCTATTCCACTGGGTATCTGCAGCTAATGAGTTTGCAGGTATTGGTAAAGCATCTTTTGGACCAGATTGGAGTTGTGTTCTTATTGTATATTGCTATTCCCTTTCCTTTAAGAGAGGAAACTTGAGTACTTTTGTGTACAAATCATGTATGATAATTTATTTTTCTGCCCTTGCTGATTAAAAATAGTAGTTATAAAAAGATGTCTCCTGAAAATGTAATGGATTGGTAGAAGAGTCGATGAATATTTCTGAAACATGAGTGGCTTGTCAAGATTGTCATAGTAGAACTTGTCATGCCATGAGAGTATCCATCTCATAAATATTTTGCCCACTTCACTGGCCAAACATGGGTTCTCTTTTGTGGAACATCTTTGAAGTAAAACATTTTCTTTTAAACTAATAGTTCTATGCTAGAAAGAGGTTTCCTCTAAACCATATGTCAAATTACCCTCCTTCTTTTCTCTGTTATTCTGTCATGGGATGATTTGAGTAATTCTGCCGTTTTTAACTTTTAATTGAGCAGTAGTAGCAATGTTGTGTGTTATTCCTCTTACCCTGGGACCTCTAAGGGAATAGGGAAGTTCATTTTAGTCTCACCGCTTTGGTAATGAAATATCAACTTTGACAGGTGGTGTTTGAAGAAATTTTCATTGCACTTGATTCTGGCGCATTAGAGCAGCTGAAAGAGTTGAGTTCCAGGCGCAGAGCTGTTGAAGAATCAATTAATGAGAGCAGCTTCATGACAGAGGTTATTGCGAGGGAAATGGCAGGAGGATTGACTTCTCGTTATGAGCAGGTAGTCCTGTTTTATTGATATTGAGCCATGTTTAGCATGTGGCTAGTTGCACTTACATATGCAAAATGTATCAGGACCTGCAAAAACTGGAGCAGTATTTGCCACTTTTAGAAAATTTGATGATTCATGTTCAGTCACTTAGCAACAATCAAATAATTGTTCGTTGGACTTCAGGCCTTAAGATAAGATGGACTAGTGCTCTTAGTGCTTCTTCAATTTTCAACCTTAGGGGCGCAAAGTTCTATAATATTGATAGTTTGCACTTAGAGCTTGGGATGAACCTTTTCCTTTATGGTGCAATTTTGCGAGAAAGGGCTTTGGAAGTTCTAACAGAAGGTACTTGAGCATGATTCCTTATTGACTTTATTTTTTTATGTTTCTCTTTTCCTATACTATATGATAGTTTTGGTTCTTCCAATGTCCAGATCTGGTGCAGTCTGCTACTCTGTACAGGAAAGCTGCCGGAGTTTATCACTATCTGGTTAATGAAGTACTTCAATCTTTACAACCTCCATTCACTCAGGAAAGACCGCCAGAATGTACCTCATCTGTGTGTTCCATTATGAGCTTAATTTGCCTTGCTGAAGCACAGGTTGGTATTTTTCTTCTCTTTTGGTTGTATGAATGGATCTTCATTGTGAAATTGTTGATTCCTGAAGACTGCACCTTGTGTTCTTTTCTTGTTGCTACGCGTTAGGCTGTGACTACCAGAAAAGCTGGAGAAAAGGGTACTACTCACAGTCTTTTAGCTAAGTTACACTATGGCATTGCAGAGTTGTTTGATGAGGCTGGCAGTATTCTACATTCAGTGAAGAAAGACTCCAAAGATACAATTGCAAACAAGGATTTCCTTTGTCCTCATTCAACTTTTCTTTTTCATTATAGTTGTCAGTTTTTGGCTTTTGCTTATCCTTTATTGATAGATTCTATGCTATAAGGATATCCATTTATCATGTCTATGTTTTCTTGTCTTTAAGTCATTAACATTTTGTTTTCAGAAATTTCTGTGAGCTTCAACTTATTTGAACAATTTTTTCTTAATTAGCTGGGAAACAGGAGTGATGATTGTATACTTGGTTAATATTTCATAATGATGATGAATGATTGTTGTCAATCTTCTTGTAAAATATGTAGGTCTTTGACTTAAAAGAAAAGAAAAAAAAAAAACCGTTTCTGAAACAAGCATTACCAAACGGCAGAAATGTCGTTTCTTGGTTCTGAAACTGTTCTAGAAACAGATTCACCAAACAGCCTTAAATCGTTTAAAAACGGCGTTTTGACACAGAAACTGAAATTTCCGTTTCTGACACACGGAGTTTCTGGAACAGAAACGATACCAAACGGAGCCTTAAACAAACCCACGATTCCTTGGGTTGTCTTCAACCTCTAGACAGCCAACACGATAGGCGATAGAACAGAAACGAAAAGGAGAACTTCCTCAATATCTGTTGGCTGGGCCTGATATTCCAGGGAAAGAATCGCCACAACCTGCCCTCCCAAGAACACTTAGGGCCCGTTTGGTATCGTTCTAAAAAAACGTTTCTGGAGTTTTTTCGTTCTATTGGAACGAAAAAACGGAATCTTCTGTTTGGTGCACTTATGGTCCGTTTCTGTTTTTTTGGAACAAAAGGTGAAAAAAAAAACTGAAAAAATGAGATTGGACGAAACTCCAAAATGGAGTTCCGTCTTCCCAGTTTCGTTCCATTTTACAAAAAAAAAAAAAAAAAAAAAAAAAAATCCTAATAAAAATCTGAAATTTTGAAACACCATTTTTTCGTTTAAAAACTGCGTTTTGACACAGAAACTGAAATTTTCGTTTTTGACACGAAACGGCGTTTCTGGAACAGAAACGATACCAAACGGGCCCTTAGAGTATAGAACCAGTCCTCCAAAGGATCTATAGATCAGATCTCAGACTTGGGCAGCAATGAGGGTCGATTGGCTTTAAGAACAAGCACTCTTTGGCTGACCGATTCTGATTTTGAATGCTTTAACAGGTCTGAACTTCTAATAATAGTAAACAAAAAATAGAAAGGAAATAAAGTGATTAAAATAAAGAAGAAACAAGGGAAGTGGGAGAGGAGGCGGTTGTCTCGGCCCAGGCTTCTCACCCACAGCTATCCCGGCTGCTCTAAGCAATTGATTGCAAATCTTCTTTATTCAAATCTCTAAGAAATTTCAATGCATAGGCTCCTCTATTTAAAGAGAACAGAATTACAATCATACCTTGACTAGGAGCTAGTTTCCAAATAGGACTAGACACTTCTACTACGACTAGGACTTCAAATAGAACTAGGACTAGACTTCTAACTCCAACATGGAGTGGGACTGACTAACTAATAATCCATATAGGACATTACACTCGATGGGCCCCATGGGCCTTTATTGAATTAAAACAACTTAAATAAAAACACTGAATATAAATCCTGTTTTCCTACCTTCTACCCATATTTTAGGCCCATTAAAGTGGTCCATTTCAAAGAAAATCCATGGGATCAAAGGCCCAATACATATATGACACAATCCAAGGCTTATTTGCAATAAAATAAGCCCAAGTGATTTATCTACATCAGTTCTCCTCAGAGGCAAATACCCTGATTCTGCTTCTTCCTCCTCTGCCTTGCGGGCCATGCATCTGATGCAACTATTCTATAGCCAGAGCCATTTGCTCCTTCCCCCATCTTTGCAGCCCTAATTATCTCCATTTAGGTTGAGAGTTGGCTCTTTGCCCTAGCTTGTTGAACTGTCTCCAGACTGTCTGTGTCTCGAAATGATCAGGCCTGTAATCAGGGTAAGAGTCATCAGAGGTTACCCCTATTACTAGTGGGTCTCTCTAAGACCGCCTCATTAAACTCTTCTGCCCTTTGCTTTTCTGCTTCCTTTTAAGTGCTTAGACATGGTGACATGGCTTATTGCACCTCATAAAGAAATTGGGTGCATTTTGCCACATCGTGTACCCACCAGACAAGTGCTGCTTCAATTTAGTGGCCCTTTTGGAATTTAGCACTTTCTATAATACTACACTTGACTTTTCCTTGTCATTTCCTTCTATTTCTCTATGCAACCATGCTATATTTCTGCCTCCACCCTCAGCCTTTGTGCAGCAATTTTAAACCTTTTTACATTGTTACATCAACAAAACAAGACAAATGCATGCATAAGTAGCTATTGAATATCATTTCAAAGTGCTAAAACAATCAATACAGCTATTTCTTGTTTTTCCCCCAAACTCCTAATTTTTTCTTTAATTAAAAATAATTTTTATATATTTTTTTAGAAATAATAATACCATAGCTAATACAAATTTATAATGGAATGAAACAAAATTCATAATTTTTAAGTTCAAATACACTAGCAATGCTTTCATCAATTTTAAAGATTTTTCAAACCAAAACAAATATTTTCCCTATTTTTTGGATTATCTGTAATCTAAAATAATTTAAAATTTCATAAATTAAAATAATTAATTTACAAACTGAAAAGAAAACGACTTTGTGAGGTCGTAGATCAGTCAATGGTCCAACATATACAAAAATGAGTTCCAAAAAATGACAATTAACTATATTTTTAAGATTCTTTTTTGCAAAAATAAAGAAATTTAATAATAGAAATAAAATTCGGCCTTTGTCAATCCATAGAGCAAGACGTATTCATCAATTTTTTTGGATAAAATAGTTTTTTGAGAATTTTTTCTTACCTTCAAGTGTTCTTGGGCAGAAAAAACAATTCCATGTGTTGATGTTGAGGTGTAAATCCACTTGCTTCAACCTCCCTTGGGTGTGATTTGGTAAAAAATTGCACCAAAAGGCATAAAACAAATTTGTGGGGACTTTTGTTTAAAACAGATTGAGACTATGCAACTGCACCATTTAAAATGAGGTTTTTATAGTGTCACGTGGTTGGTTTCGGTAGAGACAAACTGAGAGCAGAACATGAATTGAGATTTCGGTCTGAAGTCGAAATCACGGTCGAGAATTGGTAATATTTGTTTATCCGATGTCATCTCATCTCGAGACGTCACGAAATCGAGAAAAAAACCGGATCTCGCCAAGCCCTTGAACAATAGTTGATTGTCATTTTGTTCGGGATCTAGTTTTGTGGAAGTTTATTGCTACTCCATTTGTTTCCTTTGTAAATCAGCTAGGTGATACATTTACTAAGCCATTGTTTGGTCTTACTTTTAGGAAAGACTTGTTCCAAGCTAGCCATGGATGACTTATATGTCCAGCTCATTGTTCTAAGTATCGGTATAGGATGGACTGTTTTGTATTAGTATCGACTGAGACTGATACCTACACCCGACTGATCCGGATCGGGAACTAGTATCAGAACAGGGGTAAAATCTTAAAAAAAGTCTAATTTTTGTGAAAAGTAAGGGAAAAATTAATTGATCCAATTTGGATCGGTATTGACTAAATCCTTGGTCCACCTTGAGAGGAAGTGTTAAATTATGTGCTTACCACAGGACTATTCTTGTCCCTGCGGCACTCTGTTTTTGATAAGTCACAATAGGAGAGTGTCCTTATGGTGTTATATTTGGTCGTCTTTAGTTATTCTGTTTAAGATATAGTTGGGTTGAGTTATGCGATACTCTTAGTATCCTACTATGAGTTTGATTTGTTTTGTTATCATAAGTAACTGTTCTAATAATGGTTTTAGGGATGTTGTTAGAATCAAACATGTCTTTACTCTTTAGGTTCTTTAGGGGTTTAATAGTCCATGTAATATTGTAGAACATTTTCTCCGTTATTATTAATAAAGAGGGCTAGTGTCATGTTAGACACAAGTCATTATTCCTCTCAACATTCTCTTAACATGGTATCAGAACAGAGATCTAAACCCTAGCCTTCATATACTTGCCTCTCTCTCTCCCCCCCTCTCCTCTCTTGCTTCCTTCTCTCGGTGGTGCTTCTCTAAACTACCAAGAGCCCCTCTACTACATCTCTTCTCCTTGTCTGGGCTCACAGATTTTTTTCCTTGATGATTTGAGAGACCTAACCCCTTTTTCACCTTTTCAATTCTGGGTTTTTCACCCTAATTGATTTTTCTGTCTCAGGATTTTGTTTTCCTTGCTTTTTGTATCGATTTATGTTGATGATGCCTTTTTTTTTGTGTTGTTCACCTTCTATATGGCCTGTACTAGACTACTAGCCACTTTTCCATCCTTGACTCCCAATCTAGAGAAAATAGATTTTTCACGGTTGTGAAACCCTTGTCGATTTTCTTTTTTCAAGGTTTTTTCCCTACTTTTTTGTGCTTTTGCTGCATGGAGTGGTTGTATTAATTTGTCTTAGCCATCTTTGTAGCCTCTTCAATGTTAACCATGCATGGATTTACGAGCTCGACTGCATCCACCGGTGGTGACAACTCCGACACCCTTCGCACTTTTCCTACCAGGCAAGGAGTGATGCTTAGGTTTTGACCTACGCTGAAGGTTTGTGACCTAAATTAGGGATTTTGTCATAGTACTCTATGAGTTACGAATACTGTGGCATGAGTTGGACTTCTATGAGGAGTATGTTCCCACCACTCCTATTGATGTCACTGGATTTCAGAAATTTGAGGACATGATCACAAGATTAGAGTCTATGACTTCCTGAGAGGGCTAAATGTGGAATATGACTAGCTGCGGGCTCAGACTCCCTTTCTTACATTGGAGCAAGCCTATGCTATGATCCAATTTGAGGACCGTCGTTGTACCACTATGCTTTCACAACTTTTTGCTGCGACGTTGGTTTGTGACTATGGATGTTATCTTTCATGAATTTGCGTCTTACCACACTGAGATGTGCCGCCTCTTGAACTTGTTGGACCACCATCTATTATTGATGGAGGACCGATAGAAATAGGGAAGAAATTGTTGTAGGGGAGAAGAGAAGAATGGGGGAGGGGAGGAAAAAGTTCACACGATCAAGCAAACCACAAGGTTTCAACCAATTAATTAATTCATCATTCATAATCTGTCTAATAGTTGTGTTACATGCCTTTATATAATAAACTAAAATTAAAACTTGCCTAATAAACTTTAAAATTAAATTAGCTACTTCCAATCTGCTTCCTAAATTCTACTAATGAAATTAGAAACATGATAAAACTTAAATTGGTAACTCCCTAATTGACTATTAACTACCCAAATTAAAAGATTGCAAATAATCCCCAAATAAAATAAAATTCTAAAGATCCTAATGAATCAAAAAATCCAATCGGACCCGGTTCATTTCGATTGAGATTGCCTGAAGGGTCAACCCGGTTTAGCAGCATCAATTATGCATCAACTCCCCTGATATTGAGAAAAACTCGTCCACGAGTTTTAAAGAATGATAACAATAGAAATTCATGAACGGGGGTGAATTGCTCGTCGTCTGCATCGTGAACAAAATCCATGATGTGAAGCTTTGGAGGTGCATTCAAGTCCGGAAAATCATGGGGAAGAACAAATTCATGATGGTGAACAAGTGGCACTGTAGTGATGCCCTTCATTACTTGATCCACAATTTTCTCACTTTCTATTGTCATCATCTGTTCCACAAGAGGGCGGTCTTCCTCTTGTGTTGATGCATCTGGTTCGTCTTTTGGTTGTATTTGGGGTATCACTTTCTTTGACTCAACCAATCCATGAAGATCAAATTTTTTTCGCATGTGCTAAGCCTGGAGGGTGCACACATTGTTGTCACGATCAAGAATACCGTCCTGTTGTTCCAACTAGCCTCGACCCACTTTAATGATGTGTTGAGGAGAGTCAAATAGTTCACAAAAAGCACCATCATAATGAGGAACAGAAAATTCAACAAAACATTATCCTCCGACTAAAAAATGATCTGATTAATCTTTGATAACATATCCACCACAGATCTGGAGACAAAATTGTCATTTAGTCGCTCATCAATTAACAATTTAGCAGGCTTTCCATTGGGTAGATGAACTTTGAACTTGAACACAAAGGACTCCATGATTGAATCACTTGTGGATTGAAATCGGATCACTTAGGGCCCAAATGTCAAAATATTTCAATTTAATGGTTGAGGGGGCAATCTTGTAAATTTAGAAACCCTCAAGCGCTTAAAAGAATGGAAAAATAAGTGACAGGATCAAACTGAAATAGAAATTTAAGGGCCCGTTTGATAACGTTTCAAGAAACATGTTTCTGTGTCCAGAAACGGCAGAAACGTAACAAAAAGCGTTTTAAAAGCGTTTGATAAAACTGTTTCGTTTCACTTGTTTTCAGAAATAGAAATTGAAATTTCTACCTACTTATGGTTTAAGAAATGACCCAGGCTCTACTTGTTTCGCCGTTTCTGGAAACGACTCGTGGCCATTCTTTTGCTGGTTACTATCGACTTCCAGAAACATGACTTATCAAACACCTTCAATTCCGTTTCTGCTGTTTCTTGAAACAGAAACGGCAGAAACGTTATCAAATGGGCCCTAAGAGAAGAGGGGTTTTCTGGAATTAAAAGTTTAAAGAGTGTGCTGCTTTGGAAATCAAAGAGGAAAGGGTATAAACTGAAATAAAGTCCAGCCAGGGGGTCTTTGTAATTTGAAGAACTTGTCTTCTTCTTCTCCACGATAAATAGAAACCAGCAGAAACAAAAAAAAAAAACCAAACCTTGAAATCGATCCAACAACGCAACGTCAGTTCTAGATCTTTACGAAATCTTGGGAACAGGATCGCTTTTCCTAACCGAGTTGAATCCAAGCAACCAATCTTCAAACGGAGGATCTGGAACTTGTTCAACACTGTTGCAATCAAACCTGGTGCGAGGTACAGAACAAGGTATGTCCTTTATTTTGTTGTTGCTTTCTTCTCGGCTTGTCTCTAATCCATCTTCTTCTTCTTCTTTTTCTTTTTCTTTTGTTGGTTGCTACCGGAACCCTCAAAAGAAAAGGTTCAGTCGAAGGAGATGGAAAAGAAAACAGGCGGTGGGATGGTTCGACTTCTCTGTTCTGAACAATACTTCTCTGTTCTGAACAGAGACGATCATTTTTTTTTTTTTTTAGCGAAACCTTGAGAACAGGGAGGGGATCTTGATTGAAACAAAAGGGAGGGGGATCTCAACTGAAGCAAAAGAGAGGGGTTTCAGCAAGGACGAGAAGAGGACTGCTGCTGTTGCTTTTTTTTTTTTTTTTTGTCTTTGGCTGTTCTCAATCTCACAGGAACTAGTACACAAACACAAAATAGGGAGAAAGATGGGGAAGAAAAGAGGAGGTTGATGAGAAGGGGATGGAACAGGTTCACACGACCAAGCAAACCATAAGGTTTCAACCAATTAATTGATTAATCATCATAATCTGTCTAATACTTGTGTTACATACCTTCATATAATGAACTAAAATTAAAACTTGCCTAATAAAATCTAAAATTAAATTAGCAATTTCTAATTTGCTTCATAAATTCTACTAATGAAATCAGAAACATATTCTAATTTAAATTGGTAACTCCCTAATTGACTATTAACTACAAATAAAATAAAATCCTAAAGCTCCTAATGAATCCAAAAATCCAATCGAACCTGGTTCATCTAGATTGAGATTGCCTAAAGGGTCAACCCGGTTCAGTAGCATCAATTCTGCATCAATTATCCCTGTAGATGTTCCATTTCAGGGGAGATTGACACTCTTACTCCGGCTCGATCTTGTCCAAAGATGTGTGTTTATAGTCGCAGACAACAGACTCAGACCACTTCACGCCCAACACCTACCCTAACACGCCAATCATCTCCTCTTGAGCCTGATCTTATCCCCTCGGATCTTGGTAATTCTTCTTCCTCTTTCTGTTAATGTTCCAGTTGGTAGTGTTGATCTTTCTATTGAGTTTCCTATTGCTGTTCGCAAAGGCACTAGGTCTTGTACTTTACATCCTATTGCTAAAATTGTTTCTTATGACTCACTTTTTTCATCCTACTATAATTTTTTGTCCTCTCTCTCCTCTGTGTCTATTCCTCATACTTGGCAGGAAGCGAGTGCAAATTCACAATGGCAGACAGCTATGGTTGAGGAAATGCAGGCTCCAAAGAAGAATCACATATGGGATCTAGTATGTCTTCCTTCATAAAGGAAGACAATTGGTTGTAAGTGGGTTTTCACAATTAAACAGAAGGCTGATGGTACTTTGGATCGTTACAAGTCCGGACTTGTTGCCAAGGGCTTCACTCAGACTTATGGGATTGACTACTAGGAGACGTTTTCTCCAATTGCTAAGATGAACACAATCCATGTTATCTTATCCTGTGCTGTTAACTTAGGTTGTGACTTTCAACAGTTGGATGTGAATAATACCCTCCTTCATAGGAAACTTGAGGAGGAAGTATATATGGACATTCCACTCGGGTTCACTTGCTCTAAAACCCAAGGGGAAGGTGTGCAAGCTGAAATGTGCATTTTATGGGTTGAAGCAATTTCCTCTTGTTTGATTTGGACGTTTTCACAAGATTATGATTGCTACAGGCTATTCTCAAAGCAATGTTTAGGACACTTTGTTCATCAAGAGATCTAGTGGAAAGATTGTTATCTTGATCGTCTATATAGATGATATTGTTGTTACTGATTTGGCAAAGATCTCTCGTCTTAAGAAATACCTTAGTGAGGAATTCGAGATTAAAGATGTAGGACAGCTTTGTTACTTTTTTGGCATTGAAGTTGCCAGGTTTTCTTGTGGAATCTACTTGTCTCAGCGAAAGTATGTGCTTGACCTTCTTTTAGAGATAAGTATGTCGGGGTGCAAGATGACAGATGCTCCTGATGCTAATGCTCACATGGTTAGCAAGGAAGGTCATTCTATATACAAGGGAAATATCAAAGATTAGTTGGGCATTTGATTTATCTTTCTCATACATGCCCCGACATAGCATTTGCCATCAGCTTGGTTAGTCAGTACATGCTAGTGTTATCAATTCGGCCGAACCGAATTTTTCCGAATTTTATCAAAAATGCTGACCGAATCCGAATTTAAAATAAAATTCGGTAAAATTCGCGATTTTTTCAAAAGTAAATATAAAACGCAAATAATTCGGACCGAATCCGAATTAAATCGAATTATTCGGTCCACTTAAATAGTATTTAAAAAAAAAAAAAAAAAAAAAAAAAAAAAAAACAGAAAACCCAATAAGCTTTTTTGACCGCTTTTTTGACCGAATCCTTAAATTAATCAACCGAATTATTCCGAATAATTCTCCACCCGAATAATTCCCGAATCCGAATTTGCTAACTATGGTACATGCATGATCCCTACTCAACACACATGGAAGTTGTGCTACGTATTTTTCGTTACTTGAAATCTGCCCTAGGTCGTTGCATCCTTTTTTCTCGTTGTGATCACCTTATGGTTGAGACATTCACGGATGCTGATTGGGCAGGTTCTTTTGACAACCGCAGGTCTACTATTGGTTATGACACCTTTGTTGGTGGTAACCTTGTTACATGGCGAAACAAGAAGCAAGCTGTGGTTGCCCGGTCAAGTGCTGAAAAGAGTTCCGTGCTATGGCTCGTGGAATTTGTGAGCTTCTATGGCTTCATGGTCTTCTTATAGATTTGGCTGTCCCTGCTACCCTTCCTATGAATCTATTTTGTGACAGCAAATCAGCCATTAGCATTGCTCACAACCTTGCCTAGCATGATCGATTTAAGTATGTGGAGATTGATAGACACTCTTATCACTGTGCCTTGGTTCTCAGTGGTGATCAACTGTCTGATGGATTTACTAAAGGTCTTAGTAGTAGGATGTTTCATCCTGTTGTTTGTAAGTTGGGCATATGTGATATCTATGTACTAGCTTGAGGGGGAGTGTTGTAATAATGAGTTTTAGGGATGTTAGAATCTAAACAGGTCTTTGGGTTCTTTAGGGGTTTGATGGTCCTTGTAATATTCTAGAACATTCTCTTCATTATTATAAATAAAGAGGGCTAGCTTCATGTTAGACACAAGTCATTATTTCTCTTAACATTCTCTCAACAGTAACCTATTGGCAGACCACGATAGTTACACAGAACCTATCATGGGTTTAGATCTCTCTTCTTCTTCCATCGATTCCCTCCATCTTCTCTCCAGGTATTGTGTGGACTGGTAATTAGTTTATCTTTTGTCACAATAATCTAGAAGGATTATCATTTTTCAGTTTTTTTAGTGTACAAGATTTTTTTGTTTCAATTACTAGTATAGATTTTATTATGAAGTTGCCAAAAAAAGAAAAAAAAGGATTACCCTTGATCACTGTCCACCACACAAAAGAAACGTCTCTTGACTTCAGTCTCTCAACTTTAATTCTACAGGCAATATTACCTTCTCTCCCTCCTTATTAACTAGGGTAAGTGCAATATCTGTTGGTCATCAATCTAAGCTATATCTTCATTTCTGATCGTATTTTTTTTTTACACCAAATCTGTTACATATATTTTCTTTTTGTCTGGTTTATGTTAACAACTTTTGATATTGACATACCTGTGCATTGTACCTTGGAATTTGACTCCTCTAGTATAGCAATCTAAACAACCTGTTGACACCCATAAAACAAAAGAACACCTGTCGGTCACCATCATGCCCACCACATGAAGTCTCTTGCATGTGTTTTGTTAAGAAAGTTTTATCTACTGTAAGGGTATTTTTGTAATTTTCTCTTGTTATTTTGGCCTTGTGTGGAAATACAAATAAGCCAGGTACTTTATTGTAATCCCTTCTATTTTTAGTCTTTATAAATATAATACAAACCTACTGAGTACTGATTGGAAGTATGCTCTCTACTCTTCTAATCATTATTTCTTCTTTCCCCTGTTCTGTTCAATCTTCTTCTCTTCTCCTTTGCTGGTTTTCTTCATTTTGCTTTGTCAAATGGTATCAGATGTAAGGTAACCAGTAACTATGTACCAATTGTGTTCTGAGAGTCTTCAAGGAGATTTGTTTGCTGTGCAAAACTATCTTATTGCCTGTGTTGCTGCAATGGTGTTTTCTTGATCTGCAGCTGAACTTTCTGGCGTTTTTTTGCTCAACGGTTGCAGTTTCTGGAGTTCTTGTTCATCTACCATGGCTGTTTATATTTTTCTGATATGGTTCATCTTTTGCTGCCGTCCACCATCTGCGGTTATCCTTGATCTGCTGTTGGAACTAAACTGTTGCTGATATATTGTTTTCCCTGCGGTTGATGATTCTTCTGCCGTGTATGCTATTTTTCATCTGCTGGTGCTGGTATAAGATCTGTTGCTGCTAAGTTAAATGGATCATTGAAAAATTCCTTGTGCATGAAGTTCTACCTTGTTCTTTGAGTTGCCCTGATTTGATCTGACTTTTTTTCTCGACTGTTATTATTGATCTGCTTCTGCAGCTGGAATATATGATCAGGTCTGCTTTAATCTGATCTGATCTAATCTACTTAATCTTTACCTGCGGCTGCCGTGTTTTTCTACCTTTTATCTTGTTTTTACTTGTCTGATTTGCACCATCTAGCCTTTAGAAATAAGTCATTTTGAGATATCAATCACTTTCCTAAGAGGAATGAAATTTGGCCTTGGTCTGATCTCTGGTTTGTTAGATCCTGAAGTTCCTAATTTTAAGGAAATCTAGTTGCTATTTTTGAATTTGTGTCTGTAGAGTTCTATTAGGTCGTTGGATTTCATTCATATTTTTGGACACGTGTTCTCTTATTCTAGCCCTACCTTCGATCAAAAGTGCAAGCAGATCAGATCTTCTAATGGTATGATATGAAGGTTCTTTTTAATCTGGATTTTTTTTTCTGCGTTATGAGTTGTGGTTTAGCTGTTCTGTTTTTGATGCAGAATTATGGCGAACTGGATTGACCCTTCCAGAAATTTAGACCAAGATGAACCGGGTCCTATTAGGTTTTTTGGTTCAGTAGGATATTTAATTAATTAATTTATTTCTTATGGTTTTCATTAGTTGGATTTATCTTGTAATTTTCTACTTTAGTTTATTAGGCTGATTAATGGTATAGTCTTTTCCCTGTTTTATGTGGAGTTGTTTTAGGATTTTGGTTCAATTTTAGATTACAATTAGGTGTCTTTAATTATTTTCTATAAATACCAGATTGTAATCAAACAATTATCAGATTTGAAGAATGAAGTTATTGAGTTGTTTATGGTGCCGGATTGGTGCATGGCAATGGTTGTGTGACCTTTTTTCTCTCCTCCCCCTGAAATCTCTCTCTTATCTCACCACCTTCTTCTTCTTCTTCTTCTCTCTCTTCTTTTGTGTCTTTCTATTGTTACTTCTTGTTTCAGTCAATAAGCGACATTGGCAGCCTATCTCGGTCAACAGCTTATGCTCTCAGGTTCTGGGAATAGGTTTTCCCTTGCATATACACTCCTATAAATATAACATTTTAATGTTTTTCGCACAGCAGGAGATCGAAAGCACGAGTTTGACCCAGTCTGCCATGTTTGAGGTTGAAAAGAGTTGGAGATGGGAGGTTGTAACCCATTTCTCAAATATGGGCTCTTGCTTATAGCCAAGAACAGTTGTAGAAGGCTAAAACCTCTTTTTTTTTTTTTTTTTTTTTAAATGTTATTGGGGCTGTGCTTGGATGAGTTTAAGAGGCCTGAGGGTTACACATACTTACTTGAAAACCCAGGTTGAAAGAAGCTCTATTTGATGAGATATTTCCCATCAAACCAGTGCTGTTTTCCACTTCTGGTACTGTCTGGATGTAGAAGACAACCATTCTCCTTCCCACGTTTCCGTAGCTCTTTATTTTACTCTTTAGTTTCGCATAATACCTCTCTTGTAATCCCATCGAATTTTAAGTCATTAAGTCTTCCCTCTTGTCATAATTTCTTTATTGTTGACTTCCCATATTGTCCATCTCTTTTATCTTTTACCCCACTTGCCCCTTTAATTTATTCTATTCCTAGTCTGATCTTCTATACCACTTCATTGTTACCCACAATTTATTCCTTTTTTCCTTTGTTGATTTGATCTTTATTAGTTACAAAATTGCCATCGCTTCTTTTATTTGGATCTTTAATATTTAAGTGGTATCAGAACCCTGGATCCACACCAGTTTTACATGCTGTTGATGGTTATCGTTTTCATCTGTGGTAACTACCACTGCCTCATGAAGGTTGATTTGATTTATTCTACTACTTGGAGATCTAGTCTGACCTATTGGTTTGATATATAATTGAGTGTTCCTTTAAAGATACTATTTCCTCCTGCCTGTTGCTGTTTCTTGGAGATATGCTATTCTAGATTTCTAGTATGTCTTTGCTCTGTGATATAGGTTGATGTTTCAACCAAGTGTTTGCTGCCCTGTGATTTTGGTTGTTTGTGGTGGTTTTCGTGGGTTATTGTGATATGATCAATGATGGAATCTCTTACTGCAGTGATCTACCTTAGTTGCTGTGATTAGTATATGGTCAGCTTTTTTTCTGCAATATTTTTTTATCGGAATGATGCCTGTGATCACAAATCTAAGATTACTATTCCTTGAAATAGTTACTGTTATCAGATCTAAGTGCGATTTGGTATTCTTTATGAATGGTCCTGCTGACTATTGTGCTGTTAATATTACAACAACAAAAACAACATAGCCTTATCACAACAAAATGGGGTCGGCTACATGGATTCTTTATCTCCAATCAGCTCTATTCGAAGTCATAACGTGGTAGAAGGCCCAGGCTATGCGTGGCTTTCTTCTCCACCTCTCAAAGGGTTATTTTAGGCTTGCACCTGGCTTTTATAGATCTTTTCAATCTGAATCAAATTACTCATCTGAATTGGAGCATCCGAAGGCATCCATTGAACATGGCCATGCCACCAAACTATTTTCTCGTAGCTTATCATTAATTAAAGCTACTCCCAACTCAGCTCTAATGTGGTCATTCCTTTCTCCTCCTTTGCCACACATCCATCTCAACATCCTCATCTTCGCTGCACTTAGTTTATCTATATGCCGCTTTTTTAATTGCTTAACATTCCGCCTCATACATCATAGCCATTTGTATGACAGTTTTATAAATTTTCCTATAAGCTTTATAGGAATGTGCCCCGATCACACAACACTCTAAACACACCTCTCCACTTCAACCAACCTATTTTAATTCTCCGAGTAACATTCTCGTCCATATCATTTTCTTTATTTATGATGATTGAGCTCATATACCTAAAATAATTACTTTTTGGATTCTCCCTCATCAATATTCACTACCTCATTAACTGTCCTAGTGTAACTAAAGTTACACACCATATACCTCGTTTTTGTTCTACATACTTAAAATCTTTTGATTCCAAGGTTGATCTTTATAGCTCCAACTTGGCGTTAATCCTTGCTTTTGTCTCGTGACGCTTGTCTACCAACACAATATCATTAGCAAAAAACATACACCAAGGAAAACCTCATCTTGAATATCGTTGGCTAAATCAACCATGATGAGCCAAACATATAAGGACTCAAGACTGATCCTTGATGTAACCTAATTGTAATGGGGAATTCACTATTTTAACCCCCACCATTGTTACGCTAGTCATCACATCTTCATAATTTTTTAAAATTCTGTCCCCATATTTACTTTGAACCTTTTTCTTAAGAATATGCCCGATTAGATCTTCGTCTTATGCTTTTTCTTGGTCATTAAATATCATATGTAGATCTTTCTTTCCATTAGCCTCCTAAGTAAATAGCTTACGTCATGAATCTACCTGACCTGAAGCGGAATTGATTTTTTGAAATAGTAGTTTCTTTTCTCAGGTGGGTTTTCATAACCCTCTCCCCTAACTTTATAGTATGGCTCCTTAGTTTATTCCTCTATAGTTATTGCAACTCTTTATCACCTTTATTTTGTAAATTGGGACCACAATGCTTCTCTATTCATCTCACATTTTCCTTGTGCTCATATTCTTATTATACAACTTGGTTATTTAAGATAAACCACAAAATTCTATGCTGTTCCACATCTCTATTGGGACCCCATCTGGGCCCAATGTCTTGCTTAATGTCATCTTTCTTAAAGATTCTTTCAGTTCAGACACCCTCATTTTGCGTATATATTTACGACGTGGCGTCTAGATGACTATTGCAGTCTTCTAGGCTACTATTACTCGAAATTCATTGATTAGTCTGTAAAAATACTCTTTCCACCTCTATTTTGCTGTTAATATTATTATTTTTTGGATGAATAAATAAATTCATTGTCAAGGAGAAGAAAATACAAGGGAGAGATGGGGGGCGGAGAGAAGGTGCCAACATGCCTATAAAAAATTATAGCAGTAAGCCACTAACAAACAGAAAAGCATTTGACAAGCATTTGCACAACACCACAAGAGGCCAGCACAAAACAAAACTAACTTAGGGAGGGGGTGGGGGAAATAGTAGAAACTGGGTGGCCCCAGGATACAACAATGAGCTTGTTCCTTGGGTGTTTTGGGCAGATCTGTGACAGTGGGATTTGAGCTTGGAGCTGACATCAAAATAGATGGTTTTCCAAATCATGTCAACGGAGTGAGAATTGGAAGTCCATCTACAAAGATTTCTCTCCTTCCAAATATGGTTAATGGTGGCACAAAAAGCAAGCTTCCCTACGATATTACAAATAGATGGCCGAATGAAGGTCATGTCGATCTAGATCCATTCTCTAGCAAGGGGGAGGATGATTCTTCTGGAAGGGCAACACTTCAGAAGCACTCTCTTCCCGACAGAGGTGGAAAAGTGAGAGGAAGAGAAAAGGTGATTGACATTTTCAATATCATTCCAGCAGAGATAGCACGAATGAAGAAATAGAATGTGCCGGTAGATGAGAAAAGACTGCGTAGGAAGGCAATTGGAGATCGTGCGCTAGGTGTAAAGCTATAGCAGGGGATGTGGCTGCCTTTGAACCAAATGATGTTAGCCCTTTGGATCTGATAAAGTCCCAAGCAGAGGCAAAAGTAAAGGTTCCAATAGCAGAGAGAATACAAATAATCTTGTCCTCTCTACCCCTGTGACTTGGAGGGAGGGGAGGGAGAGAGGACCACAGATCAAGAAGGGGGGGGGGACCATCCATTATCAGAGATGATGGGTGTGATAGTGGCAGATCAGCCAGTCCAGAGGAGTAAATGGACCTCGGGGAAGTTAAGGTGTGGAGGATGCCGAACGGATGCCAGAGGTCAAATCAGAGGGAGGTCGAGGCATCGTTGCCATTGCAGGAGGCTATGGTAGTCAAAGCCAGAGGTCTCAGCTTAAGGATTTTCCTCCAAACCCATGAAGCATCCCTAGGAGAGGGACCCACCAAAGAGAATCAGTTTTGAGAAGAGAGGAATAGACCCATGACACCCAAATGCCATTTTGCTTGGAAGCAATTTTCCAAATTAGCTTGAGAATTCCCACAAATTTGGCTTCTTTAATCCTTCTCGAGATTTAGGGAGATGGACCTTGGCCTAGCGATTGGGTGGAGGAATTTGGAAGAATCGGTTCCTTTCCAAAGAAAAGAGCGGAAGAGCTTCTCCATAGCTATGATAGAGGAAGCGGGAAGGGTGAAAAATCTAGACCAATAAAGGTACAAGGATTGCTGTTAATATAATTGGTGCTTAATTTTATTGATAAGATTTGTCTGGGATCTTAATTGTTGCTTTTGCTCCTTCGATATGATATGGTTTATTTATGTTGATCATGTTTATTGCTGCAATGTGATCATTTTTGTTCTCCTCCCCTGCTTTATACACATGAGGGGGAGAGTTATTGAAGATTTCTCCGTAATTGGGGTTCTTATTGAATATTTTTTGGATTTCTGGCTTGCAGTGATGGTTTTTCATCTTCTACTGATGCTATTCCTGGCCTGTTGCTGTTGATATTTTCTGGTCTGCAACGAGTTTTTCATCTTATATTGCTACTATTTTCTGCGTTGTAGCTATTGATTTTTCTGGCTTGCAGTGATTGAGTTATTCATCTTTGCCTGGTGTTATCTTCTTGCCTGTGGCTGGTATTTTCGACCGCTTATATTATTTGTTGCTAACAGGATTTCTTCTTACCTTAGATTTTCTCTCTGTTGCTGCTAATGCAGTTTTTTTTTTTGCCACATGTCTGGATGTGGTTGCTGGCCACTGACCTCTACTTCTGAGATATATATATATATATATATTCAGCCTATTTCTGCTGGTTTTTTATGTTTCTTGTAATAATGGGTTTTAGGGGTATTATCCAAGCGGACCCTTAAGCCTAGTTTAGGGTTTTATACATTATAAATAGAGAGGCTCGTGCTCATTATTGACACAAGTCACGTTCTTCCTAAAATCTTCATGGTATCAAGCAGGTCAGAGGAAAAACCTTCTCTTTCCCTTCTCTAGAAAAAACCCTAACCCTAACCCTAACCCTAACCCTCACCACCTCTCTCTCTCTCTCTATGCAAATTGTATTGTGACACCACTCTCCACCACCAGCCACTGTCGCCCCTCGCGATCGCGGTTCACTCACCACTGAACACCATCCACCACCGTTTACCTCTCTTATTTTGGCCTTTTTAGGGTCGCTCCCTTGTTGGTGACTGTTCTCCCACCGAGAGCCCTTTTTTGGTCTCGTTCTTGCTATAGATTCCTATGGTTGGTTAGATCTGGACTGGTACCTTTTCTTGTGATTGTTCTTGAGATCAACCTCTATGGCGACTGAAGACTCTATCTGGGATGTCAACCCTTCAGGATGGTGGGGCTCGTGTCCCTAATGGTGATTACCCTACCTTTCTTGTTAGCTCCATCAAGCTGGATGGGAGCAACTATCTGATTAGGTCCCACTCCTACTATATGTCATTGTTTGCCGTGGCTATGTCAAATATCTTACAGGTACTTCCGTTCACCCTAATAATGCTGGTTCCCCTCAGGACAAGTGTGACGGTGCTAATTGCATGGTAATGTCCTACTTTATCAATTCTATGACTCCCTCTATTGCAAGGGACTATTTGTTGCTTGATTTTGCTGCTAAGATTTGGAAAGCCGTGAAGGGCAAATATTCTCAGGTGGGTAAGAGTGCCCAATGTTTTGAATTGAGAAAGAAACTTCGTAGGGCTGCTCAGAAGGAGCATAGGGCTACTCAGAAGGAGGTTACTGTCTCCCATATTACTTTGATCTGTAAGAAATGTGGAATGGGATTGATTATTATGAGACCTACCAACCTATTTTTTGAAATTGATGTTTTAGGTTTAAGAAGCATGAGGAAGAGCTCCGTGTATATGATTTTCTTGTAGGTTTGAATGTGGAATTTGATCAGATTAGAGCCAATGTACTTAATCTTGATCCATTCCCTACCCTTGAGTAGGCATTTTCTTAGATTTATGTTGAAGAGTGAGGGCGTGCTGAGATGCTTCAGCCTACTACTTAGGATCGTTTTACCCAAATTTCTGTTTAGGGTTTTGTTGGTAACTTTAATGGTTCTAGTACTTGGACTATTGCTTCCTCCACAGACAGGCCAATTATCAAGTGTGACTATATGGTAAGGAGCGTCACACTAAGGAGACCTGTTGGAAGGTCCATGCGCCTAGCCAATTCTCATGTGCGTAATTAGGGTCTTGGAAAGAATACTTAGGCTAATCAATATGAGACAATAGACAACTCTAACTACCCTAGCACTACATGTTCCTCCTTCTCTACTGATGAAATGGATATGCTTTATCTGATGATGGCTTAGATGGGTTCCTCCTCTGTTGTTGCCGCTGCTGCTTCTTCTCTGCCAGCCACTGCTGCCTCACTTTGCCTAATCAAGTACTATCTTTTGTGGTCATAGTGCATCTGTTGCTCCCTAGGCTTGGATACTTAACTTTGGGGCTATTGATCACATGATAGGGTTGCCCAATTTTTTTCCTGCATATTGCCCTTCCTCAGGTAACACTAAGGTTCGCTTAGCTGATGGTTCCCTTTCCCCTATTGCTGGAATGGGTTTCGTTAGGTGCTTCCCTACTATGTCCTATTCCTCTGTTTTACATGTTCCTTAGTTTTCTATTAATTTGTAATCCGTTGGTAGTTGTATTACTAAGGATTTGACTGTAAGGTCACCTTCTTTCCTATTCATTGTGTATTTTAGGACTTGGTGACGGGGACAACGATTGGCAATAGTAGAATGAGTGGTGGTCTATACTACCAGGACACTGGACCTCCAAGGGCACTTAACACATCTTCTGATCAGGCACTTTCAGAGCTTCTTAGTTGGCATCATCATCTGGGACACCCTCTATGGGGCACTTTATCATTATATCTTGCTTTAGTTAAACATTGTACTTGGGACCAGTTTACATGTGATGCGTGTGCTTTTGCGAAACAAAATCGGAACATTTATCCTATTTTTGATAATAGAAGTATTGTTCCTTTTATGTTAATTGAATTTGATGTTTGGGGCCTTCCCGCCATGTCTCTGTATTTGATTATCGATGTTTTGTCACTTCTATTGATTGCAATACTCGTGCTACTTGGATTTACTTGTTGCATCATAAGAGTGAGGTGTTTAAAGTGCTTTAGGGAATTCCATTGTATGATGAGGACTCAGTTTGATACTAAGGTCGGGATCTTGCATATTGATAATGGCAGGGAATATATGGATGGTTCCTCTTAGTCTTATTTGATTGATCATGGGATCATCTATCAGACTAGTTGTGTAGTTACTCCAGAGCAGAATGGCGTGGCAGAGTGTAAAACAGACACTTGCTCGAGGTTGATCGCTCCTTGATGTTTGAGATGCAGGTGCCTGCCACTTATTGGAGTGAGGCTGTCCTTATTTCTTCTTATCTCATTAATAGGATGCCCTCATGAATGTTAGGGTTCAAGTGCCCTATTGAGATGTTATCTGGTTCACGTACCTTTGTTGTTCCACCTAAGATATTTGGTTCTATTGTCCACTCTCCTACTCAAAAGGATTACAAGTGCTATCATACTCCTCTGCGCCTCTTTGTTTCTATGGACGTGATCTTATATGAAATAGAGGCCTACTACACCCATCTTCAGGGGGAGTCTTCTGGTAGTGAAGACGTGTTATAGATTCCCATATTTAATGGTCCATTATTTCTCCCTATAGATGAGGGGGAAAAGACTCAGGTACAGGAGATACGACTATTGGTTAAAAGGTTCTCATTCAGTGGGAGCCACAGGTTCAGGGCTAAGAGGTTCCTATTCAAGGGGAGCCACAATTCCATAGAAGACACAGGATGGTTCAGTAACACAGGTGTTCTCTTGTAAGAAAAGATGAACGGACACCACAACTCACACTACCACTGCTACTCAATTACCCTCTGATCCTGAGTCTACTCTCCCATGTATCTCTTTTCCCCTCACTTTTGATCAGTCTCTTGATGTTCCTATTGCTCATAGGAAAGGTAATAGGACGTGTACCCAGCACCCATATCCAATGTTCTGTTATATAATGCCTTGTCCCTATCATATCGTGTTTTTGTGTCTTCATTGTCTTCTGTTTCCATTCCTTAGACCTGACAGGAGGCAAGTGCAGAACCTAAATGGAAGGAGGCGATGAATGAGGGGATGAGGGCTCTTCACAAAAATGGCACATGAGACTTAGTTGCTCTTCCACCTTAAAAGCGACCAGTGGGCTGCAAATGGGTGTTCACAATTAAACACAATGTTGAAGGGATTGTGGATAGGTACAAAGCAAGGCTGGTTTCCAAAGGCTGTTCTCAGACATATGGATTGATTACCAAGAAACCTTTGCCCTTGTTTTCAAGATGAACACAATTAGAGTTATTATCTTCTGTGTAGTGAACCGGTGTTGGGAGCTACAACAATTGGATGTCAATAATGCATTTCTTCATGGGGAGTTGCAGTGGAAGTGTATATGGATGTTCCACCAGGCTATTCTAGTTCAGAGACTCAAGGCAAGGTCTGCAGACCGAAGAAGGCCTTTATGGATTGAAGCAATCTCCTAGGGCGTGGTTTGGTCGGTTCGTAATGTTGATCACACACTATTCATCGAAAGGGTGGATGATTAGATTACTGTGCTACTAGTATTTGTGCCCCTGTTTTCAATTCCTGGGATTGGTTACTAGGAAACCTTTGCCCCTGTTTTCAAGATGAGCACAATTAGAGTTATTATCTCCTATGTAGTGAACCGGTGTTGGGAGCTACAACAATTGGATGTCAAGAATGCATTTCTTCATGGGGAGTTGACAGAGGAAGTGTATATAGATGTTCCACTAGGCTATTTTAGTTCAGAGACTAAAGGCAAGGTCTGCAGACCGAAGAAGGCCCTTTATGGATTCAAGCAATCTCCTAGGGCGTGGTTTGGTCGGTTCCACAAGGCTATGATAGTAGTTGGCTTCACTTAGAGTAATGCCGATCACACATTGTTCATCAAAAGGGTAGGTGATCAGATTATTGTGCTACTAGTATATGTGGATGACATTGTTGTTACTAGTAATGATACGATTGAGATCTCTAAGCTCAAGGCCTATCTTGGTAAGGAGTTTGAGATTAAAGACCTTAGGAGGCTGAAGTACTTTCTTGGTATTGATGTGGCACAATCTACCAAGGGTATTGTTCTTTGCCAAAGGAAATGTACCTTGGACCTCCTCTCTGAAAAGGTATGTTAGGGTGTAAGGTCTCAGATACACCATTTGAAGCTAACTCTCATCTCAGAAGCAAGGAAGGTGTTGATAAAGGTCGTTATCAAAGGATGTTTGGAAGACTCATCTACTTATCTCACACACGACCAGATGTAGCTCATGCAACCAACTTAGTGAGTCGGTATCCCTATTCCTCTCATATGGAAGCTGTTTATTAAATTCTTAGATACTTGAAGACTGCCTCAGGAATGACATTTTTTTCTCCCCTTCAAATCACATGAGGGGTGATGCATTCACTGATGTTGATTGGGCAGGTTCTCCAGATGATCTTCGTTCCACTACTGGCTACTGTACTTTTGTTGGTGGCAACCTGGTTATGTGGTGCAGTAAAAAGCAGTCAGTTGTGGCTCGATCAAGTACAGAAGCTGAGTTTCGGGTGATGGCACATGGTATATGTGAGCTACTTTGGTTACAGGATCTCCTTCAGGGTGTGAATATTCAGTTGTCAATGTTGTTGTACTATGTCTATGACAATAAGTCAGCCATCAACATTGCACATAACCCAGTCCAACATGACCGTACCAAACATGTGGAGATTGATAGGTACTTCAACGAGGAGAAGTTGGAGCAAGGCCTCATATCATCCCTTTTGTGAGAAGTGAAGATCAGTTAGTAGATGTTCTTACAAAGGGACTTACTTGTAAATCATTTTATCTATTTTATGCAAGTTGGGTATGTGCGATATACATTCACCGACTTGGAGGGGGGTGTTGAATAATGAGTTGTTGTAATAAACTAATAATGGGTTTTAGGGGTATTATCCAAACGGACCCTTAAGCCCACTTTGGGGTTTTATTCATTATTAAGAGAGAGGCCTGTGATCAATATTGGCACAAGTCACTTTCTTCCTATAATCTTCATGTTATTTAATGCTATATGTACACACACACACTCCAGTTTGAAGGGAGTGTTGAGAAATAAAGGTGTATGTTATACCATTAGGGTAGTTTTTTACTGGTTTCTTGTCATTTTGATCTTGTTAAATACACATAAGCTGGGGACTTTATTGTAATCCCTTTTATTTCTAGTGTGTAAATACAATACATACTGATTGGAGTTAAGCTCTCTACTCTTCGAATCGGTAGTTTTCTTACCCCTCTTCTTCTTCTTCGCCTTCGCTGGTTATATTTATGTTGCTTTGTCACAAGTTTATATGTAACCTCATTGCTATGGTCCTGCTTGCCTTCCATATTATTAACTTCATGAACATTTAAACCATGCCCAGTATTTAGGAAAGAGTTTAATTGAAAGTGTGCAACTTTTTTCAAATCAGCATGTCAATATTTATGACTCTTTGAACGGAGTTAAATATTTCAAGAATATCAAGACAACTTCTTGGAGAAACATTTTGTGAGCTTAAATTTATCAAGATAAGTGTTGCTAATTTACGAATGCTGTCTTTTACAGCCTAATTACATTTCAGGAAGTTACAGTGCAACATTCAAAATCTTTAGGGAATGTACTTGTGGTGGAGTTCTGAGTTTCCTTTATATCATCTGTTGTGATTTTCTTTCTGGTAGAATTGTGGCATTGTAATGTGCATTCATTTCTCCCTCAACTTCTAACACTTTTTAATGTTGTTTCAGATAAGATCAGACCTTCTGATGTAGGTCTTGAACAGGAGGCGCAGTTGGTACGTGGGTGGAATGGTTCTACACATGGTATTAATGGGAAGAAAGGACGTAATGGGAGCCATCAGTACCTGCCTCCAATCAAATATCTGCATTTACATGAGTGCGATAGCTTCTCTGTGAGCTCTTGAAAATTACTGAATAGTACTTTTTTGATAAGTTAAATTGGTTACACCGGTGGAATATGGTTGATTTGCTGAAGTTGTATTGGTAATTTTATCAATGTACTTAATTATTTGTGATTTTCTTAGCTATTTATATTTCTGTTCTTATTGCTATTTGTTGCAGATAGGAATATTCTGCATGCCACCGTCATCTATCATACCCCTTCACAATCATCCTGGGATGACTGTGTTGAGCAAGCTTCTATATGGTTCATTATATGTAAAATCGTATGACTGGCTTGATTTACCTGGGCCTGCTGATCTATCGCAAGGTGCGCTATTGAGTCTAGAATTGTTCTTACAGAGCTCTATAGATGCCCAGAATTGGTGGCTTTTCGAACTGATCATAATCATGTTTTTCTCAAGATCATTTTATTTGGAAAAGATTATGAAGTAATATTGTTATTTAACTTTCAACGTACTGGACTCTCCCTCTCCACCCACCCAACCAAAAAGAATAAAAAAAAAAAATGCGACAACATCTCCTTTCTCAGCTTCCTTGGAAGCTTCAGATTAATTTCTTCGCGTCAGTCTTATTGCATGTTTTTCCTCCTTAATGGAAACAATCTCATAGTAAGAGAAATGGTAGTTTTACTTAGACTCATGCTTCAAGCATCCAATGTCACCTGTCACCAAGCCTTCTGGTACCTAAACAATGGTAATTGATTCAACCATTTCCTTGTCAGGCTTGTCCCATCAATTTCCTTCTTCCCCGTCTTCTGCTCCTTAAGATTGCAGCATCATATAGATGGAAAGAACAGTTACAATGACACATCAAGGAAAGATTTCTTCACATCTTGATGTAGAGCTCAAACAGTACCTGCGTAGGAGGAAGAAAGGCCAGTCCACTCAGGCTCTATCTAGGCCCAATGAATTGAGTTATAACCATCCCACTTACATAAGCCCCACTTAAGTTATAGTCTGACCCATATGTTGGTAATACTTAACCCATTTTCAAGCCCATATGCCACTCATCTATAGTCACCGACCACCAGCTTTGGCGCCTTGGAGGAGATATTGTGGGAGATTCTGGGGTCCATATTGCTGCCATATCTGAAGGATATCTACTTAGTCTCTATTTTGTCATAGTTTCTATTTTTTTATACTAGTTTTGTTGCTAAGCCATTACCAGCATAGAGGTTTCTATTTTGATGTTATAAATTTTATGTTTTAGCAACAAGATCTTCTATGGATTTTCTATTTGTTTTGAGTTGTAAGCTACTTAGTAGCAATAACTTTCTATTTTTGTAACCCTTACTTCATATTTTATAAATACAAGAGGAGGGCTAATACAGCACACGATTTTGGTGATTGAACCATTGCTCTCTTGTGAGACTATGCTGCTGTGGTGACTCAGTTGCAGATCCTAGGTGGTGAAACCTAGGCTGTTTGGTGGTGAAGCTGTGACCCTAGGCTTGGTGGTGATACCAAGTTCGATCCTCCTATCTTTTTTTTTTCCCTGCTTCTTTCCCTTCACTATCCATTTGATTCCAGCAAGTGCTTTCCATTCTATCGAGGCCTATCAGTGGGTGATTTCTAAACCCTTTTTTTGTGTCTTTATCTTTTGTTTCTGCTGCTGTTACTCACTTTCTTGCAGGTTTTTCTTCAGTTTTCTTAGCCTATGGTTCTCGTTTTACTCCATTCTAGCTGCAGGAAATTTGTGCCTTCACTCCTACCAATCCAGCCATTGGATGGGCTTCCCTTTTTGTTTATTGTCTTCTCTCTCATGCATACTACCTTCGACCAGACTTTTGACTTGGAGAGACATCTGATCAACAGATTGCGAGTTATTGTTTCTCCAGTTACTAAATTCTGGTTTCATAGGTTTTTATTTTCTGTACGCACCTGTTTCTTCCAATCTAATCATCAGTTTGCTTTGATATTCTAGACATATAATCCACCTGTCAGGACCTTCCTTTGACCCTAGTTTCAGACTCACTGGTTTAGTAGATTATGAGATATCACTCGCATGGTCGCACCATTTTCTGCCTAAAGCTTCTCAGTTTTGGTTCACGGCAGTTTTGGTTTCTCTAACTGGTTTTCTAGTCTTTGTTTATTTAGTCTAGCTAACCTCATCAATTAGAATCAGAGCTTATGGCCAGCAGTGATCCTTTACCCTCTAACCCATCTAATGGCCAAGAATCCTTGAATCAATTTACCGTTATGATTAGGCAACTAACCCATTGAGTGGCTGTTATAGAATAAAGGTGTCATGACCCAATAGCTGAATTCACTGAACCACCAAGAGTCAATGATGATACACAAGTCTATTCTACCACAAATAATGGTCAAAGATTTATGGGGAAGAAGACCTCAGAGGACCTTCACACCACCCCATTCCTTTGAAGCCCATGATCGTGCCTACTTTGATGTGGGACCACCTCACCGTCGTACCGATGACCCATAAAGTATTACTTGGAGTCAAAAGAGTACATTAGCAAGTACGACCCACAGGTACTCTATGACTGGATTTTGTGTTTAGATGACTACTTTGTGATTGGTTTGATTTGACAGAGCTAAAGATGAAGCTTGTACGGACAAAGCTAGTTGGTCCGGCCCGAGAATAGTGGAACCTTATGAAGAAGATTACGACAACGGAGGATAGCCCCTAACTTGGCTTGAGATGAAAGGGATGAAAGGAATTGAAAGGCTAATAGCTTCTATCCACCTTCAAGGCACGACTGGGCGATCAGCTCAACTCTCTACGTCATGGAGCCCTATCAGTAGCAGAGTATATGCAACAGTTTTGACGACTTTGTCTCGCGTACTGGAGTTGATGAGGATGATGACCAGTTGTCCTGTTTTAACTTGGGACCAAGACCGGACATCCGGAAGGAGATATGATGTAAACCAATAACCAGTAGGACAGATTACTAGACTACAAACCATACAGGTCAGAATCACAATGAACTATTACACAGAATCTGTGGACAGAATATAGATTAACCAAGAACTCCTAATCTGGATGATTGTTGGGGATCTGGAATCCAGAATCGCAGTGATTAATATACAGTTGAAGGGAGGTCTTTATGATTGATCGATGAAGTACATTAATATCAGAATCATCTACTGGAGGGAATGAGAGAAAACAACAGATTCAGTAAATAGAAGGTGATGAACAGAAAGTAGTAATTAGGTGAAATTGCTGTCTCTAGCAATCCAGGGTCTGATGGATCCCAGATTAGGATCGAAGGGGTAAGACTCTGACAGGAACAGCATATTAAAATATGAAAATAATCTGATGGTTAGGCCTTCTGATATTAAAGACTGAAAATAGTAGATGCTGCTGTCAAAATCAACCAATTGCAGGCACCAACAGTAATGGGAAATACTTCAGAACTGATATAGAGATTGTAGGCAGTAACAGTCGATTAAATATACATTAAAACAGTACTGATGTTACCTCGATTTGAACTATGACAATTAAAGGGGGGTATGCTGGAAATATCGCAGGACAGGGATGAGTAAAATGAAAGAAGAAAATCAAGGAGAAGAAGGGGGAAGGGTTCACCACCATAGGCCAGGGAAGAGGGCTTCACCAATCACCACCCAACAACCTATTGCGTTACCACAATAGGGTTGCCACTACTTGACCATAGGAACACAAACTCTTTCAAGAGCCATTCTTTTCAATCACGAAAATCCAATAGGGGATGTCTCCCTTTCTTGTATCTATAAAAATAAAGCAACCAAATTACAAAGATGGAACTCTCCATGCGCAGGGGGTGTTGACAGTAATTAGAAACTTCCTAGATGCTATTACAATGAAAGAAAACTATCTAAAAACTAAAAATAGAAACTACCACTTAATAACTAGATTAGATTGCGAAAATAGAAACTAATTACTGACAATACAAAACATAAACTAAGCTAAAGCTGTGACAGCAATAGGCTCTTCCACTTCATATCTCCAAGGGGCCCACAAGATCTTCTAAAACCTCTCTACCATGCAAAGAAACAGTCTCACCAGCAATGCCTACATGCAACGGCTTGGCTGGGCCCCATGAAATTTGGTAAAATCACCAGTAATGTCTCTTCAGTTTCCTCTTCTATTTTTGTAACCCATACTTCATTTATAAATACAAGAGGGCTACACATGTTTCTTCTAATCTAAGCATCAGTTTGCCTTGACATTCTAAACATATAATCCACTTGTTAGGACCTGATGCAGGAGTGCTTCCATTGATCGACCCGAAACCATTTGGGAACCTGGACCAAGAACCAGGACTAATTGATTTTTGGAGTCTATAGTAGGATTTTAGTAAGGTTTATTTATTTTGGGAATAATATTGTAATATTTCTTTTATTTGGGTAGATATGTAAAATTTATGTTTCGTCTCCTCTTCTTCTTACTTGGGTAGATTAGGGTAGGATATTTTATTGTGTTTTCAATTTGAGTTTATTCCTTAGTAGAATAGGTTCCATTTTTGAATTGTTTTTCTTTTATTTATATGAGTAAATGGAAGATTTGAAGAATGATGAATTGAGTGATTTGTTTGAGTGCCTGCATGGCCTGTGAGTAGGAGTACGTATGTATCTCATGTAAGTATGCCGACACTCCCGACATACGGTCCCACAAGCATGTGAAGTCCATGTGAAGGACACATGGCTAGGGTCCCACATGTCTCTCCTTATCTCATGTAACCCTTGGCTATTTAAAGCCTCTAAATGAATGAATGAAGGAGGAGCCCGTTGGTGACGAATACCAGGGAGACAAGACAAGAATGGTATCAGAGCCTAACCCCTCCCCCTTCTCCGGCTAAGGTCCGTCTCCGGCGGCTCCCCTTCTCGGTTTGAACCTCTCTTAGTCCAACTGATGTTCTAGGCCACGCCCTATTGCAGGTTACTCCGTAGTTCCGGTTCTCTGGTGACAGAGAAAGAACCTTTGAGCGATGGGTTCTCAGGCCAAGGAGTGGCTGTTTTATACCCTGTAACGGCTCAGGTTGATCTGTCTCTGAGACCTTGGACTCCGGGGGTCCTGATCGGCCTCGACTAGGCATCCGTTGATCTAATTGAGTTTCACCGACGGGAGATGCTGCTCGGATTTGGATTTCAGCCTTCAAACACGGTATGTCTCTCTCACGACGCTCAACTTCTTCTCGCAGTTCTTCTTCTACTACTTCCTCATCTTCCTCCCGAAATCCTTCACACGTTGACCTATAAAGCCATCCTTACCTACAGCAGGCTCACAGCTATCCAGCTTCTCAGAATAGCCCTTCGACAAGAAGGTCTCTTTCTTGCTGGTTCCTCTTGCCACCCAGACTTCCCCTACCTCACAGTTTTTACCTTCAATTCCTTCCATGACCTACAGGAATTACCCCTTATATATAAATGCATATTCTGGCATTTATGTACAGCCTACTCCATCGCCATCAGTTTTCCCCTTCAAGCCATTTATGGTATGTGTTCTCGATGGTGTGATCCCATACACCCTCACCAGCCTAACCGCCCTGTCCTCCAGTTTCTACAGCTCTTTGCTCCCCTCTCTCCTTTATTTTCTCCTTCTTCCCAGTGAGACCCGGCTCCCTTCTTCTTTTCTGGTTTTCATTCCCTGTTTCTCGACAGCAGTAGCAGCCCCTTACAGTTGGATAAATTTCCATTGATACAACTCCGTGCATCCTACAAATCTGGGCATATGCTGCCTACCCACAGGCGAACTGAGTTTTGTTTCCCAAGACCCTTTTAGTTGTGAGCTATGTACCTGCAACAAAATCTGAGACTTAACCTACTGCCTGATCTTGAATCACGTTGGTTTCTGTCATTCATTGCTTATTCTTTTGACCTGCTACTAGGTCTGTATGATAGGGCTTTGAGTGGTGACTTCTCACCTGAAATTTCAGGCCCAACTGATAACAACTGAAGGAGTTTTCCTCCCTCGCATTGTGCTGGTTTTCTGCCTCCCTTACCCCATCCATCATGAATCTCTTTTGTTTCCTTATTTTGATTTCGTACTTTTCCCTCAATAACCTTGCCTTTCTCCCATATTCTCCTTTGTCTTTTACTTCCTTTTAGTTCCAAGTTTGTTCCCTTACAATAAATCTTGTTCACTGCCATATCCTGTGACCCAATAGCAGCTTTAAGAACTCTGTTAAATTATCAAGTTGCCACCTCTATTGAAATCTTTTGTCTATTTACAGAATTGCCCTCATCATTAATATTTAGCCATTATATATTTGGGTGGGCCCAGAAGCGAATCCAATAGGGTTATTTTGACCCAAGTTTTGCATCACTTTCTGATACACATGCGGAAGATAGAGAAGATAAGATAAAGAAGAGGGAAAATAGGGAGGAAGAAAGAAGAGATAAAATAGGAAAAAAAAAGGGTTTTGGCTAATTAGGAGGTAGCCCACCACGGAGGAAGCCATGACCTCCACCTCTTGGCTTTATGAGATAAGCCATGACCTCCTTTCTCTCAAGAGAGAAAATGTAGGTAAGCAAATCAGTCAAGTCTATTCATTTTATTGATCTCCTACCACAATATATAAGGCTACATAGTTACTACTCTCCATGACTCCACAACTCCACCCTTTAACTCCTCCTGCAACTTCTCCCTTAACCCACTAATAATACTTGTAACTTCTATTACCCACTAATAAAACAAAAAAAATATAATAACCTTTGCAAATCCCATAACTAATCCTAACTCCATCCACGTTCCAATACACTATCCATGCCTCTAACCCAACCCATGCATGTATCATTCCATTTTCCTTGAATTTGATTGTCCTCAAGGACAATCAAAAGCTAACCCATCAATTTAATATTGTATTCATGCTCTTTGTAGAAGGTGAAGCACGTGAAGGAACTCCTTGGTGAACAAAGTGTACAAAATTCCTCTGCCACTACGTTGTTTGGCTTTGATACCACTTGATATGCATGCGGAATATAGAGAAGATAAGATAAAGAGGAGAGAAATAGGCAGGAAGAAATAAGAGATAAAATAAGAAAAAAGGATAGGTTTTGGCTAACTAAGAGGTAACTTCTTGGCTAATTAAGCAACAATAAACAACAACGTCCAAAACCTTATCCCAACTTAATGGGGTTGATGGCATGGAGATTCCAAGTAAGGATGAGTACGAGGATCCATGCAAAAAGATTGATGGGTTATGGCTAATTATAATAAGTGTCAGCTGTCAACCTGATGCACCACTACAAATCAACCACAAGCTTATAACGATAATAAGCTTAGTCTTGATAGCCCACTAAGCACGAAAATAACAAGAAATCAAAAGTCTGCACAATAAGAAAATTTCTTGACTAATTAAGGCAAGTCAATAAATAAATAAGTAAATAATTTGGATGGGTTCTATTGCATGGTGGCCATTTTACCCTTGCAAAGAATAGTTGAATAGTTGTTGAGGAAGTTTGGATTCTTTATTATATACTTGACTTGGTTCCAGAGAGTTGCTTATTGATCTAATGTACTCATCATGAAACTTTAGTGAGTTTAAATTTGTTGAGGTACCTTGTGTTGTTTTGGAGAGAGAAGCATTGTAGTTTTGAGGTGGTGGAAGATCTGATAAATGAGAATTAGATGTCATAAACGTATTTTTAAGATTTTATTCCTAAGAAAAAGACTGGATGCTACTCCTGCATGTTCGGATCAATACAAGTTTGTGGAGTTTCTTGGAATTGGAAGCTGTTTAATTTCTTTTGTGAGTATAACCGATTTTGGATCTCCTACCGGAAGGGGGAAGATGCAATTTTATCAGTCCTCAATTGATTGGGAGCTAAATACCCAAAATGAGAAATAGTAATGATATTGAAGTGGTGTGTAGAAGGTTGGAGAATGTTTTATCATGTAAGGAATTTTGGTGTTTAGGATCATTGAGATATCACTTATTTTGCATTGTGGATAGGTGAAATTCTGAAGTTTTGTGATTGAATTTGTGTGCCAGACAAGACTGAGATGAAGTTGGAAATTTTGGGTGAGGCTTATCTTACTCCCTATATGGTGCACCCCTAGAAGTATCTAGATGTATCGTGACTTGAAGACCACTTACTAGTGGAACAACGTGAAGAGAGAAGTGCTTGACTTGTCAACAAGTTAAGGAGGAACACCAGAGGCCACTTGGGTTGTTGCAATCACTAGCTAATCCAGTGTGGAAGTGGGAGCACATCACCATGTATTTTGTTATAGGACTTCCAAGGACACTTAGGAGTCATGAAGCGATATGGGTGATAGTTGACAGACTGACCAAGTCAGCTCACTTTTTGCCAGTTCGGATGACTTATGACATTAAACAAGCTTGCCAAACTCTACATAGGTGAGATTGTCAGATTGCACGGCACACGGGTATCCATTGTGTTAGATATGGATTCCCGGTTTACTTCCAGATTTTGGCAATCTACAGAAAGCTATGAAGTTGAGTTTCAGTACTGCTATCACCCTTAGATAGATGAGCAATTTGAGAGGACCATTCAGATTCCCAAGCATATGTTGAGGGCTTTTGTACTGGATTTACAGGGAAATTGGGAATGGGATCTACCACCGTTAGAGTTTGCCTATGATAACAGTTACCAGGCTACTACTGGTATGGCATTGTATGAGGCATTATGGTAGAAAATGTAGGTCACCGGTGCATTGGGATAAAGTGGGTGAATGAAGTATATTGGGATTGGAATTGTTCAGAAGACTTGTGAGAATATAGCATTGATCTGTGAGCGGATTTGAGTTGCACAAAGCAGACAAAAGAGCTATACTAGTTATAAACAATAGAGAAGAAGAGAGAGAGAGAGGGAGATGTGATTTGGGTAATGGAAGTCCCAATCGATGAGATTGAACTGACCTACTCAATTCATTATATAGGCTAGCAATTACATACTCCTAGAAGGAATAGGAATACTCCTAGTTGGAATAGAAAGCAATAAAATAGGAAACAAATATTGCTCGTAATTTTAATCTACTACCAATTATAGTTTGACTAGAACACTCTTAAGGGGAGTCATGGCTTGCGCTGGACAGCTGGCCATGAGTCCTCTATCTCACGCAATACTTCTAACACTCCCCCTCAAGCTAGAGCATAGATAGATGTTAATCATGCCCAGCTTATTACAAATATAATCCTCTACCACTTACCAAAGACTTAGGCTGCGTTTGGTAACGTTTCTGTTCTAGAAACGACGTTTCGTGTCGAAAACGAAAATTTCAGTTTCTGTGTCAAAACACCGTTTTTAAACGAATTTGATGAATCTATTTCTGGTACGGTTTCAAAACGCAGGTCTTCTCTCCTCTTTGTGGCGAAATTGTAAAAAGTGAAGAGTTAGGGCGGAAGATAAGTTTATCGGGAACGATTTCCCTAAAATCCCCAAATAGTTCCTTTTTTTTTTTATTTGGAACGAAACTGGGAAGAAGGAACAACTATTTGTCGTTTCGTCAATTCTAGTTTCTATTGTTATTTTTTCACTTTTTGTTCCAAAAAAAGGGAAACTCGTTTATGATGCACCAACCACTTTATAACTCCAGAAACGTTCCAATAGAACGTTACCAAATGCAGCCTTAGTGAAAACATCTGCAAGTTGTTCTCCGGTATGAATATGACTTGTAGAAATCAATCCTTGTTTAAATTTTTCTCAAACAAAATGAGTCTACTTCAATATGTTTTGTCCTCTCATGAAACACTGGATTTGATGCAATATGAATTGCAGCTTGGTTATCACACCATAACTGCATAGAAGAAGTACACTCAAACCTAAGTTCCGTAAAAAGCTGCTTTACCCACATCAACTCATAAGTAACATGAGCCATGGCACGATACTCAGACTCAACGCTAGAGCTCGCCATGACAGTCTGTTTCTGGCTCTTCCAATACAAAATTTCCACCAACAAAAGTACTACATCCTGTAGTTGACCTCTTATCAACAGGAGAACCAGCCTAATCAGCATCACAAAAACCTTCCAGACGATTATGTCCGTGATCAATGTACAACAGACCATGTCCTGGAGCTTTCTTAAGATATCTCAGAATACGAACAATGGCATCCCAATGTGAAGTTCGTGGAGACGAAAGAAATTGACTCAGAAGACTGACAGGGAAGGCAATGTTAGGTCGAGTCACAATCAGATAATTCAACTTTCCCACCAACCTCCTGTATTTCTCAAGATCGTCTAACACATCACCTCCTTCAAACATAAGCTTCACATTTAGATCCATTGGAGTGTCAAAGGGTTTGGTCCCTAACATACTAGTTTCTAAAAGTAAATCCAAAACGTACTTTCTCTGAGACAGACCCTGAGCAACAAACCCTGGAGATTGCTCCATATACACCTACTCATGCAAATCACCGTGAAGAAATGCATTCTTCATATTAAGCTGAAATAATGGCCAATGAGACGAAGCCGCAAGAGAAATCAAAACATGAACAGAGGCCAACTTGAAAATAGGGGAAAATAATCTAGATAGCAAACACCACAAACCTGGGCATACCCCTTCATTTTTACCGAGCCTTCAAATGAGCAAGAGACCCATCAGGGTTAACCTTAACCATATAAACCCAACGACAACCAGTAGCCTTCTTGCCACGAGGCAATGGTACAAGATCCCAAGTTTGGTTTTCTTACAAAGCAAGCAATTCGTCTTACATTGCTGTCCTTTAGTTAGGACTAGATACTGCCTTTGCAAGATTCTTAGGAATAGGATGACAGGTAATAGTGGAAAGATAGGAATGAAATGAAGATGACAGGCCAAACCGCCAAAATAAGACAAAATCAGCAATAGGATGTTGGGTACAACTCCTAACACCCTTACATTGTGCAATAAGAAGATCTGAGTCAGAGAGAGGAATACCTGGAGTAGGATCCATAGACAAAGATGATAAGTTAGGTGCTGTAGAGAGAGGGGGGGCTGATGCTTCCCGAACACGACGAGTATAAACCTGTGGAACAACCGGTGGAGGAGGAGGTGGTGGTGGAAACTCTTGTGTGGCAACTTGTGGAGTAGAATGATGGATAACATAAATTGAAAGATCATCATCCAACTCAAACAAAATAAATGACTCATTTGGATAGGGTGTGAACTCAAAGAAGAACACATCAGCAGTAACAAAGTATTTTTGAAGAAAAGGAGAATAACACCGTATCCCTTTTGGGTACGTGAGTAAACCAAAAAGAGACATTTAAGAGCTCGAGGATCCAACTTTGATAAACCTGGATGATGATCATGAATAAAGCAAACACATCCAAATACTTGAGGGGGAAGAACGAAAAGTGGGTCAGAAGGAAATAATAAAGAATGAGGAATATCACCACACAAAACAGAGAAAGGTATGCGGTTAATAAGATAACAATCAGTGGGAACGACATTAGCCCAGAAGTATTTGGCTACCTTAATTTCAAACATGAGTGGTCGAGCAACCTTCATCAAATGACGATTCTTTCTTTTAGCCGCTCCATTTTGTTTAGTATCTGAACAAGAAGACTGATGTATCATACATGATACAACAACCAGCCATAAACTGAGAAAATGGACCAAAAAAATACTCTTTTGCATTATCACTTCGTAGAATTTTGATAGTCATATTAAATTGATTTTGAATTTCAGCAACAAAAGCGCAAAATATAGCAAATAACTGGGAACTATTTTTCATGAAATAAATCCAGGTCATTCTGAAATAGTCATCAACAAAGTTAGCGAAGTACTTAAACTTAACTTGGATGTTACAAGACAAGGGCCCCTTACATCTGAGTTAACTTCATCACATTTCTCTTTTTCTTTTCTCATTTCGTCCTTATGATTTTATACCTAGTCTTTTAATCTTCTTTAGGATGGTTACTTTGAGAGCAATGAAAATGGAAAGATGTTGGTTAAGGACGGTGGTTTGGATGGATGAAGACTTATAAAGAAAGGTTCTTCTCATTAGTAAGCAAATAGGTTAGAAAAATATATAAAATTGGGTATAATTCCTTCAACCCCCCCTTTTTTTTTACTTGAGATTATCTCTTGAGGCCTGATTGCTGTCATCCATGTGCCATTCTATTGAATTTGGGGGAAGTCAATTCTGTCTAGTTTTACCTATTTCCCACCATGGTCCACTCTCATCTTCTCAAAGACCACTCACTGTGGTCTACCCCTGTCCAGCCAGATGCTTCCTGGATCAGGAGAAAAATTCTTTCCCTCAGGCATTTTGCCCTCAGTGCCATTTCTATCTCTATTGGCAATGGGCAGTCCACCTCCCTATGGATGGATCCTTGGCACCCTGCAGGTGTCCTTTCCTCCCTGGTTACCCCTAGAACCATATACTCTTCCAGCATCCCCAAGTCTGCTCCTGTGTCTTACATCCTTTCCCCCCTTGGCTGGTCCCCCCTCCTTCTGCACCCCCCCTTCATGATCTCTGGGCTTCTCTCCCTCCGCTGCCCCTTGGGCTTCGAGGAAGAGAAGACAGATGCAGCTTGGCTCCCATCTCCCTCTGCTTGGTCCTATGTTAGGTCTTCTGGTCCCCTGGTCCCCTGGCGTAACCTTGTTTGGTTCAAGGGTCACATTCCCCGCCATAGCCTCACTCTCTGGAGATGCCTCTCCCACTGTCTCCCAACCTAAGCATTCCTTATCCACCGTCATATTCCAGTTTCCCCCTCCTGCTGCTTCTACCCCCTTGGTTCTGAGGACATCAACCACCTCTTCTTTGACTGTCCCTTCCCCTCCTGTCTGGAAGTTGGTTCTCTCTAAATGTTGGCCCTCCAGTAGGCCCATCCTTGATTTCAACAGAGAATGGATTTGGTTGGATATGACATTTTCAGGCCCTTACATCTGTGACACCATCGGGAAGCTTGCCTTTTCAGCCACCATTAACCACATCTGGATGGAGTGTAACATGCGTAGATATGGTCTTCCAATTCTCGCTCCTTGGACAATATTTGGAAAGCCATAGTCTTTGATGTTACCTTCAAAATCCAATCCCTTCACCAAAAGCCTGTCCCTAACTCCCCTAGAAACAGACACATCCTGGCCTCTTGGAACTTTCAGATAGCCACCTTACCCACTCCATAACCCATCCTCTGGTTGCTACTAGCATTGATTGGACTGTGTTTTGCCCATTTTGTCTTGTTTTGGTTGATCTGGCTGTAGTTCTAGCTTGATTGTATTGGTTGGCCTTGTTTTGGGCTTGCCTTCCCCCCCTCTTTTCTCCTTTGTATTTTCTTCTCTCTTGGTAATGAATTAATTTATTCATCCGAAAAAGATTGAGGCGTTAGACTCAATCAGCGATAGGGGTAGTTATGTCCTATCGATTCCTATTTTTTATATTAGGGCTGACTAGCTGAGGTCAGGGGTATTTTTGTACTTGTTTATTTGTTTCTGATATATAAATATTAGGGTCTAACCTGTGCCAGCCCATCCTAGTCTGATCGCAGGTTATTCCCCTCTCTTGGGAGAATCTCGATCTCGCCCCTCTCTCTTCTCTTCTTTCTTCTTTTCTTCTTCTCTTTCTCTGGTTTGGTTATAGGTTTCTAGGATTGTAACATGGTATCAGAGCCTCTGTGGTCAAACCTTGGTTTTTCAGATTCACTCTTTGCTAATCTCATTTTTCTGTTGAACCCTTCTGGTGTGCCTACTGTTGCATTTACTATGGATTAAATCACATGGAGTGATTTATTTAATTTATGGATCGTGATATGCTACAGCTAAATTGAAGTTTGAAGACCTTGGATTGCAGCCTCAAACTTTTCTGCCCAACTCAATTTTAGCAGGGTCTCTAATCATCCCTTGTTACTGTGGTTCTGGTGTGTTTTTTTTATTGTTTTCTCTGCGACCCAATTTGTTCTCCTTTTTTGGTCACTCATGGCTGAGATCAAATCTACTACCCCTGCGACTGCTACATCTGCTTTGGACAATGTGAATGTCTAGATTACCTCCATCAAGCTCAAAGGAAGTTCGAATTACCTACTTTGGGCTCAGTCTATGAAGGTTTATCTTATGGCCAAAGATAAACTTCAGTATACTATCTCTGATCCTCCTCCATCATCTGATAAAGGTTATAATGAATGGATGAAGGAAAATGCTTTGATCTTAATCGAGTTGTGGAATAATATGGAACCAGATGTCGTTGCCAATGTCATGTTCCACACTATTGCAAAAGGTGTATGGAATAATTTGAAAGATACATATTCTTAGGAAAAGAATATGACTCATATCTATGATATCTATGAGAAGCTGTTCCAATTTCACCAGTCTAACAAGTCTCTTCCAGAGTATTACAGTGCTTTCAGGGGAATGGTTGAAGAACTTAATGTCTTCCAACCCTTGACCACAGATATTTATAAATTGAAGGCTCAGCATAATGAGTTTTTTGTCTCTAAATTTTTGGTTGGTTTGAATAATGACTTGAAGGCAGTGAAGGGTCATCTACTTGCAGACGATACTGTCCCTACATTGAATGACACTTATTTCACGACTACAACGTATTACATCTTCCAACAAACATGATCAGTCCTCCAAAGACAATTCAACCTTCCTTGCCAACCGTGGACGTGGACGTGGACGTGGTCGTGGTCGTAGGTCTACTGGTTGAGTTTCTAGTGAACAGCTGGCTGATCGGTCTTCTCGCCAGTGCACTTATTGTGGGAAGCCCAACCATACTGTAGAGACTTGTTGGGCAAAGCATGGCAAGCCAGAGTGGGTAACCCAGTTAGCCAATCATGCAGTGTCAGACGATGGTACTGACATAGTGTCTCTCAATGATACTAAACCGAGAACTTCCTTAGGAGATTCATCTACCAGTCTACATGATGACATTAATCAATTACTCAGGAGCTTGCAGACTTTTGAGGCATCCTCTAATACATCCAATAGTGTGTCTACATCCTCTGCTACCTTGGCTCATGCATGTACCTCTGCCCTTCTTACCACTACTTCTACCCCCTGGATCATTGATTCAGGTGCCTCTGCTCATATGACTGGTTAGTCATCCATGTTTAAGTGTTTTTCTCCTAGTACCAACTCTACATCTGTTATTCTTGCAAACGGTGCTTCAACACCGGTTTTAGGTCATGGTACTCTCACCTACATCCTCACTCAATTTGTCCTATGTGTTACATGTTCCCCAATTTCCATTAAGTCTCCTCTCTGTAAGTCAGTTAACCAGGTCATTAAATTGCTTAGTAACTTTCTTTCCTTCTTATTGTGTTTTTCAAGATCTTCACACAAGGAAGACGATTGGTGGAGGGCGTGAAAAAGATGGTTTATATTATCTCAACTATGACACTTCTGCTTCTTCTGCTGCTGCTGCTGCTACTGCTGTTGGGGATGTGACTCCTTTTCAATGACATTGTCACTTAGGGCACTTGTCTTTGTCTAGGTTGAGCTCAAGTTAGAGTGTGAAGCATGTGAGTTGGGAAAGCATCACCTTGTGTCCTTCCCATCTTGCTCTGTCTCGTAGTCCGTCTTTATTTTCTTTATTCCATTCTAATGTTTGGGGTCCTTGCAAAGTCAGCAATAGATTTGGATTTCAATATTTTGTGACCTTTGTGGATGATCATTCTCGTCTTACATGGCTGTATCTATTAAAGGATCGATCTGAATTTTTATAATGAAATAAAAACTCAGTTTGGCATTTTAATTAAGATTTTTCGATCTGATAATGCTTTAGAGTATGTTCAAAATGATATTTCTATATTTTGTGCTAACCGTGGGATGATACACTAAACTAGTTGTGCTTATACCCCACAGCAAAATGGGGTAGCAGAGCGCAAAAATTGGCATCTTCTCGAAGTGGCTCGAGCTATTATGATACATATGCATGTTCCGAAATTTTTTTGGTGTGATGGGGTTTTAACTGCATCACTTAATTGATCGCATGCCCTCCTTAGTTCTTTCTGATCGATCTCCCTTTTCTATTAGGTTCCCTAATTTGCAGAGTTTTCCTGTTCCTCCTCGTGTCTTAGATTGTGTGTTTTGTTCGTAATCTGCATGCACAGACAAATAAATTATCTCCTCGGTCCACTAAGTGCATTTTTTTGGGTTATTCATGTACTCAGAAAGGGTACAAGTGCTATGATCCTGTTACTCACCGACAATTTGTTAGTGCCGATGTGTCCTTTTTTAAAGGCACATCATTTTTTTCTCCTCAGGTGTCCCAGTCTGGGATGGAGTGGAACTCTCCAACTTCTCCATCCATTCCGTCTCTCAGTCCTTCTCCTGATGTTCCTAGTGCCAGCGACACACCTCCCCTACAGGTTTATTAGCATAAGAAGTTTGGATAGCCTACTGCCGATACCAATACTCCAAATGATTCGCTCCCTCCATTGCCGATTTCCTCTGGTGAAGCTCCTATCCCTCCTATGATTGATGACTTACCAATTGCTCAACGTAATGGTACATGGTCCTATACACAAAAATCTATGGCTATGTATCCTATTGATAACTTTGTTTCCTTGTCTCATCTCCCATTGACCATCCATGGTTTTGCCCTGTCTCTTTCTACTAACACTATTTCCCGATCTCATATTGACTCCTTGCATATTCCTGGATGGAAAGCTGCCGTGGATGCTCTCTTGAATCTTGCTACCTGGAGTCTGGTAGATTTACTTCTGGATAAGAACTTGGTGAAGTATCGTTGGGTGTACACTATTAAGTATCATTCTGATAAGGGGTGTGAAAACCTAGTCCTAACCGATAAAATCGATCGATAAAACCCGAACCGAACCAAACCGATCCTTATTGGATTGGTTTTGGACTGAGTTATGTTGGGACTGGCTAAAAACCGGTCCAAACCAAACCGACTAATAACCAAACTGAATGAAACCGATAAAAAAAAATGAATAGGAGATTATAAATTGGTGAATTGGCCATCCATTTTTTACAATATTAGTGAGCAAATTTTTTATTGTAAAAGGAATTGTTACAACTTACAAATCATTGAATATTAGGTTATGAATAGAGAAATTGATTTGTAAATTGTAATGCTTTCATTGATTTCCTTATTCACTATAGAAAACTAGTTGGATATCTAAATGAATGATTGGATAATAGGGTTCATTGTGTGATTCCAATATTAGTTATCTTCTTAGTAATTTGTTATCCATTGGTTTGAATATTAGTTATCTTTCCCTTACAACGATAAACCATGATTTAATCATAAATTTAAAGTGTTTTTTTCGTCAAATCTTGTCACTATAACTTATGAATGTAAGATTTATTATCGTTCAAGCCCAATAATAAACCGATCTAAACCGGTATTAAACGGATATTGAAAAATCGAAATAAACTAAAACCAAACCAGACCGAAATCGAAACCGACCAAAAACCGAAGTTCCTTAATGGATTGGTTTTGGTCTCCCTCATTCCTACACCGAAACCGATTCAACCCGACCGAAACCGAATCGAACCGAACCGTCCAATTGACACCCCAAATTCTGGTGGCTCTGTTGAGCGGTTTAAAGCCCGTCTGGTTGCCAAGGGTTATACTCATACATATGGGGTTGATTATTTTGAGACCTCCCCGGTTGCTAGGTTGAACTCTGTTCGCCTATTTATTTCTCTTACTGTCAACTTTGATTGATCTTTGTTTCAGTTGGACGTCAAGAATGCCTTTTTGTATGTATACAAAGAGGTGTATATGGAGCAACATCCTGGTTATGTTGCTCAGGGGGAGAATAGAGGCCATGTGTGTCGTTTACACAAGGCTATCTATGGCCTTAAACAGTCCCCTCAGGCATGGTTTGACAAGTTCAGTACTACCATAGTAACTTGTGGATTTTCTCAGTGTTATTCTGATCACTCTGTCTTTGTTCGTCGTAGAGGTAATAAGCTGGTTGTCTTGGTTGTTTATGTGGATAATATTATTCTTACTAGTAATGATGAGACAGAAATTTCTGAAGTGAAGAACTACCTACAACAGCACTTTCAGACCAAGGACTTAGGTCAGCTTCACTATTTCCTCGGTATTGAAGTGATTCAATGTAAGAAGGGGATCAATTTATCTCAAAGGAGGTACGTGTTGGATCTTTTATCTGATACTCGTATGCTTGCATCCAGGCCTGTAGATATCCCTATGGATCCTCACCAAAAGTTTGGTGTTAGTGATGGTGAACCTCTCCAGGATGTGCATCAGTGTAGGAGTTTGATTGACAAGTTGATATATCTTACTGTTACAGGACTTGACATTTCTTATGCTGTTGGGGTCCTTAGTCAGTTCATGCTGTCTCCTCAAAAAGCACATTGGGACATTACTGTTCGTGTTCTTCGATATTTAAAGGGTGCCCTGGTAAAGGGCTGATCTATCACCCTAATCGGCATATCGAACTAGTTGGCTACTCTGATGCTGATTGGGTTGGATCTGTTAGTGATCGTAGGTCCACTACATGGTGTTGCACATTTGTTGGAGGTAATCTAATTATATGGCGAAGTAAGAAGCAGACTACCATTGCCCGGTCTAGTGTTGAAGCAGAATACAAAGCTATGGCTCACACCATTGCTGAGTTGATGTGGCTGCGATCATTACTTCTGGAGTTGGGTCTAGTAACCAAGCCTATGAAGATGTATTGTGACAACCAAGTTGCTGTGTACATTGCTGGTAACCCGGTCTTCCATGAGAGGACCAAGCACATTGAAGTGGATTGCCACTTTGTTCGTGATGCTGTTCTGAAGAAGTTGGTCGAGACCCCTTTTGTTCCTTCCTTAGATCAGTTGGCAGACATGTTCACTAAGTCTCTATTTGCTCCTAGTTTTCGTAATGGTTGTACCAAACTGAGCATGTGTGATGTATATGCTCCTGCTTGAGGGGGAGTGTTAAGATTGAGGCGTTAGACTCAATTAGCTACAGGGGCGATAGGGACAGTTATGTTCTATCGATTCCTGTTTTCTCTGTCAGGGCTGACTAGCTGAGGTCAGGGGTATTTTTGTACCTATTTATTTGTTTATGATATATAGATATTAGGGTCGAACCTGCGGCAGCCCATCCTGGACTGATCGCAGGTTATTCCCCTCTTGGGAGAATCTCGATCTCGCCTCTCTCTTCTTTTTTCTTCTTCTCTTTCTCTTTCTCTTTCTCTGGTTTGGTTACAGGTTTCTGGGATTGTAACAACACCAATTCTCCCTGTCCTATACATCTCATCTGGTTCCCTATCGCTCTTGTTATAGATGTTGTGTGGTCGTGAGCTATGATGCTAAAAGCATCAATGCCCCCACAACTCCAGCACTGCATATGTTAACATCTTCTAGGTTATTTAACTATGAAAGTGTGTGTCTTTTATTGTTTGATCATGAAATTTTTATCGTCTATTCTATTGCCATTTGTGGGTCCATAACACCTAATTTTGGGCCTTCAACCCCTAGGTCGCATCAATTTGGCGTGCAATATGTTTTTATAAAAATGGGTATTTGCATGGAGTGATGGTCTAATTTTTATTATTGGAGGATATTGGCCGCGGCTGCTCTTGGTTGGCCAATTATTTGGTGCTCATCCTTCATGATGTGTTGGAGATTATTTGTTCAGATCTGCTACTGTGTGAGGGAGATTGGAAATTTTATATGTGATGCTCTTGATTATGGGATTATTTGGGATGCTAATTATTGGAAATTATTAGTCCACATGTAATGCTACACGTGAGGAGGAAATTAGATATTATCATTATTATATATTCATTATCTATTCAAGTCATCAGTTGGAGATTCTTATCTACTCAGGAAATTGGATCTTAATTATCTTCTCAAGTCATCAGTTGGAGATTTTTATCTGCTCAAGATTATTTCAGTGAAGATTATTATTATTATTATTTATTTGTTCATGTCCTCAGCAACAATTTTATATTTTGAAGATGATTATTTTAATATAAGGCTTGATCACAAAGGACCTAACCCCAGGCAGGATCTGAAAATTTGAGCTGAATAGGGAGAAATTCAAGTACTCACTAACCAAGGCTTGCATGAGCCAGTGGACCTGGTCGAAGGAAGGTTATGATGGCCTCAGGTAGACCTCCAAAGATGGCTGGTAACAGGTCCTTGTACTGGCAGCAACAAGCAAGAGAAAAATTGCCCAGAAATTAGGGGTTTTAGGGCTTAATGGGAGAAACCTGGGCTGGAAGAGGAGGCCTCAGCTGGCCTTGAAAAGTGGGTTAAGGGCCCCTTTTGTGGTCCTTGTCAAACCCTTAAAAGTGCTCTTAAATCTGCTCTCAGGTTTGGGAGATATGGCCAAAGTTGATCTAGCCCAAAACCCTACTCTGCTCTGTATCGATCTTTAGTGGTCTTGCTGGTATTCAATCTCCAATGGTTGCTGGTCTTCAAGGCTTCATGGTAGCTTCAATAGGCTTCAAGAACACACTCAAACTCACTCACAATTATCAACAAAGAAACATAAAGTAGAGGAAGAGATAGAAATCATGGAGGGGTGAGAAAGGGGAAGAAGAAGGATAGTTTGGTTCAGGCCTCTTACTTTCCCCCGGGCATCTCACCCTCACAAGGTTTTGGTCATCTCACCGACTCAGAGTGATTCTCTTAGCCATGGATTAAATTCACTATTTTATTAATCAAAAACTTGTCCCAAAAGGCTGGGATCAATTACAATCTGTAGGATGTAAAGCCTTTACAAAAAGGAAATAATTAAATAGGGAACTAGATAATCTCCTAAAATGATCTGCTTGCTTAACAACAAAATAAACAAACCAACTAAACATCTTAATTCAGACTTGCTCGCTACCTAAGAAATAAAATAGAAGCAAAACTCGTAAAAAAAAGGAAATAAATCTTAAACACCGAAAGGAAACTAATCTTTTTATGTGGATGAAATCGATGGGAACTGCTGGGGTCTTCTAGAAGCATCAATCAACCAGCCCAAGAGGCTGGTTCTGGCCTGGCTTGATGGGAGAAAATTAAACCAGCTTTTAGATAAAAATTGGACCAGGATTGAGTCTTCTTGTTGACAGCTCATTTTACATCTTTCAGCGAGAATGCAACCTATCTGTTCTTCAAAACCTTATGTTGTCTTGTACACGACAACCTTGTTGCTATTTGGTCCTCAACAACCTGATGTTGCTAGTTGGTTCGCAATAACCTATACTGCTTATTTATCAGTGGATTTTTATTTGAGACCTCTATTTGGGGCTCTTCGTTGTGAAACTTGTTACCTACTACATGGTGATGGAGGGCCCTTAGAGAAGAAGGGGGAAGATCAGAGTAGCAAGGGAAAAGAAAGCACATACTCTCAGAGAGCACAAACCAAGCCAAACTAAACCAATTCTCATTCACTATCAATTCTATCTAGTAATTTTCTAATCAGTTACAACCAATATATAGGGAAAATAAAGGCAAAAAAATTAGAAACCAACTGAAATAGAAACTACCCTAACAAAGGGAACTAATTCAAAAGGAAGCACATAAATCGACTAACTCCTACTAACACTCCTACGTTCCTACTCTTTGAAATAAAGGACATAAAATAAACTAATTTATTTCCAACCCTTCGTGGACTAAAACCTTGGGTTGAATCAGTTCTTCTTGGCTCTTGGATTCCAAAGCCCAACATGCTGGTCCAACCAGTCAAGTGTAGCTACATGCCTACATCCACATCAACTCTTCTCCTCTGAAAAAAACTCGACTCCATAGAGTTGAATGAGAAAAGATCCCACCATCTTTTTTAACTTAATTTCGGGGAGATCTTTGGCATGATGAAACTTCACAGTTTTATTGTTGTGCTTGAAAGCATAGGTGTTGGCATAGCCACAATGTTTGTACTTTCTTGTCAAACAATCGTGGTCAACTAAGAAGGATATGACACCTTCAGAGGGAGGATGTCGCTTTGGACTCTATCCACAAATCCACCAATAGAATGTGACCAAACACTTTCAATAATCTTAAAATTAGTGTTGTTCACCCAAGCAACCTTGTAGAGATTTGGATGTAGTTTTGTCTTCAATCCCAGCTTACAAACGTCTTCAGAGATAACATTAGTGCAATTACCTCCATTAATGACTGAGGTTAATAGTTGGTCATTGCACTTCACATGGGTTTGGAAAATACTATTATGGCGCCAATCTTCATCTTCAGTGACTTTCTGGGTGGTTAATGCAGGACCAAGGACAAAAAAAGGATGCCTTCTCATCATTGGTAGTACCATTCACTTCGCCTAACGTACGCTCTGCCTATAAATCAACTGTCTCAGAATCAAGGTACTCTTCTGGAATATAAGGTAAAGGTGAAACCTTATCAATAAAAGCAACCAAACAGCTGGGACACTGAGCACTGATTTGGTCAAATACGTTGCATGAGTGGCACTGAACAATAACCTTTTTGCCACAAAAGGTTTCTCTGAACCATGCCGAGGTGGAGAGTATGGACAATTAGGCCGTGAGGATGACATGTTAGAATCACGTTGAAGTGGAGAATTCGATCGGCTAGGTTGTGAATATCCCATAGATGAAGCACTAGCTTGCGTTTTGTTGAATGACTTTCTCTGGTTAGAGGTTGCTGCTAAATGGAACTAGGACCTCCAAGAAAAGCATTTGTAAAAGTTCTCCGATTGTATGGCATTTCAGACTTTCCTCGATTTGATATGCTACTTGTACAATATCTTCCATTGTAGGCAGTCGATTGGATGCAAGGGCAACATTGATCTGAGGTGCAAACTATTGTGGAACTGTGCCACAAATACTTCATCCCACTCAAAATCAGAACGAGTGGCAAAATAATAGAATCTATCAACAAACTCTTCAATTGTCAGATTTTTCAATTTCAGCTATGCAAACCTGAGGTGCATGCGTTGCTTGTAATCAAAAGGAAAGAATCTCTGGTTCACGACTTCATGCATTTCAGCCCAAGTAGTGACTAATCCAATGCCTTGGGTTTGATTCTGGCTTTGTTGCTCAACTCACCATACTCAGCTATGCCTTTCAGTTTAGCCTCTGCAAATATGATCTTTCGGACCTCAGTCAGTCCATACTATCCGAAAAATATCTCTAAGCTGTGAATCCAGTCAAGGTATAGTTCTAGATTGTTTTCTCTATAAAATTCAAGAACATCTAGTTTTGTTGCTCTTTCTGCTCCATAGTCATCATAGCAACCGATTTCATATGGTGGTGGTGGTAGGTGGCAGTTGTGGTGGCAAATCTTGTGGGGTGGTGTTGGAAGATCCTCAGATGGAATGGGATTTTTCCTCTATCGACGGCAACCAATTAGTTAAGAGAAGCTTGCATGATTGTCATCATTGTCTGAATGGAAGTGACAATTGCAGGGAGGGTGTCGACATGTTCAATGAGAGTGTCAATTTTGCAATCAGTCTCACCTTTGTAGGAATTGAGCAGTTGGAGTACTTCACTATTGGCTACCATGGTCATGATAAGCAAAGAGCACCCAAAGAGTAATGGCAACACAATATGTAACGGCCCAAACTTGAGATAGGGTAATAGTTACTACCCTCATGGGCGATGATCAAATGATCAGAAAAATAAAACTAATATCTTATAGATTACATATACAAATTCATAAATTTACTACATAGACCGAACGAACACAACGAAAAGCGTTCATAAATAGGAAATTAAACTAAAGTCTATAATCCATGAACTAACCATCATATGTTTGGTGGCTACAACTAAAACCTCAATAAGTCTATTATAATTGTTTTAAATGCAACTACTAAAATAAAATATAACTAGTCTTCTCTTCACATCCATCTGTGCTTCACCAATATGTGCTTACTGATATACAGGGAAAATGGTTGGTGAGCTTAACGAGCCCTATGAGGGAAACCATGTCATACTAGAAAACAAAAACATGCATACTGGTGAAAACATAATATTGGCGTAGTCATGAAATACATAAAACATAGACATACTTCCATTCTAAAATATGTAAATACGGATAAAAAATATTTTTTCTGAATCATTCATAAATAATTTCACATGGTCATTACAAATCACGATAAAGTCATTTGTACTCTTAAATCCTAAGGCAAGTCTATCATATAAACTACCCAATGCATCATGATAGTGAGGACTCATTGCTGATCAACACGACTGCCTATCCAAAGCCCTTTGACGGGACTCCCGAGTCCTTTGACGGGACTCCCGAGTCCTTTGACGGGGTTGGCTAGCACCTCCTGTCCTTTCCAAGCCCTTTGATGGGAACCCTAAGCCCTTTGACGGGGTGGACATGCGCTCATTTAATACCTAAACCCCTACTTAAAAGGGTGGTAGTCATATAGGGTTCTTTCCACTGTTCATTTCTTTTCCATTTTTATTTTCTTTCGTTGCTTTCCCTTTCAGTCCATTTTGTCCTTCCCAAGCCCTTTGATGGGAATTCCGAGCTCTTTGATGGAGTGGACATAGGTGGACCTTCAGTATCCCTTCATTCTCTATTATCACTCAATAAGAGTATTGTCATTCTTTTGAGGCTATTTCATCATTCTTAATATTCGATAAATTCATGTTTTTCATTCTTTAAAGAAAATCATGAGGCGATGTCATTATACTCATAAGTGCACAAAACATAAATGCTAAAATATGAGATGCTATAAATGCTTATGAGATGCGTATAAAACAATATCACCACATTGATAAAAACACAAGAATGTCAAGATATGAAACTTGGTAAAAAGTCGACGATATGATAAAGTTCCACTTACCGCCTCTAATATGATCAGGATCCTGATCGATGTCTCGCTTCTAAGGAGAATTACCTAAAAGAGTATATTCCAATGTTTAGGCTTTAATTTGTTTCAAATTTACTTCCTCAGTTTACTATTAACAGTCCCCTCTAAAATTTACATTTTAGTGTTATTTTAATTAAAAACCTTTCTTACTTTTTAGTATTGTGTCATTCACTAAAAATCCCAATTTTATTTAGTTACTAAAATGGCCCTTTAATAGTTGTATAGAAACGCTCAACAGCTTTGCACCCCAAATTGCACTACGAATATATTCATCCTAGGTTTGTAACTTGTATTTGTCTCTTCTTTTGCATTTCAATTAGTGCATAATTAGTGGGTTAAATTTATATGTAACTGAATGTCTTTCATTTAATTAAACCCTACCTTCATCCTCTCTCATTCTCTTTCCTGCATATTACTCTCTCTATCTCCGAAATTTTCTCTTTCGTTAATTTATGTCCAAGTGTCTCCCATTTTATATATTTTTTTCTTTTATTTCCCTCACACACAATTACAAGATAGGGTCTGAAATCTCCTGTTTTCTCTGAAATATTCTTCTTTATTCTCAGCAAAGAAGCTTCTTAAGAGCATACAATTTTTGTAAACCTCCCTACATATTAGAAATTTACCTCCTCCTCCAATATCCTTCTCTAATCAATGCTCCCACAGTTTATGCATACTTCTAATTATGAGATTATTATTATTATTATATTAGTAGTAGTAGTACTTAGTTTTTCTAAAATGTAGAGGGTCCTTTTACTCAACTCTCTCTCTCACAGTTTTTCCCTTTTCGTTTATTATTTTTAAAATCCAAAACTAATTTGAAGAGGAGTTAGCACAATTGGCTTGGAGGGGACACGGTACTTTGCCTCAGGTAGCGAGGTCCAGTGACCAAACCTTCACCGCTGCACCTAACTTCTTGGGGCCACTGCACGAGAGTTTCAATCTCAGACTGACCAGGTCCTGTGTAAGCGGTATCATAGTGACCTTAGGGACTAGTCGGGCCAAAGATCCGGACACCCTAGGTATCCAAAAAGAAGAAAAAAAAAAACACATGCACACTCCCTCCCTCTCGGTTTCCCTCTCTTTTTTTCTCCATTTATCTTTGCTCCCTAGTTTTAAATCTCTCTCATTAAATATGAACCCTGAATTAAAAATGCGAAAGAAGAACTACCTCTTGAAGAACACAAATCTTCTCTTCTAGCTTGGAAATGGGGAAGAAGACCTACCTCTTGAAGAACACAAATTCTCTCTTCTAGCTTGGGCCCTTCACTCCTCCTTGCTCTTAGCTTCAAGCCTTCTTGATCTTCAATTTCAACCCTCAAAGCCCCTCACAAACCGCTGTAATCATCATTCTTATCTATTTTTCTCCCAACTCTCTGAAGTTCTTCGAGTCCTCTCCAAGACAAAAGGGATGAGACTTTACCTTCCGTCTTTAAACCTTCCAGCCACCCTCCTTTCGTTCGTATAAAACTTCACCTAAAATGTAACACACTTTACTTCTATCCACCTCCCTTATCTCCTCTTCTTTCTCAACCACTCTCGTATTTTCTCTCACCCTTGTCTCTTCCTTTTTAAGCACTCTCAGCTTGAGATGTGAGAACTGATTAGACTATTGGGCAATCGTCTATACTGTGAGAGTGGATTTTTTGTAGGAAATGAAACTAAAAAAGACGGGGCTTCACATAAATGCATTAAATACTTACCTCCCCACATGTGAAACTGAATTTTGTTAGAAATGAAATTCAAGAAAAGTTAAGACTTACCTTCTCACCTCTTTGGTTTGTCTTGAATATTAACAGAGAAGAAACCAAAGGAAATATTCACCTAATTAATGGCTATTGAATGCAATTGATGAGGAAGTGGATAAATGGAAGAAATGAGAAGAGAGGGTGCATGCAATGGTCGGCAACAACCCTTACCTCATTCAACACCTTTAGCACACACCATACACAAGCATACATCATTTACTATATATATATATATATATATCTATATATATATACCACATACTATGATGTACCTACTCCACCATACTATACTAATTGTCTACACCTTAGCATTGTCATTAGGACTTACAAATTTTGGGGTATTATATAATAACTATATAAAAGTTGAGAGAGTGGCAGAATGGTAATTAAATGGAAATATTTAAGTCAGTGGCATAATGGTAAGTAGAAGAAAAATCAATTAGAAACACAAGGCAAACACAAAGTTTGTGGTAAGGGTAAATAGGAAGTCTAAACAAATATGGGACAGAAGGAAATAAAAGAGAAAGGGAGGGGGCAAAAGTGGGAAAGTCAAAAGAGACTTAAATAGGGAAAGACTTATCGTGGGTCTTCCTTCAACAAAGGGGGTCTTCTTCTTGGAGACGGAAACCGGCAGAGAGTTCTCTACTCTATTGAACTAGAGAACAAGTCGGCAAAGGACGAGGAGGGATATTCGATGGCCAGCATCGGTGTCTCGAACCAGCTGTAGGAGTCGTGATTTCAATGGGGGACCTGGATGCGAGGAACATTAAAGAGAGTTTATGTGGTTGCTTCAAACCATGTATGTTCTTTATGGTGATAATTTTTTTTTTTTTTCGTTTCTTAGTTCTCTATAGAAGCCAGAATAGAAGAATGGGGAGAAGATGGGAAGGAAAGGAAATGGTGAAGAAGGTAGAACAGGGAGAGAATGAAGGAATGATCCTTTAGCTCTGATACCAACTTGATCGAGGGCCCTTAGAGAAGAAGGGGGAAGATCAGATTACCAAGGGGAAAAGGGAAGTACACACTCACATATCACAAACCAAACCATTTGTCATTTGTTACCAATTCTTTCTAGCAATTGTCCATTGGTTATAGCCAATATATGAGGAAAATAAAAACATAAAATTAGAAACCAACTGAAATAGAAATTACTCTAACAAACGAAAAATCCTAAAAGGAAACTAATTCAAAAGGAAGCACATAAACCGACTAACTTATACTAACACTCCTACTTTCATACTTTGTGAAATAAAAGACGTAAAATAAACTACTAATTTATCTCCAACCCTTGTTGGACCGGTTCTTCTTGGTTCTTGGCTTTCAAAGCCGGTCATGCAGTTCATTGGAAGCATTGGTTTCCAAAATTAGGAAATCTCCAGGAGTAGGAAAGTAAATTTGAGGAAGATGTGTTATCTCTTGTTTTATTTGTTGGACAATCTAGGTGTTAGATTCGGTCCATGTCCATTCTTTATCTTTATATAATTTTTGTAATAATGGTCATTTTTTTGAAAGATCTTTAATGAAATTTCGTCCATAATTGAGAATTCCAAGAAACTATTGTAAGTGTTTCTTATCATACAGTCTATCGGAAAACTCTTTTATTTTGACCAGAATATGATCTTGTAATTGTAACCCATTCTGTGTTAAAATGAGTCCAAGGAAATTGATAGAGGTTTTCTCTAATTCAATCTTTTTAGGGTTTAAAATTATCCCATGTTTTTGGAATAAAAGAGACTTGTTTCAAATGGTCTTGGTGCTCTTCTTTTGTAGAGGAGGAGAAGACAAGAATATCATCAATGTATACGGCTACAAAGGTAAGTCTCCAAATATCGAGTCCATCAATCTCTGGAAGACTTAAGGGGCTGTATTTAAACCAAATGGCATTATTGTCCATTGGTAGTGCTTATTGAACGGGATGCTGAATGTTGTGAGTTGTTTACTCACACCAGTTAGCTTAACCTGCTAGAATCTCGATTTACAATCAAATTTACTAAAATATTTGGCCTTTTTCGCCTTATGGATCGAAACATCTTTTCTCGGGATAAAGTATCCATAAAAAATAATATTTTGATTAAGCCGCTTATAGTTGATTACCATGCAGGCTTTTCCTCGTGTTTGCTCAGCATGATTGCGTACCATGAAAGCAGGACTAGTATAAGGACTATTAGATGGTTCAATGAATTTGAGATTTAACAGCTCTTTTAACTGAATCTCAAATTCTTAATATCTTCAAAATATAAAATTGGTTTGATCCGGATGATCGTGTTTAAATCATCGAGCTGAATATGACAATACCATGGGCTTCTATCCCATAACTTGGGTCGTCACTAAAATTATTAGATAATTCCTGATAAAGCCAATGTGCGGGTTCTAATGGTTGAATTGATTTTGGTTTAAATATTTTTTAAATATAAGAGGTATGCCGAGGTAAAATGGGTATTACTACCTCTTGAGAAGAAAGTGTTAAGACTAACAAGTGGTCGAGTGAATTTATGAACGAGCTTTTATTATAAGCAATACCTGTAGCATATTTATGGATTCTTCCTCCACTCACCTCCTTGGGCGAATGGAGTCTACTACACTCTTTCTTGGCTCGTGTGGTATACTATGCTATAGTTATTCGGAAGGGCTCCATATAGTTCTGTTTTGGGGCGTAACGTTGTGGTTGTTCCCTCGGCTGATCGAGAAAAACAAGTTCTAGAGCCATCTTCCATTCATATCGATTTGGGTTTTTTTGCACCATATTTAGATCTGCCCCTTCTTCGATCCGGAGTCCCAGCAAATCCTTGACTCCTCGAATACAATAGGATTTCACACCTGGTGAATCTTTCACTCTACCTTTTATTAACACCATAGGATGTTCCTGCGAATTATGACCTTCGCCTAGAATGTGAGCAAACAACACTTTCTTCTCAACAGGTAGTAATACCCATTTTACCTCGTCATACTTCTTATATTTAAAAAAGATTTAAACCAAAATCAATTCAACCATTAGAACCCGCACATTGGCTCTATCAGGAATTATCTAATAATTTTAGTGACGACCCACTAAAGTTATAGGATGGAAGCCCATGGTATTGCCATATTTAGTTCGATGATCTAAACGAGATCATCGGGGTCAAACCAATTTTATGTTTTGAAAAAGATATTAAAGAATTTGAGATTCAATTAAAAGAGTTGTTAAATCTCAAATTAATTGAACCATCTAATAGTCCTCATATTAGTCCTACTTTCATGGTACGCAATCATGCTGAGCAAACACGAGGAAAAGCCCGCATGGTAATCAACTATAAGCGGCTTAATCAAAATATTATTTTTTATGGATACTTCATCCCGAGAAAAGATGTTTTGATCCATAAGCCGAAAAAGGCCAAATATTTCAGTAAATTTGATTGTAAATCGAGATTCTGGTAGGTTAAGCTGACTTGTGTGAGTAAACAACTCACAACATTCAACGTCCTGTTCAATAAGCACTACCAATGGACAGTAATGCCATTTGGTTTAAATACAACCCCTCAAGTCTTCCAGAGGTGGATGGACTCGATATTCGGAGACTTATCCTTTGTGGCCGTATACATTGATATATTCTTGTCTTCTCCTCCTCTACAAAAGAAGAGCACCAAGACCATCTGAAACAAGTCTCTCTTTTATTCCAAAAACATGGGATAATTTTAAACCCTAAAAAGATTGAATTAGAGAAAACCTCTATCAATTTCCTTGGACTCATTTTAACACAGAATGGGTTACAATTACAAAATCATATTCTGGTCAAAATAAAAGAGTTCCGATAGACTGTATGATAAGAAACACTTACAACAATTTCTTGTAATTTTCAATTATGGACGAAATTTCATTAAAGATCTTTAAAAAAAAGGACCATTATTACAAAAATTATATAAATATAGAGAATGGACATGGACAAAATTTGACACCCAGATTATCCAACAAATAAAACAAGAGATAACATATCTTCCTCCAATTTACTTTCTTGCTCCTAGAGATTTCCTAATCCTGGAAACCGATGCTTCCACTGAATATTGGGGAGCAATATTAAAAGCTAGACCCCTAAAAAATCCAATAGACGAACAAGTTTGTGGATACAATTCAGGAAAATTTACATATGCCTAGGAAAAAAAAAATTCTAATAAGGACTGACAATCAGCTGTTCACGACTTCTTGAAATACAAAAAACGTGAAGAAAATGCCAGAAGAATTAACTGGTACAATGATATCAACCAATACAGATTTGAGGTAGAACATATTAACAATTCTAAAAATTTTCTTGCAGATTTTCTCAGTTGACAAATAAGGATCAAGTCCCTGGCAATGATGGATGGGTAACTATCAACAAAAGTAAAAGCAAGGCAAAGGCGAAAGGCAAAACTAGCATCCACACTGCTCCAATGCCAAAGTCGCTTGGGCAAAAAGAATTCAGCTTCATTCAGACACCCTAGTACGAAAATTGATCTAACCAAAGATTCTCTTACACCAAGTGAATCGCAGTATACTCCCTTTCTCCCCAAAAAGTCCTACACCAGGATTTTCTCAGCAATGCCAGTTTCAGATTCCTACTCAAGGAACATTTTCTCAGTTTTTCCTACAGAAGGAACATCTCATTGGACCCCCATTTCTTAGATTCAATGGGCATAAAACCCATATGAACCTCCCTTGACCTATTTGCAAGTTAGTCAACCATAAAACAATATCAGACTGCAAAACCTTAATGAGCCTACAAAAGTTTCTGAGTTTTGCATCACTGAATTTCATCGTCATCATGGACTACCCATTGATGTTTACTACCAGATTAACTAAGTATAGAAATCCCATTGTGCTGAGAAAATGAAAGCTTATGGACAAGAATTGACAACCCTTTCCATAAACCTTGGCAAACATTTTGAAGATGAAATTGAGTATGAGAAAATAAACAGTTTTCTCAAACTTTTAAAATTTTTTAACACATTTTCATGACAAGCCTATTTCCACAAAATTAGGCGAATTTGTCTGTATGAAAAAGCCAAAAATGCCCTACCAAAGGAATGTTTCAAAATATTAAAAAGAAAAATTGTCGAGGATAATATCTTTCATTTCAAACAGATATTACAAAAATATCTAAAAGCTTTGTTTTTCCAAGAAAATTATCTTAAAATTCTTTTTTACCCTTTTTCACTGACCCCTGGGATATACACACTATCGATTGGGGACTTTGTGGAAGAATTGTTTTTCAACCAGATCATACATAATTTTTTCATAATCTACCCATGATGATCCGAACTATGATTTATCACACTTTTAAAAATTGGAAAATCTGTCCTGGTTTGGTTTTTGACATTTACTTTTCCTTGGGCTGGCAAGAAAGATACCGTTTTTATCAACCTTATCAAATTTGGGTTCTCACTATTGCCAATCAGGATTCTTATATTGGACCTCCCAATATTGAAGATGGTTTCTCTTCAAATAATCCAAGACAGTAATCACAGACAAATCTGGAAAGCTGCCTTGTTACAATTAAGAAAGAAAGCCCGAGAAACTGCTATCAGATTTACTACCAAAGTAACTAATGGCCGAAGATTGTTTTATACCAATTTAAATATTGATTATATATGGTCAGTCCTCAACAAGAAACTAAAGTTGGACACAATTCAAAATATTGTCACCTTGGACGGATCCCGAGAACTCTTGGATGTAGAAAATACAGTTGCACTTCCAGAAGCTATGAATGCTTATTTCATTGATGTAGGTGACCACACATCTACTGATAATTATGATTCAATAATTCAGCATAATATTGAGAATATGATGGAACCTTAACAAAAGGCAAATCCATCTACACTTAGTTATGCGGGTAGTAAAACTTAGACGTAACCAGACTAAAACCGGGCTTAAACCAAATATGGTTAAAACTCTGATTCAAATTGGACAAACCAATGAGAGAATCTAGAAGTTAACATCATTATAACATCATCAATGACATCATCTTCTGCTATAGGAACGTGCACTTACCACCGGAATTGTAGAAAAACACTGTTAACCGATTTAAGACACTCTGGAATCAGCGAACTTAAGAAGTTTTGGAATCCAGGCTCTATATAAGGATACCCCCTCATTTGGAGTCATTGGTTGTCTTGTAGTCCTCTTCTTGTTTGATATTCTTTTGCTTTCAGAATTTATATTTGTTTAGTAGTTTGTATTTGCTTTTACTTTGTAACTGCCCCGGCAGTCTCCGGCTATTGTTGGCTATTTGTTGGCGTCAGAGCTCAACTACGACAACTGTGGCTCAACCCTTAGTTAGATAGCTAAGAGGATCACCGAATTCATATATCAGGGCTATTAATCAGTGCGCATTACCGTCGATCATAGTAGATCATCTCATATATCTCCTTATGGATAGCCTTGTTAGCCTCTGACTTATGTACGGCAACAAGGAAGTATTATGATATAATTATCTTATTTTAAGATATTATGGACTTTATTATTGCTATTTTAATTGCAGAGTGTGTTTGTTTAGTTCTTTGTTTCAGTTTAATTGGTAAATATGTTAGTGCATAAAAAAAAGTATTCATAACTTCTGTCTCTCTGTGACTCGAAACCCATATATCTCTGTTGTATCTGCTTGTTTGGCTCTTGTTGGTGCGTGGCTGTGTGAGCCTGATTTTGTGGCAGATCTGTAAGATGGAGAAGGTTTTAGGTACTAGAGTTACAGTTCAGTTTAGAAGCTATGAATCCTTCTGCTTTCCCCTGTGCTCACCTGCACATGATAAATATAATCATATCTTTCATTCCGAACCTACTTTAACTTCTATTCGTAGTATTTTAAATACTTTAATACATTTTTCTTATATTTCTTTTCATAAATTAAATGAAATAATATACAAAATAGAATTGCAGAAGGACAAGGAACCACCTTTTTCTTCTCATTCTAAATTCGTAGTTATATCGGCGATTACCGACCCAATGGATCAATCATTGTCCCAAAACTCTGATTTTCTTTACAAGGAAATTTTAGATCATTGGTAGAAGATATATAAAGAATCTTCAGACCCAACTGAACAATCAAAATTATTACAAATGATGCAATCTTTTTATTCCGATAACGAGTCGGTTGTTAGAAAAGATGAATATATTTTGTTCAGTGATGATTCAGACAGTGAGGACGAACAACTCAATGTTACTGAACATTAATCTGATTCAAAATCAACTAAGACATCCTCGAATGATGAAAATCCTATCCATAGCCCAGAAAAACCTGAGTCTAGTTCTAAAATTCGATCTAAAAGAAGTATCTCTTCTAATGATTATCTTGACAAAGATTCTGAGTTTGCCCCCCTAAACAGGATCTCAAATAGATTTTGAAGACAACATCTTCACTACCAAAGAAAAAGATGATCCAACCCCAACGTCTTTCTACCAAAGAAAAGATAACTTGTATAAAACCAACATTGCGTTAGGAGGAACCTATCTTGACCATAGTCGGAGATTGTCGGGGCAATTACAAAGCAGAAAGCATATACAAACTACTAAACAAATATAAATTCTGAAAGTAGAAGAATATTAAACAAGAAGAGGACTTCAAGACAACCGATGACTCCAAATGAGGAGGGGGTATCCTTATATAGAGCCTAGATACCAAAACTTCTTAAGTCCCAAATTCCAGAGTGTCTTAAATCCGTGAACAGTGTTTTGCTCCAGTTCCGGTGGTAAGTGCATAGTTCCGATAGCAGAAAATGACATCATTATGTGCGTCATTGATGATGTCATAATGATGTTGACTTCTAGATTCTCATTGGTTTGTCCAATTTGAATCAGAATTTTAACCGTATTTGGTTCAAGCCCGGTTTTGGCCTGGTTACGTCTATGTTTTACTACCTGCATAACTCCGGGTAGATGGATTTGCCTTTTGTTAAGGTTCCATCATATTCTCAATATTATGCTGGATTATTGAATCATAACTCTCAGTAGATGTGTGGTCAACTAGATCAATTAAATCAGCATCCATAGCTTCTTGAAGCGCAACTGTATGTTCTTTATCTGAGAGTTCTCGGGGTCCGTCCAAAGTGACTATTTAAATTGTGTCCAACTTTAGTTTCTTGCTGAGGACTGACCATATAATCAATATTTAAATTGGTACAAAACAATCTTTGTCCATCAGTTATTTTGGTAGTAAATCTGATAGTAGCTTTTCTTAATTGTAACAAGGCAGCTTTCTAGATTTGTCTGTGATTATTGTCTTGGATTATTTGAGAGAAACATCTTCTTCAATATTGGGAGGTCCAATATAAGAATCCTGATTGGCAGTAGTGAGAACCCAAATTTGATAAGGTGGATAAAAACGTTATCTTTCTCGCCATCCCAAGGAAGAGTAAATGTCAAAAACCAAACTAGGATAGAATTTCCAATTTTTAAAAGTGTGATAAATCATAGTCCGGATCATCATGGGTAGATGATGGACAAATTCTATTTGATCTGGTTGAAAAACAATTCTTCCACAAAGTCCCCAGTCGATAGTGTGTATATATCCCAGGGGTTAGTGGAAGGGTAAAAAAGAATTTTAAGATAATTGTTTTGAAAAAACAAAGCTTTTAGATATTTTTGTAATATCTGTTTGAAATGAAACAATTTTTCTTTTTAGTATTTTGAAACATTCCTTTGGTAGGGCATGTTTGGTTTTTTCATATAGACAAATTCCCCTACTTTTGTGGAAAATTGGCTTATCATGAAAATCTGTTAAAAATTCTGCAAGTTTGAGAAAATTGTTTATTTTCTCATATTCAATTTCATCTTCAAAATTGACTTGGGTTAGAATTTTAAAGACGAGATTTTGAAAACTTGTCATTTTCAAAATGTTTGCCAAGGTTTATAGAAAGGGTTGTCAATTTTTGTCTAACTACTTTCCTTATCTCAGCACAATGGGATTTCTAGACTCATAGTTGTCATGGCGTCGCCTAGGCGTCGCCAAGGCGACAATTTGGTGTCCTGGCTGAAAAAGAAGTTCATGGCAGTGCTACGATTTACGTGACTCACAAATGGCGGTCACCATTGGCTGATAGGCGTCGCCATGGCACCGCCATGGACGCCAGGTCACGCCTGATTCACTAGGCGGTCGATTTTTTGTAAAATGCAGGGTGATTTTGCTAGGGCTATATTGATTTTTTATATTTGATGTTACTTAATGTTGGTTTTATATGTTATAGGGTATATATTGTAGGCTTGTAGTATGCTAAATAACTTTAGAAAATAGGGGAAATAAAAAAGTAGCATACTAAATAACTTTAGAAAATAGGGAAAATAAAAAATGACACATGGGCAATTTGACCGCGATGGCAACGCCATAACGGGCGATTCATCGCCAAATCGATTAGCCACCCCTCCACCGCCTTTGATCGATTTGATGCCGTGACAACTATGTCTAGACTTAGTTAATCTGGTGGTAAACATCATTGGGTAGTCCATGATGACGATGAAATTCAGTGATCCAAAACTCAAACTTTTGTAGGCTCATTAAGGTTTGCAGTCTGATATTGTTTTGTAGTTGACTTACTTGCAAATAGGTTAAGGGAGGTTCATATGGGTTTTGTGCCCATTGAATCCGAGAAATGGGGGTCCAATGAAATGTTCCTTGAGTAGGAATCTGAAACTTGCATTGCTGAGAAATCCTGGTGTAGGATTTCTTGGGGAGAAGGGAGTATATTGCGATTCACTTGGTGTAAGAGAATCTTTGGTTAGATCAGTCTTCGTAGCAGGGTGTCTTAACGAAGTTGAATTCTTTTGCCGAAGTGACTTTGGCTTTGGAGCAATGTGTTTGCTAGTTTTGCCTTTCGCATTTGCCTTGCCTTTACTTTTGTTGACGGTTATCCATACATCATTGCCAGGTGGTTGATCCATGTTTGTTGACCGAGATAATCTGTAAGAAATTTTTTAGAACTGTTAATATTATTCTACCTCGAATCTGTATTGGCTGATTTCATTATACCAGTTAATTCTTCTGGCGTTTTCTTTGCGTATTTTGGATTTCAGGAAGTCGCGAACAGCTTGATTGTCAGTCCTTATTAGAATTTTTTTTTTCTGGATTGAGGAAAATTTTGAATTTTTGTAATCCAAAAAGGAGTGCTAGAAGTTCTTTTTCAAATATAATATAGCGTATTTGGGCATATGTAAATTTTCCTGAATTGTATCCACAAACTTGGTCGTCTGTTGGATTTTTTAGGGGTCTAGCTTTTAGGTCTAACCAGTCCAGTGTAGCTACATCACCTGCCTTCTTTGGGAAGAGCTTTTGATGTAGCTATTGAATGCCAAACTTTTATTTACCTCCTTTGTGGAGATGACTACTTACTACTACCCTTCCTTGGGAAGAGCCTTTGATGTTGCTGCTGGCTGCTGCTACTATGTTATTTTGGATTGCGGTTGGTGTTATCTACCCCCTATCTATTGCTGTTGATGATCGGTGTGCTTGAGCGGATATTGTATTGGGTTTATGATGATTGATTAAAGTTCTTTCCGTACTCTCCAATGTCTACACCTGCTATGCAAGATTAATGTTGCCTTTCATTTGTTCTTGTTGTTCCAAAATGGAGCCTTTGATATGTATACTCCTGCTTGAGGGGGGACTGTTAAGATATGTCATGATTAGGGGGTTTGTCCCTATCATGGTCAATTTCATTTTATCTATTTTGCTTTATATTCTTTCCTAGTTTAGTTAGGTTTCTATTCCTAATTAGACTAGGGTTCTTTAAGTTGACTTCTATTTTGTATTTACTTTGTATTTACTTTGTACAGCAAGGACTTAAGTCCTTGGCCAACTATAATTCTGGATATATATATATTTGGGGTGGGGGGGAGGGGGAATGCCTGAGGTATTGAGCCTGCTACTCTCTTGGCAGTCTCCTCCGTCTCTCTCTCTCTCTCTCTCTCTCTCTCTGCAGTTACTGGTTACAGTTATCTATTTAACTTGAGAACTTGGTATGTCAGTTGAACCTTTTTTTTTTTTTTTTTTTTTTTTTTTATGGACTTATTTGTAAGGGGCCAATCAATGGGTAGATTCCTTGGCAAACTGCATTGTAAGTTTCCTCAACTGGGAAATTTTTTCCTACACCTCACTGGTATGCCGTTGAATTGATTTTACTCTTGAGTTATAGGGTAAGCATGTCTTGTTTTATTGAGTATTGCTTGATGTACTCTTTTTGATTTCTTTTAATAAGATCCTTGATCTTCTAGCGAAAAATAAAAAATAAAAAAAATTAGGGTAAGCCCTTAGTCTTAGCTTGCTAGATATCTGATATAATTTTTCTTAGAGATTGGAGATACCCCCTTTTCACATGCAACATGAAGAAGTTTGGAATTTATGTCAAAGATTGTGGCTAAATCTGCAGTTTTATTACTGATCTGAGGTTTTGGTATTAAACTTTAACATGGTTATGGTTTCTCAGGTAACTAAGGGTGTCTTTGGTCCTAGCCAATAATCGGTTTTGAGCACAAAATCGGAGGTTTGGTATCCTTACTGGACCTGTTTGTTTCTTCCTGGGAATGGGATTCTAAGAATGTGCTTTAAGCTCATCCTGGAATTTCTGAGAAACAGTTTCTCATGATTTGGCGTTCAAAGTTTAATGAGCAAATGCACTTGGGGTCAGTAAGTGGGCTATAACTATTAAAGCCACCTTTTTTTATAACACCAAAGCCACTAGTGCCCTTTCTCTGCAATCCCAACTGACACGATCTCCGAAAATCACTGCAGATCACCATCACCACTGCCATGTTTCCACCATCTCTGTAACCACAACTGAAATGATCTCTGGCGATCCCATCTGCGAACATCTCTGCAGATCACCACCATCACCGCTGCATCTCCATTGCTCTCTCTCTCTTTCTCTCTCTCTCTCTCTCCAAGCTCTGCAGGATGGCTCTGTCTCCTCCCACCATCTCCATGACCTTGACTGCAACCATCTCCAGCAACACCCTTGCAGAATACTATCACCACCTCCCCGGCTCCACTGCTCTCTCTTTGATCTCTGCAGGTTGGGATTAACCTCCAATTTCTCTCTTTGGGCGAAGCCAAAAAGCCATATTGTGCTAGGCGCTCACGTTTTTCGGCTTCACAGGTTAGGGGTTTTCTTTGCTCCCCCTTTTTCCTAGAATTCACAAACCGCTCAGAAAATCCCTCCATTTCCGTCAAAAGACCGGCCTCCCCTTTCAGCGCATAGATTAGAATATTCTCAGGTAAACAGAAATCTTGACTTGGAATCTTTTTTTTTTTTTTTTTTTTTTCTGAATAAAAAAGTATGCAAATTGTTGTGGCCAAACCATTTCTTTTTTTAATCCAGAAACCATTCTAAGATTCCTTACGTAGAAAGAGCAAGAATGGTTTCTGAGAGTCTATCCCAAAGAGTGTTTTAACAGGAAATTCACAATGCTGTTCTAGCTGTATATGCATACAATTACTTTTCTGAAGGGTGCACATGTTTCACTTGCCTGTGACGTCATAGAAAGAGCGATGGTTTCTGAGAGTCCATCCAAAAGAGTGTTTAAGCAGGAAATTCACAATGCTTTGCTAGTTGTATATGCATACAATTACTGTTCTGAAGGGTGCACATGTTTCACATGCCTGCGACGTCAGTCTCTTATTGGTATCATTCTTTTAATCTTTTCGTGTGTTTAGATGTTCTTTGTACTACTGTTTTCCAAGTTCTCAATTGTTTTTTGACCCATATATCGTTTGAGGCAGCTAATATTGATATTTGGAGTTTAGTTTCCAGCAACAGTGTCATTCAATTTTCATCTACCCTTTTTTCCTTTCCATCTTTCGTTACTGTGAAGTTCTAGACAATAAGGTGCACCTCTGGGTGTCTATTATTTCTTTGTATTTAAAAGGCTGCATATGTACTTGTATTTTTTGGATCTTTATCCAAATGGAAGTTGGTTGAAGTAATTGTTTTTTCACATGTCATTATTGGTGAATGGCTTCTTGATACCATGCCGTGTCATATGTGATCGTTTGTTAATTGAATTTGAGCTTCTTCTAGCAAGTATATCTTTTGCTCTTTAGTTTATTCAACTTCTTTATTTGTGGTTGTTCTTTGTTTGATTGATGATAATATGCAGCAAGGCCTGCAAAGATTGTTAGGGATTGTGAGATGACTGCTCCATGTGGGACAACAGTCCTTTACCCAGCTAGTGGTGGCAACGTCCATTCTTTCAAAGCCATAACACCCTGTGCTCTTTTCGACATTCTTTCACCGCCTTACTCTTCTGAAGATGGACGACACTGCTCTTATTTCCGAAAGTCCCCAAGAAAGGATGTACCCGGTAACTTTCCATTAACTTTTACACATATTTACCATGTTATTCTTCTTTGAAATTCCAGAACTCACCATTGTTGGTGCAATTAATGTTTTTTAAGGCATCGATGAGTCAAATGGAATAAACGCTTCCGAAGTGGCTTGGTTGGAAGAGTTTCAACCCCCTGACAACCTTGTTGTTCGGCGAGGGGTGTACAAGGGACCCATTATCAGAACTTGAGGGATTTTAGGTTGTGGGTGTACAATACCATTAATGAGATAAGCTCCAATTATTGTAGGCATCAAAGAGGTGAATGCTAGTATATGGGTTGTTGGTAGGTGGTAATAATTACTGTAATTGGAAATGTAAGTTGGTCATTTTGGGTTTGTACATATGTATGTATACTTGTGAAATTCATCCATTTAATGATTACAGGTAGGGGATGAATTGGTGCTTCTCACAAGTCTTGTTTCAAGATTATATGTTCGTTTTTTGTCTCCTTCCTGACCTCAAGCCTGCCTTTAGCTTATTTCATCTCCTCTCTAGTGGTTAAGCTAAATATCATTTAATTGCGAACATTGTGCTGATTACTTGTGAAGCTCTTAAGTATTTTTTTAATTTTTTTGATCAGCCAAATAAAAACATTAAATAGCATAGTTTATATTACATGCCATGTCCGTCCTAAATATTGGCTTCCTGCCAAATAACGCTTCATAGGCTATAGATTTTAGATCTCCTATAATACTATTAGTCTTTAACAAGCAAAACCTAGGAGAAATATGATAGTTATCCATCTCATAGGTTAGAATCATTAAGGTTCTTGGCCATAAGGTTAACAGTTTGTCATAATCTTTATAAAAAAACTTTTGAAGATTGTCCGCATCACTCCAAACTGCGTCAATGGTCCACTTGTTGATCCTTGCTCTTCTCATCCTATTTAGAAGCCCTAGTGCCTTTGGCTCACCACTTTTTTCTGTCAATAGACTCAATACATAGTTCGCTTCACATAAGATACATCTATTTAGAAAAATAAGAGCTAATGCTCATGCATACATATTCTTTTGTTTATCAATGACACTTGTTATGAAAAGAGTGGTTGTGCTTTGTGTCACCGATGGAATCGTGCTATATGGGTCTGAGTTAGATATCACCTGGACTTTTGAAATTTTGCAAGTAATTCCATTCGCAATCCAAAACTCAATGTGCTTAATGATGGTGATAGGATTTGGTGGTTGTGCACAGAAAAGAGTTTTATTTTTGTGAATCCAGAGAAAATAACAAGTAATGATAAACATAGAAAAAAAAAAACCACATGAGGTCTTTTTTGGGGACGAAACTAGAGTTGCAGCAAAAAGAGACTAGTTTTTTAAGAGAATCAACTGGAAGAAGATTAGGTTTAAAACCCAATGGGCATCCTAGTGAACTTACAGTCAAACAGAAAATGTTAAAGAGACTCATGCTGGGTGTGGCATAGGCCACAAGTGGGGTCAATATCCACCCATTTTGAAAAAATATCTTTGGTTGGTAATCCGTCATTGATCGCTCTCCAAAAGAAAAGCTTAAACTTGGGGTGGATATTGATTTTTCAGAAAAATCGCCACCATCGTGAGCATGGAGATGAGCAACAACACCTGTTCGAGCATTCATGGAAATTTGTTAGTTGTGAGAAACTTAACAGCTAATTTAGTTGTGAAGGATCCCTCCTTTGAAAGGATACACCACCATCTGTCAGAATAATGGGATAATGGGATTTGAACAATAGAATTAGTCAAATAAGAAGGGATAATATAGTTTAAAAGTTCTATGTTCTAGAGATTGTTATTGGTGAATTTGCTCACTGGCTCAAGGGAGTGGTTTCGGTTTTTACAATTGATCAAAACATTATGCACCTCAATGGTGTTGTTTTGAGATAGGGCCCAAGGGTCAAACCAAAAGAAAGTATTAAGCCGTTACCTATTTTCCGAATGACCAGCTTTTTCAAAAGTAGGAGGATTTTTGCAATGCAATTCCAACATGGTGAACCTCTGTCTTTAAGGGTTTTAGGGTCAAAGATAGACCTGTTGTCAAAATATTTTGACTTTAGGATTTGGCCCCAAAGGCTATCTAATTGGAGAGGAGTCTCCAACCCAACTGTAACAGAAGAGCAGTATTATGGGTTTCGGCATCCCTAAAACCCAGTACTCCCAAGAGTTTTGCTTGGCAAGTTTTATTCCAGCCAATGAGGTGTGGTTTTTTCACCCTATCATCATCTCCATTCCAAAAATGCAAAAGGATGGAATCCAATTTCCTGCAAATATTCTTGGGGAAAGCAAAACAAGACATTAGATATGATGGAATCAAGGCTAAGGATGATTGAAGAAGGACTCCTCTCCCTGCAAAGGAGAGCAATTTAGATTTCCATAGCCTGAGTTTATTTTTAACTCTATTTATGATTTTATTGAAATGTACAAACATGTTCCTGAAGTGAAATAGGTTGGTGCCCAAATAGCTAGAGTCATTGGTCATTTCATTGATCCTAATAATTTTGCTCAAAAGCTATTTTGAGCACTCAATGACATTAGAGCTAAAAGCTAATCCGCTCTTGGAAAATTAATGGCCAGTCTTGAGAAATCAGAGAACAGATCTAAAATGCATTTGATAGTATTTAGGTCTTCCTGAATGGCCCTACAAAATATGAATGTATCATCAGCGAAGAAAAGGTGGGAGATTTCAAAGGCATTTCTGGCAATCTTAATACCCTTAAAAAGATTCAAATATCTGTACATGGCCAAATGTCTGGAGAGACCCTCCATCACAATGATAAAAAGGAAAGGGTTGAGAGGGCAACCCTATCGAATTCCTTTAGATGCCTTAAATAGGTTAAAAGTAGAGCCATTTAATTTGATGGAGAAGGAAGTAGTGCTGATTAAATGATTAACCAAACTATTCCATTTCTCACTAAATCCTAGGAATTTGAAAATGGCAAGTAAAAATCCCCCACTTAAGTTGTTTGAAGGAAATGTTCTTCGTTTTTTGGTTCTTGATATTTTTCCTGGCAATGTCTCTAAATTGTGTTTCTAACTTTCTAGCAAAGCTATAGCTAAAGCCAAAGTAACCTTGTGCTTTTGGTGCACTTGATTTTATTGTCAAAAGAATAGGTGGTTCAAGACCATTCGATTATTGTACTACTATTTCAGGCCGTCATAAATGTTCAACTTAGGTAACCCTAGGCCTTTTAGGGAGAAAATGACTAGTTATTTTGGAGTGAGGTCTATTATTTTTGTTACCTGGAAAAAAAAAAAGCTCTATTGTGCCTGACTAAAAGGAAGCAACAAAATTACTTTGCCTGGGGATTTAGATCCTCTACTGTGCAGGAGAGAGCCCAGTGCACATCCGTGGCTGAAAGCCTCTTGGAGTACTCGCCCAAGTGCTTGGGTGCATGCCTGGGGTGCTCCCAGCCATTGGATGTGCATTGGGCTCTCTCCTGCGTGGGATGGGATCAGAATCCTTTGTAAACTTGTTATTTGTGGGATGGGATCTGACACGTGGCATGAGGGAATAGACGTAAATTGTCCAAGACAGAGGAAGGAAAATCATAACAGATCATGGAGTCCCCAAAATCCCCACCATCTGTTCATGACGCACTCATACTCAATCTCTCCTAAACATGAGAATGAGGGTAACCCACTTAGGGAAGACTACCCATGCCCAAGTAAGGAAACTGTTCAAGAAAGAACCACAACCTGACCTTTTCATCACTTGGGAGAATGAATAACCGTCTAAAGGAACCTTACACCATAAATAGAGGAAGACCCTAAGGTATGGTCACTTCATTAATTTTATACTCTACTGCTCTCTCTTCACCCCTCTTCATTACTGTTGCAAGGAAGACTAACTTGAGCGTCGGAGATTCCACCCCCCCCCCCCCAAAGTATGCTTTGTGTCTTTCTTGACTTGATCTACCTATGAAGGATGGAGATATCCACCAATCAATTTTATTACACAACATATTGGCACCGTCCATGGAAAAGGGACGAGCAATAGACTTGATATGGTGAAAAAAACTTATTGGAAAAAGAAGACTACCGTAAAAGCACCTAACATTAATCCAAATTCAGCCTTTCTGCCTCCTCTTGCTGTGGACCCTATCGTTGTAGAAAAAGCTCATGATGGGCCAAGCCATAGAACCCGACAATCACAAAGCCACCAGGAAAGCCAACCCGACTGTAACCAGAGCCGCACGCAATTTGATCCTCCTCCACCACCTTCAGCTCTAGACTAAGATCAAGCTCCCATCACAAGAGCATAGTTCAACAAGTTGCAGCAACAATTCTATCAATTGGAGGGCACCATTTGTGAGGGTTCTAAAGTCGTCACCTAGGCACATGACAAGATGACACCAACCTGAAGTGTTCATTTGTCATAAGATCATGGGGACGTTCACAGTAGCTTTGGCTCGGCCGAATCAGGCTGCAACCCCAAAAAAATCATGTTATAAGAGAATTGGATGCGATTAGAGGGATAAAGGCTACAACATTGGCGGCACAGCTAAAAGAACCCCATCATGGGGAGGCCGATGGATCCTTAAAATGAATGATTATAAACCTTCAGGAAGAAGTCAAAAGGGTCGGACAAATTGGGAGGGAACTATGGAACGAGAGCTCACCAATGATGCAGCTTTAGCCAGCAAAGTAATGAGAGCCCCTCTTCCCGCGGGGTTCAAAATGCCAAAATACGATACGTGTGATGGCACCACGGACCTGGTGGATCATTTGGAAGGCTTCTCTACAGAGTTTTCGAGCACATCATGTGCTGAGCACTCCCACTCACCCTTAGGAAGGTGGCCACAACATGGTATAACCAACTTTCGCCGAAGTCTATTCATACCTTCTAAGAGCTGAGCCAGGTCTTTGTGAGAGGCTTCTTGAGTAGTATATCCCTTCCCAAAACCCATTGTTGACTTGATGGCTATAAAGCAACCAAAGGACAAGTCCATCTGAGCATACATGAAGCGATTCAACCAAGAGAAGTTGGAGGTGGGAGATCTAAAAACACAAACATGGAATTTACAGCCCTCTTAAGTGGAATCAAAGACAAAAGCTTCAGGTTGTCCCTTGCAGAACGAGAGCCACAAGACCTAGCTGACCTAAAAGCCCATTGTGATAAGTATATTCGTGTGGCGGAGGCTATGGAGGAAGGTAATGTGGAAGAGGTGGAAAAGCTAACAAAAAAGGGCTGAAGATAAAACGCCCCTAGAGGGATGAAGCAAGAGGCACTGATATGATAATGCTTCTGATTGACCCAAGAGGTTGCCGAGAACATTTCAGAGTTGTACTCCTCTTACCCATTAAAGGTTGCAGATCCTAATGCAGATACAAAATCGAGACTACATCAATTGGCCGGGCAAACTCGATGGTCCTCCTGAAAGGAGGAACATGAACAAGTTTTGTTGCTTCCATAATGATCTTAGTCACAACACCGATGATTGTTGACCTTACCAAGTTACCAGGATAATTTGACCAAGCTCGTATCACTTGGAAACTCTTGGGGCCAAGAAGATAGAGCGGATATGGAAGCAAACACGGAACTCGTAGAATTTGAGAAAATATTACTAGTAGTCCTTTACTTCAGTTTACTTTACCTAGCTTTTGTTTCAAGTCATACTTAGTTCTTTCTAGTGTATATAAATTATTTTCATCATAAGTATTTTTCAAAATTTCTAGTAAAGCTGATTGTTTTGGCATGATGTTTCTTATTGAAATCTAATGGTGATTGAAGATGCAAGCACCCATTTCAATCCAGAGTCTGATTTGGCACTAAAGTTGAGTGGCCTTAACCGAATAGAAGGAGGTTGAGCATAATGGGCCGAGTAAAAGCCTATTAAGGCAGGCGCTCAAAAACCTAGATGCTTGACCAATCAACTTAAGAAAGAGTATAACAAGCCGAGCTAAAGCCTATTAAGGCAAAGGCTCGAAAGACTAGATGCCCGACCAACAACCTGAGGCCGAGCAAAATAGGCGGAGTAAAAGCCTATTATAGGAAAGGCTCAAAAGCCTAGTAACATGGCCTTCCGACTAAGACAAGTCACTTAAATAGGTGCAAATGAGCTGAGAGGACTACATACCGAGGCCAAACCTGAGCCTGGACTTGTGAGTGACTTAAAGGATTGGAGCTCATAAGCCAAAAATAAAAAAATCGAGGTCCATGAAAGGGGAAAATCCGAGAGAGGAGTAACGTGTCACCATCCTGAGATGACTTATTGAATTCCCAACATGTTAGAATTAATCATACACCCCTCATCCAAGCACTAATTGCGTGAGGAATGCATAAGTTATGAGTGGCCTAAGTCAACTCAGTTCGGCCATGTACGCAGAAGATCATTGTGCTAAACTAAAGGCATCGAGGTGATTCTTGATAGGAAGGCTACACGGCATCAAGATTGACCTGAATAGGCTAAATTAAATCCAACAAAGGGAAGGCCGAGGCCAAATCTCGAGTTGGGTAGGCCGAGTAGCCACCCAATATGTCAAAGCCAAGAAAGGGAAGGTCGAGATGCCAACGTGAAGAAGACATAGGTCACGGGTGACCTCGGTCAGTTTAGTTCAGTCATTCCTTGAACCTAAGCAGATTCCATAGTAATTGAATCAACAACTTCCCTCACTCACCTTTAAATAGGGTGGAATCAAAGCCATCGCTTAGGGTGTAAGATCCAATCTCTAACTGAACGAAGAAAGCTACAACTCGAGAGTTCAATGAGAAGGGAGGATAACACTTTTATAATACAAGAAGACACCTTCTTTTCTTATTCAATTTTGTGAGTGGATTTAGTGTAGGTCTCATTCTTATTCCATAGATCTGTGCCAGGTCTTCTCCATTTATTCATGCGAGGTAAGAGAAGGATGCATAGTGATAATACCAACTTTAAAAAATCAAGTCAGTCTAGAAAGGAAACTTCAAGTGTAGGAGAATCACAAAGGCATGAGCCTATCCAAAGAAAGTCAATATAGGTAGGCCAAGTAGTCACCCAAAATGGCAAAGCCAATACGGGAAAGGCCGAAAATCCAAATCCCAACTTAAGTAGGCTGAGTTGCCTCCCAAAGAGGCATAGCAAAAAAGGAAAGGTCGAGCAGTCAAAGCCCGAATTGGCTAGGACGGATAGCCTCTTAATATGGCAAATCTAAAAAGGGAAGGCCGAAAAGCTAAAGCCCTAGTTGGATAGGGGCCAAAAAGGGAAGGTCGTGAAGCCGAAAGCCCAAGTTGGCTAGGCCAAATAGCCTCTCAGTATGGCAAAGCAAAGAAGAGAAACGCGAAGAAGCCAAAGCTCGAGTTGGCTAGGTCGAATAGCCTCCCAAGGAGGTATGGAAAAAAAAAAGGAAGGCTGAGAGGTCAATGCCCAAGTTGACTAGGCCGAGTAGCCTCCCAGTATGCAAGGCCGAAAAGGGAAGGTCGAGATACCAAAACCTGAGTTCCCTAGGCTGAATAGCCTCCCAATATGGCAAAGCCAAGAAGGGAAAGGTTAAAAATCCAAATCCCAACTTTAGTTGGCTGAGGAGGCATGGCAAAAAACAGAAAGGCCAAGAAGTCAAAGCCCAAGTGGGCTAGGCCAAATAGCCCCCCAATATGTTAAGGCCGAAAAGGAAAATCCAAAAAGTTGTAAGCCCGAGTTGGCTAGTCCGAATAGCCTCCCAATATAGTAAAGCTAAGAAGGAAAAGGTGGAGAAGCCAAATCCTGATTTAAGTTTGTCAAGAAGCCTCCCAAAGAGGCATGGACAACAAGATAAGGTCGAGAAGTCAAACCCCGAATTGGCTAGGCCAAATAGCCTCCCAATATGGCAAATCCAAAAAAGGGAAGACTGAGAAGCTAAAGCCCATGATGCAGCTGCCTTGGCTTGGATGGACCGGACTGACCCATTATGGAGGCCTAACCCAAGACATAACCAACCCAAATCAATATTCTGGTCTAGCAAGGGTTGGTAGTTGATAACTAGGGAAGAAATCCTAGTATATATAATTCTCTTTTGTTTTAGAATTGTTTCTTTTTGCAATTAGTTAGTTTCTATTCTAGATTAGTTTCTATCTTTAAGTTGCTTAATGGGTTCCTCTTTAAATTGCTGTAAAACATTTCTAGAGACTAGATTTGAAGAATTGATTGAAATTGAAGAGTATTTTGGGTGAAACATGACTGCTGTGAGTGCTTTTCTCCTGTTCCTTCCTTGACTTTCTTCTCTTCTTCTCTTATTTTCCTATTCATAGTGACTGTTCATCCTCTCTACTGGCTGGTAATATCAAACACCCAAAGAAGCTTGCTGAACCCTTATCCTATACCAATTGGCGTTGAGGTCAAGGTTGAAGGTTGCTGCCGTGGAAGTGACTCAAAACCTAGACTCTAGAGTATCTCCTCCAAAGTCTTCGCTGTTGTGAGATCATACCAGGGGTCACTGCCAAAGCAGATTCATGTCAGGTTCTTGAATGCTGCTTCACCTTTGGGGTAGACTCCTATTAGCTTTCATACTTTTGGAAGGGAAGGTTGTTCAACTAAAATTTGAAGTCGATTCAAGCTGTCGAGGCCAGGTTTTCCCATCTTAAGTCCTCCCATCTTTTCCACCCTTGTTTTGGTCCAAGGAATAAGACAACCCTAATCGTGAGTTATGGTACTTACTCCCTCTTATTCTGATTTCCTATTATACCCTTCTATTTTCCTTTAATTCTCCCATTTCCCATACTTCTATTTTGTTTTCTAGTTTGCCCCCACCAAATAATTATTAATTTCCTTTAGGTCCCATCTCCCAAGTAACTCATTAGTAATCTGGTTATTTACAACTCTGCCACTCTCTTTATGGCTTTTGCTTATTTACAATACTGCCACTGCATCTTGATTATTGAGTTCTCTTATTTGGGTGGGCCCATTAAGAGATCCGAACAGGATCTTTTTAAACCCCACTTTTACATTAACCTGAGTTAGCTAGGCCGAGTAGCCTCCAATATGGTAGGGCCAAAAAGGGAAGGCTGAGAAGCTAAAAACCTGAGTTGGCTAGGCCAAATAGCTTCCCAAGATGGTACAGCCAAGAAGGAAAGGTTGAGATTCCAAATCCCGACTTAAGTTGGTCGAGTAGCCTCCCACTATAGTGAAGCCAAAAATGGAAGGGCAAGAAGCTAAATCCTGAGTTGGTTAGGCCTAGTAGCCTCCCAATACGGCAAGACTAAGAAACCAAAGCCTAAGTTGGCTAGGCCAAATAGCCTTTCAATATAGCAAAGCCAAGAACGGAAAGGCTGAGAAGCCCAATCTTGACTTAATTTGACTGGTAGCCACCTAGAATGGAAAATGACAAGTTGGGTAGGCCAAGTAGGCACCTAGAATGGAGAATCTAAGCTGAATAGGCCCAATAACCACCCAGAATGGAAAATACCAAGTCGGGTAGGCCGATAGGCACCTAGAATGGCAAATTTGAGCTGAAGAGGCTGTAATGGAAAATTTTGAGTCGGGTAGGATGAGTAGGCACCAAGAATGTTGAATCCAAGCTCATTAGGCCGAGTAGGCATCCAAAATGGAAAACATGAGATGAATAGGCCAAATAATCATTCAAAAATACAGAGTTTGAGCAAAATAGGACAAACAGAACCTTGAATGGTGTTTAAAGTCCCATTGGAGAACCCCGATCAAAAAAAGAGAAAGAGGAAAGTCAAGCTTTTATTCCTTCACGGCCCATAAAGGGCCAAAAGTAGTAGGGGCATATGATATACGCAAAAATATCATACCAATAGATGGTCGACATGTGGCATGAGAAAATAAAATAGATGGCCAACATGTGGCATGAGAAAATAAATGTAAACTTTCCATGACGAGTGTCAGAGAAAAGAAAACCATGTCAGATCGTGGAGTCCCCAAAATCCCCACCATCTATTCGTGACTCACTTATACTCAATCCCAGCCTCTCCTAAATGTGAGAATGGAGGCAACCCATTTAGGGAGGACTCCCCACGCCCAATTAAGGAGACTGATCAAGAAAGAACCACGACCCAACCTTTTCGTCACCTGAGAGAATGAATAACTGTCTAAAGGAACCTTACATCATAAATTGAGGAAGACCCCTAAGGTACGGTCACTTCATTATTTTTATACTCTAATGCTTTCTCCTCACTCCTGTTTATTACTGTTGCAAGAAAGACTAACTTGAGCATCAGAGAGTCCCCCCGGAGTACGCTCTGGGTCTCTCTTGGTTTGCTTTAAGAAAGAAAAAGTTAGATTCTCTTAGAGATGTGCCTTCTTTTTTAAAAATAATCATTCATTTGGGCTGTGTCTCTTCTTATTTTTTGGTTAACGACAGGTATCCATGCCTTCAACCTGACTAGTCTCGCGGGCCCTTATTGACCCCACAACTGCATAGACTAGGCCATTCCGGGGTTGAATGAGAACCATTCAACTTTCAGTGAAAGCAATGAAGAACACTAAACACCCCTGTGTGGGTAGCCCCAAGGAGGTAAGAAGAGTCGAACTCAGAACCACACGCTTCCTGAGGCAAAGGTCCCTTGCCAACTCGGCTACCTTCTTGGGATTAGGTCTCTTCATAGTTCATAGAGACACCCATAAGTGGGAGAGGCCTAGATGCATGGATTTGGAATCTCCAAAGGATTTAAAGCTTAAAATTGGATAGACATTTAGTCTCTTGGAGATGTGCCTTTTCTTTTAAAGAAACTCATTCATATGAACTGTCCCTTCATAGAGATATTTCTTCGCCTGGGTTCATAATCTCCTTGAAATGAGTTATGATCACATGTTTATTGGACATATCCTTTTGTAATGACCCGTTGAAAAATTCTTCCAGTCACATCAAATTTGGCATCGCAAGCTAACTGAAGAAGAATTCAGTAGACAACCAATTTCAGAAATTCTAGGAGTTATTGAGAAAATTCATATGCAAGATTATTCATCTGAGAGTCTTTTGCATCTAAGCAAGCTAGAAAAGAAATTCAAGCCATAGATTCATATTTTATATTAATGGATAGACTATTAGTCACCAATCTTGAAATTCCATATGTTTGATATGAGGAACATATATGAGCAGTAGAAGAAGAATTTCTCCATAAATTGATCGAGAGAGAAATTGATCTTTGTGATGAGATACTGATGATAGGAGAAAGTGCGCAGTGCTTTGAACAAGCACTTTCTCTTAGAGATGTGCATTTTCTTTTAAGAAACCCATTCATATGAAGTAGGTCTCTCCATATAGATATCAATACATGTTAGAGGCCTAGAGGCATGGATTATTAATCTCCTTGGAATGAGTCATGACTACATGTTTATTGGACACATCCTTTCATAAAGATCCCTTGAAAAATTCTTCCAGTCATATCAAATTTAGCATCTCAAGAAGACTAGAGAAGAATTCAGCACGCAACCAATTTTATAAGCTTTAGGAATTATTGAGAAAATTCATATACAATATTATTCATCTGACAGTCTTTGCATCTAATCAAGGTGAAAAAAGAATTTCAAGTTATAGATTCAAATTTTATGCTAACGGATGGTAGAAGACTATTCGTCATCAATCTTGAAATCCCATATGTTCAATCTGAGGAATAGATATGAGCAGTAGAAGAAGAATTTTCTAGAATTGATCGAGAGAAATTATTCTTCGTGATGAGATACACACAGTGCTTTGAACAAACACTTTCTCTTAGAGTTGTGCCTTCTTTTTTTAGAATAATCATTCATTTAGGTTATGTCTCTTCATAATTCATAGAGACACCCATAAGTGACAGAGGCCTAGATGCATGGATTTAGAATCTCCAAAGGATTTGAAGCTTAAAATTGGATAGACATTTAGTCTCTTGGAGATGTGCCTTTTCTTGTGAAGAAACTCATTCATATGAATTACGTCTCTTCATAGAGATATCCACACATGGTAAAGGCCTAGAGGCGTGGATTCATATTTTCCTTGGAATGAGTCATGACCACATGTTTATTGGACACATCCTTTTGTAAAGACCCCTTAAAATATTCTAGACATATCAAATTTGGCATCTCAATATAACTGGAAAAGAATTCGACAGGAAACCAATTTAAGAAACTCTGAGAATTATTGAGAAAATTTATATGCAAAATCATTCATCTAAGAGCCGTTTGCATCTAAGTAAGGTAAGAAAAGAAATTCAAGCCATAGATTCAAATTTAGGTTAACGGATGGTAAAAGACTATTCGACACAATCTTGAAAACTCATATGTTCGATCAAAGGAACAAATATGAGCAACAAAAGAAGAATTTCGAGAGAGAAATTGATCTTCATGATGAGTATTTAATGATAATAGAAATTATGCAGTGCTTTGAATAAACACTTTCTCTTACAGATGTGCCTTCTCTTTTAAAAATAATTATTCATTTCGGTTATGTCTCTTCATAGTTCATAGAGACACCCATTAGTGGGAATGCCTAGATGCATGGATTCGGAATCTCCAAAGGATTTAAAGCTTAAAACTGGATAGACATTTAGTCGCTTGGAGATGTGACTTTTCTTTTAAAGAAACAGATTCATATGAACTATGTCTCTTCATAGAGATATCCATATATGGTAGTGGCCTAGAGGCGTGGATCCATAATCTCCTCTTGAAATGAATCATGATCACATGTTTATTGGATACATCCTTTTGTAAAGACCCATTAAAAAATTCTTCCAGCATGTCAATTTTAGCATCTCAAGATATCTGGAGAAGAATTCAGTAGACAACCAATTTCAAAAACTCTAGGAATTATTGAAATTCATATGCATGATTATTCATCTTAAAGTCTTTTGCATCTAAGAAAGATGGAAAAAGAAATTCAAACCATAGATTCAAACCTTATATTACCGGATGGTAGAAGATTATTCATCACTAATCTTCAAATCCCATATGTTTAATCTGAGGAACAGATATGAGTAGCGGAAGAAGAATTTCTCCAGAAATTAGTCGAGAGAGAAATTAATCTTTGTAATGAGATACTAATGATAGCAGAAAGTAATGAACTATTTCGTCAACCGGAATTTGCCTATCCAACATCATCATTCAATGAGGATTTTCTCTATCTCCATAATAGAAAAAATATGATGGTGATATAATCTTGTCAAAGATTCCTTACACGACTACAAATTTATCCATCACATGTAGTGTTACACCCAAGAAGTACTAGACTCGCCTGGGAGATCGGTGAGGTGTCCCCATGAAGGATACGACAAGTACCAAGGGGTTTGGAAGATCGGTGAGGGTGTGTAAATTTTAGTCACATCACTTAAGGAGTGATTACAAGGCTAGTTAATAACCTCTAGCCTCCTTCACATTGCACAATGCATTTTAAAGCCTTGAGGCCCATTGGTCAAAGAGAATAATATTATGCAAAGTTAATAGGGCCGGGACGTTACAAATGGTATCAAAGTAGACCCCAACAATATGTGGGGCCATAGCGAGAATGCTAAAGGGGGGAAGTTGTGACACCTAAGAATATGACAAGTACTAGACCCACTTGGGAGAATCGGGGAGGTGTCCCTACCAAGACTACGAAAAGTACTAGGGGGTTTAGGAGATCGATGAGGGTGTATAAACTTTAGTCCCACATCGCCTAGAGAGGTTATTAGGCTAGTTAATAACATCTAGCCTCCTTAACATTGCACAACACATTTTAAAACCTTGAGGTCCATGGGCCAAAGAGAACAATATTGTATAAGGTTAATGGGGTTGGGGTATTACAATGTAGAATCACACTGACACTAAGGCATCACGTGAAGATTCTAGATAAGCATTGGTGTCATCTGCATGATCAACATCAGGCAAATGAAGATCGGCATATGGTAAATATTATCACATGAAGATACTTTTCACAATAGTCACAGGTATTGTTCACTATTTACACCCCTTAAGTTTATAAAAGGGGAAGAACCGTTCCATACAAGGGACACAATGCAAGAGACATCTTCACACCCTTTAGCGCTCTACCTTCTCTTATAGCCTTAATCTAGTTTTTCTTTCACTTAGTTGGTAGTATCTACACTTGCTTCTTTCTTCTTCACTTGTAAGTCCCCCTAAGTTGTTGCTCCAAGTGTCTATTATGTGATGATTCATGTAAGTAAGTGGTTTGCATAATAATGTGAGATAGTTGTTATAAAGACGTACCTTCTCATTTGGGGATCAAGTTTCTCTCGTAGCCTTCTTCAAGTCTTCTCTTCTTGTTCTCTGTCTTCTTACTTTTTTATTTTTTTATGTGAAGACAAGTTCTTGGGTGAAAAATCCAAGACACTTATTTACAAAATGAAAAGATTCTTTTTTTTTTTTTTATAATATGGAAAATTATCCGGATGACTTCTCAGATAGCCAATTTTGAAGAAGACGAGACTACCACAGAAAACTTTACAGCTAGGCAATCAGATAAAGGTAAAAAAAGAGAACTTATTTGATAGCAATAAGAAGAAGAGATTGATGTGGTTGAGACTTTTGATGATGCTTCTAGTCAAGAAGACATCATTAATGATGATGATTCGAGACATGATAATCAACTAGAATAAATACTCATCAACCTCCAACTCTAAGAATGAGAAAGAGCTTATATCAATTCATCGAATGCGCAACGATTTAAATAGGCAGCCCATTGCTCAACATGTGAAATACTTAGGTCTTAAAAATATCTCATTCAAAGAATATAAATCAAGTATTGATGATTGGGCACAATCTATGTTCATCCTAATCACCAAGTATAGAAATCTATAGTCTAAGAAAATGTTCATAGATTACATTGACATAACCTAGAGGGGGGGTGAATAGATTATACTAGTGGAAATTAAAATCTTTTCAAATATATTGGATTCCCAAATGCAATTACAAAATAAAAACTAATGTGGAATAAAAATTCACAATCACATTATACTGAGATTTATAGTGGTTCGACTCAATCCGAGTCTAGTCCACTCCGTACAAGATCCTCTTGTAAGGTATTCCACTAGTTCTCCCTTTCAGTACAGTAGGTAAGGAAGAAAAACTTTTACGCAATATTCTTCATAGGTAGAGATGCACCTTTACAACTCCTTTACGAGTAGAAAAGCACCTTTACAATTGACTTTATGGGTAGAGAAGCACCCTTACAATCTTATTTGGACAAGAGAATCCTACACTAGCCTAAGTACAGTCTAGACAAGTGTAATAGAGAAAAGTGGAATAAAGTTTTGAATTACCTCGTGTGGTGCGTGCTATGAATATGAAATGAATAAAAAATTACACCTTAGTTGTCTCCTTTTGTATATAAAGGTTGATGGAGATTTCTTACCAGAACTTGAGTTCCTTGAAACTTGAGCTTTAATCACAAAGTTGGAACTCAAAGAATAATGCTTGACTGTCACTCAATGGCTTTGATAATGATTTTTTAATGCTCACTTAAATTGTTAATTAATAAAGCCATTAGTGGGGTATTTATATGGGAGAGAGTTGGGCTTAATTTGGGTAACAATATCTCCAATTTAGGAATGAGTATAAACTCAAACGGGTAAAAATTTCCTTAACCGGTAAGTACTGAATCATGCTACCATTGCCCACATTATAGCCGTTAGACTTATAAAACTAGCCATTGGAGGTGTTCAGGAGGCATCCGGTAGGTACCGGATGGCCTCCGTTGGCTATGTCTGAGATGTTAATCTCATCCGGAACCAAACTGGTCAATCGAAAGAAATTATGGTTCCATCCGGTAGGTACCGAATGGCCTCTGTTGGTCATATCTGAGAAATTTTTACTTCACAGAGACTATCCGGTAGGTATCGGTCCAATCCAGTAAGTACCGGATGGCCTCTGTTTTGTGTTTTCCAGTGTCTATCAAATATGAACAAGAGACCAACTTCTTACGTTGCACTAAAGGTATTTCTATCATGTATATGTGTGAGTGTGGTGTGTGTCAGTGTGTGCTATTACAAATTATTCTAGAGATGAGTCTTCAAGTCTTCGATCACTTGCTTCGAGTCTTCGTTCACTTGCTTCAAGTCTTCGAGTCTTAAAGTCTTTCATCACTTGCTTCGAGTCTTCGAGTCTTCTCGGTGCTATTCGGTCTTGAGCTCTAATTTCTTTTATTTCTCCATATTATTGAGCTAGAGGTCAAGCAACCTTGTGTCTCGATCCTTCACATCACACTTGGTATGAAAATGATTAGTTGCACACACACTTGTTTGTTACCATCAAAACCGTTATGGAGAGTGGTATTCCCAAAAATCTCCCCCTTTTTGGTGATGACAAACAAGTGGATTAAAGAAATAATGAGAAAATGAAGAATTTTGAAAATTGCACAATTTTTATAATTTTCTCAATTTTCTCCCCCCTTTGTCTATGAATCAATGATTTACTTCTTTAATCAAGATTTCTCTCTCCCCCTTTGTCAACAACAAAAATGGGAAGGGACCCATAGGTTCCCCCTAAGCACATGCATGATATAAAAAGCAATAAGCACAAAAACCATTAACACAGAACATGGGTTCATTAATTTAAGAAAAGGTAATACATAACACATCATGCCATACTTAGTGCACTTTTCCACACATAAACATAAGAGAAACACAAAGTTATAAAGCACACATAATAGAGGATTGCAAGTGCACACACACTGATCCTAATACCAAGCTACTAGCAAACATAAATGCCCTAGCTACAACTACTCTTCCCAGTCCTTGATAGCTTACAGAATCTCTTGAGCTTTCACATCTATGTGATTCTTGATGCATGTCTCTGGAGCTTGTAGCTTGTCATCTAACCATTTTTCAGTCACAACCTTATTCGAAGAGCTGCCTTCACGTTCTTCAGAAGGGTGAGGAGGTTCTATCCCCATGTGGTGAATGGAAGTGATATCTATCTTGGGCTTGTCCTTCTTTCCATACTCACCCACCAATTAACTCCAAAATGAGCAAAGATCTGACCTAGGATTCTTCCATAGGGAAGATTGCTAATGTGATCCTTGTTCCCTGCATATATCATGTGATGAATGATGAGATAGGGAAGGTTGATCTGGACGTTGTCACATATGCAATCGGTGATGTAGGCTTGAAAAGGGCTGAGTTCGTCCCTGTGTCCACTCTTAGGCAGTATATTGTAGGACACAAAGCAGGAGATGACCCGTGCAAAACCGGTAAGTTCATTCACTTTGGTGGTTGTAGCTCCAATATAGTTCTTTATGATTTTTCCATAGACCAGGTTGTTATCCATGAATTCCTTGGAATCTTTCTTACTGAACAAGTATTTTAGGTGGCTAGTGGCTTCTACACCAAGAATAGAACCTAACTCCGCAATCCCAAATTCAATGGGAACACCCTTCACCAAGCTTCGGATCCTAATATTCTCCTCATATTCTTCCACTATGAGGTTACAATAGAATAGTTGTACCAGTCTAGGGTAACAACTGAATCCACATTGAAGAATGCTAGTCCACCCTAGCACTTCAAAAATAATCTTCCAAATTGAAGGAAATGAGAGAAAGAGTATCAACATCTCTACCTTGTTCTACATCTCGATCCGTGAACGCATCCCAACAATCAAATGCTTCCTTTGAGGTGAAATATTCTCGTGATGAAGCAGCAGGCTTGGGTCTCTTGTTGGTTTGAGCTTTCTTGGGTGCCATTTAAGTCAACAGAGAAGAGGAAAGAGGAAGGAGAAGAGTAGGTTTGAGCACTTAGGGTTTTTAGAGGCAATGGATTGGGGTTTTCTTCTCAAATGTAGGAAAATCCTATTCGCGCTCCTAGGTTTGTCAAACTTGAACAGAACTGATAGTTACCGATTATATCCAATAAGTACCGGATGGGTCAGAAACAGGGGATTTTGGCTATATTTTGAGAATTTTCTGATTTCCCTTGTTAAAGGAGGCGTTTTAAGTGAGAGAAACACTCTAGTGTTATCCAAAAGGGTTGCATAGGCCTAATTCCTTCCTTAGAGTACAAAACCTTTCTTCTCCAAGCGGTTTTATAAAAATGTCAGCCAATTGCTTTTCTGTTTCTATGTATTCTAGAGTGACATCACCATTTTGTATGGTGTCCCTAAGGAAGTGGTGACGAATATCAATTTGTTTGGCCCTTGAGTGTAAGATGGGGTTCTTACTCAAGTTTATGGCACTAGTGTTGTCACACATGATAGGGCCTGCATCAAAATTAACTCCTAAATCTTGGAGGGTTTACTTCATCCAAAGAATTTGAGCACAACATCTACCAATTGCAACATACTCAGCTTTAGTGGTGGAAAGAGTGACAAAATTTTGTTTTTTGCTTAACCAAGAAACCAGATAAGAGCCAAGAAAGTGACAATTACCATTGGTACTTTTTCTGTCAATATGGCAACCTGCAAAGTCAGCATTTGAGAAGTTGACAAGGTCAAGTGGTTGGTTTTTAGGATACCATAATCCCACATCAGATTTGCCTTTCAAGTATTTAATAATTCTCTTTACAACTGTGAAATGTGATTTCTTAGGATTGGCTTGAAATTGAGCACATGCACATACGTTGTACATGATGTTCGGTCTACTAGCTGTTAGATATAGAAGGCTTTTGATCATGCCTCTATATCTAGTAACATCCTCTGAAATACCATCTTTATCCTTGGTTAGTTTCAAGGATGAGCTCATTGGAGTATCTGAAGATTTTTGACTGTTAATGTCAAATTTCTTTAGAAGCTCCTTAGTGTATTTACTTTGATTTATAAAAATACAAATTTCATCTTGTTTTATCTAAAGACCAAGGAAGAAATTTAATTCTCCCATCATACTCATCTCAAACTCATTACTCATTGCATTACTAAAGTCTGTGCACATGTTCTCATTTGTGGCACCAAAAATAATAACGTCAACATATATTTGAACAATGAGAATGCCATTTTTCTTGGTTTACAAATAATGTAGTATCTATCTTCCCCCTTGAAAAGCCACTTTCGATTAAGAATGTGCTTAATCTCTCATACCAAGCTCTAGGTGCTTATTTGAGACCATAGAGGGCATTCTCAAGTTTGAACACATGATTTGGAAATTTTGGATTTCAAAACCAGGGGGTTGAGCAACATACACTTCTTCTTGAATAAATCCGTTCAAGAAGGCACTCTTTACATCCATTTGATATAATTTAAAATTTTTGTGGTATGCAAAGGCAAGTAACATTCTTATGGATTCTAATCTAGCTATATGGGCATAGGTTTCATCATAGTCTATTTCTTCCTGTTGATTATATCCTTTTGCTACTAATCTGGCTTTGTTTCTTACAATGTTTCCATCTTCATCCAATTTGTTTCGAAATACCCATTTTGCACCAATAATGGTGTGGTGTTCAGGTTTTGGGACAAGCTCCCAAACCTTATTTCTTTAAAATTGGTGAAGCTCTTCTTGTATGGAAATAATCCAGTCACTATCATTTAGGGCTTCTTCTATGTCCTTAGGTTCAATCTTTGAGATAAATGCAGTATGAGTGCATATCTCATGAGATTTAGATATGGTTTTAATTCTTTTATCCAAATCGCCTGTTATATTTTCTAAGGGATGATTCCTATGGGGAATGATTTCCTTAGGAGGGTCTTCTACTGTTTCAATAGTCTTTTCTTTATCTTGAGATTTTTTTAAGAGAAATGCCATCAAATTTTTTCTTTATTTCATCAATATCATCATCATCATCATCAATCAATGGTTTGTATAAGTCTCTAGGTAAGGATTCATCGAATCTTACATTCATTGATTCTTCAACCATTAATGATTTTCTATTGAAGACCCTATATGCCCTATTGTTGAGGGAATACCCAAAGAATATTCTTTCATCAGATTTTGCATCAAACTTTTCATGATAGTCTTTAGTGTTTAGGATGAAACACTAACAACCAAACACCCCGAAGTAATCTACCTTAGGTAGTTGATGAGCACATTTATGTGTGAAATCTAGGGTAGTAAAACATGCATTTTACATATTTAGAATGGAGCTACCTTGGGTTTTACTCTCTTTTTGCAGGTTTTATATTTTTAAGGCCTTAAGGATTATCGGGTGCTATATTTTCAATTTTACACGTAAAGAGGTCCTATTTCTTTCCATGGTTGCGAAGAGGACGAAATTCTGAGCAAGATGGACGTGTTCAATTAAAAGTACGCATTCGTTTGGTCACCCGTACAAATGATTATTCTTTTTCGGGTCGTTTTTGGCGCCGTTGCCAGGGAGACAGTTCCATGTTATTTTTCACTTTCTTTTGGTAAATCGGAGTGCTTTGTTTGCTTTGTTTTATATTTTTCCTTTTCTTTTATTGAATTCCTAAGAAGAACAACTTGCAATAATAGTTGTATCAGTGGAGGTCGCCATGCCTCACAGTATGATAAAGACAGGTTTCGCCCTGTAGCAGTACCTCAGGAATTGACCTGAGCAACCCCGAATCCCTGCCGGTAAGCTCCCAAAAAGCAAAAAAAAAAAAGAAGTTTTGCTATCCATTCTTTTGTGCTTGTCTTACTTTAGTTGTGGGTAGTTTTTCTGTTGCATGAGTGTTAAGTGGGTACGTAATACTAAGAATCGGTTAGAAAGAAGAGATCCAACAAGTAGTGACGCTATACGTTTGTTCTCTTTAAAACCCTTCAATATGGGAGACCAACAGCAAAACCCTTCACCTAAATCTCTGAAAGATAGGTTCTACCCTGCTAGAACAACCCAACCTTTCTGCATAGTTCTACCACAAGCCCAGGGCAATAATTTTGAACTCAAATCTCAATACATCACTATGTTGCCCCACTTCCATGGGTTGACCTCTGAGGATGCATACCTATTTCGAAGGGAATTTGAAGAGGTATGTGTTCTAATTAAGATCCAACAGCTTTCTGATGATGCTGTTAAGCTTAGGTTTATCACTTTTGCATTGAAAGACCAAGCTAAAAAGTGGTTGTATGGATTACCCACAAATTCCATAACCTCATGGGAACAGTTCACAGTTGTCTTCCTTAAGAAGTTTTTCCCAACTCACAAGACCAATAAGCTTAGAGGTGATATCCATCAGTTTAGGCAAAAGCCTA